>NW_027181859.1:0-600000 GCF_029961685.1 Aristolochia californica
TGGCTCGAAACATGTTAAAGTTGCAAATGACCCATGGATCCAAACCTTTCAAAAAGAATAAAAAACTTCTCATTAAATTCTCAAGTGAACGTGCGGTGGGATATTTAACCGAGTCAAACAAGCCATTATTTTGCCCATTAACGAAAAGCTGACCTAGCGATCATTGATCATTGTAAACTGATTTATCATGCGTAACGGGCCACATTTTTTTAAGGAATGACTTTTGGGTTGGGATTCAACACTCAGTTTAAAATTCCCTCGCCTCCCCTTTTCCCGACGATTGCAAAACCTGATATATAAAGACTAAAACGAGTTTTAAATCCCTAAAAATTACACAAACTTTTTGGAAATATCTCTCTCCATATTTGTGCATTGTGCATTTCCATTTTAGATGTGTACATTTTTCTTAAATCAAAACTTGAGTTTTCACTTTTTCCTTCATCTCGAAGACAAAAAACAAAATAAATGACAACGAAATGAAAATTTTAGACTCTGTGTATGGAGAAAATTTAAAGCAATAACAAACGTAAGTAAAGAAAATTTATTCACACACCACAAATGAAGAAAACAGTTTTCTCATCCAAGTTTGGGAAATTCCACTAGTTCAGCAACCCCAATAGGTTGGAATTTGATAAGAAAGAGATTTTTCTACACATGCTTCAAAAAATGGATATGCATGGCTCGAAACATGTTAAAGTTGCAAATGACCCATGGATCCAAACCTTTCAAAAAGAATAAAAAACTTCTCATTAAATTCTCAAGTGAACGTGCGGTGGGATATTTAACCGAGTCAAACAAGCCATTATTTTGCCCATTAACGAAAAGCTGACCTAGCGATCATTGATCATTGTAAACTGATTTATCATGCGTAACGGGCCACATTTTTTTAAGGAATGACTTTTGGGTTGGGATTCAACACTCAGTTTAAAATTCCCTCGCCTCCCCTTTTCCCGACGATTGCAAAACCTGATATATAAAGACTAAAACGAGTTTTAAATCCCTAAAAATTACACAAACTTTTTGGAAATATCTCTCTCCATATTTGTGCATTGTGCATTTCCATTTTAGATGTGTACATTTTTCTTAAATCAAAACTTGAGTTTTCACTTTTTCCTTCATCTCGAAGACAAAAAACAGAATAGATGACAACGAAATGAAAATTTTAGACTCTGTGTATGGAGAAAATTTAAAGCAATAACAAACGTAAGTAATGAAAATTTATTCACACACCACAAATGAAGAAAAAAGTTTCCTCATCCAAGTTTGGGAAATTCCACTAGTTCAGCAACCCCAATAGGTTGGAATTTGATAAGAAAGGGATTTTTCTACACATGCTTTAAAAAATGGATATGCATGCTCGAAACATGTTAAAGTTGCAAATGACCCATGGATCCAAAACTTTCAAAAAGAATAAAAAACTTCTCATTAAATTCTCAAGTGAACGTGCGGTGGGATATTTAACCGAGTCAAACAAGCCATTATTTTGCCCATTAACGAAAAGCTGACCTAGCGATCATTGATCATTGTAAACTGATTTACCATGCGTAACGGGCCACATTTTTTTAAGGAATGACTTTTGGGTTGGGATTCAACACTCAGTTTAAAATTCCCTCGCCTCCCCTTTTCCCGACGATTGCAAAACCTGATATATAAAGACTAAAACGAGTTTTAAATCCCTAAAAATTACACAAACTTTTTGGAAATATCTCTCTCCATATTTGGGCATTGTGCATTTCCATTTTAGATGTGTACATTTTTCTTAAATCAAAACTTGAGTTTTCACTTTTTCCTTCATCTCGAAGACAAAAAACAGAATAGATGACAACGAAATGAAAATTTTAGACTCTGTGTATGGAGAAAATTTAAAGCAATAACAAACGTAAGTAAAGAAAATTTATTCACACACCACAAATGAAGAAAACAGTTTTCTCATCCAAGTTTGGGAAATTCCACTAGTTCAGCAACCCCAATAGGTTGGAATTTGATAAGAAAGAGATTTTTCTACACATGCTTCAAAAAATGGATATGCATGGCTCGAAACATGTTAAAGTTGCAAATGACCCATGGATCCAAACCTTTCAAAAAGAATAAAAAACTTCTCATTAAATTCTCAAGTGAACGTGCGGTGGGATATTTAACCGAGTCAAACAAGCCATTATTTTGCCCATTAACGAAAAGCTGACCTAGCGATCATTGATCATTGTAAACTGATTTATCATGCGTAACGGGCCACATTTTTTTAAGGAATGACTTTTGGGTTGGGATTCAACACTCAGTTTAAAATTCCCTCGCCTCCCCTTTTCCCGACGATTGCAAAACCTGATATATAAAGACTAAAACGAGTTTTAAATCCCTAAAAATTACACAAACTTTTTGGAAATATCTCTCTCCATATTTGTGCATTGTGCATTTCCATTTTAGATGTGTACATTTTTCTTAAATCAAAACTTGAGTTTTCACTTTTTCCTTCATCTCGAAGACAAAAAACAGAATAGATGACAACGAAATGAAAATTTTAGACTCTGTGTATGGAGAAAATTTAAAGCAATAACAAACGTAAGTAATGAAAATTTATTCACACACCACAAATGAAGAAAAAAGTTTCCTCGTCCAAGTTTGGGAAATTCCACTAGTTCAGCAACCCCAATAGGTTGGAATTTGATAAGAAAGGGATTTTTCTACACATGCTTTAAAAAATGGATATGCATGCTCGAAACATGTTAAAGTTGCAAATGACCCATGGATCCAAAACTTTCAAAAAGAATAAAAAACTTCTCATTAAATTCTCAAGTGAACGTGCGGTGGGATATTTAACCGAGTCAAACAAGCCATTATTTTGCCCATTAACGAAAAGCTGACCTAGCGATCATTGATCATTGTAAAATGATTTATCATGCGTAACGGGCCACATTTTTTTAAGGAATGACTTTTGGGTTGGGATTCAACACTCAGTTTAAAATTCCCTCGCCTCCCCTTTTCCCGACTATTGCAAAACCTGATATATAAAGACTAAAACGAGTTTTAAATCCCTAAAAATTACACAAACTTTTTGGAAATATCTCTCTCCATATTTGTGCATTGTGCATTTCCATTTTAGATGTGTACATTTTTCTTAAATCAAAACTTGAGTTTTCACTTTTTCCCTCATCTCGTAGACAAAAAACAGAATAGATGACAACGAAATGAAAATTTTAGACTCTGTGTATGGAGAAAATTTAAAGCAATAACAAACGTAAGTAAAGAAAATTTATTCACACACCACAAATGAAGAAAAAAGTTTTCTCATCCAAGTTTGGGAAATTCCACTAGTTCAGCAACCCCAATAGGTTGGAATTTGATAAGAAAGGGATTTTTCTACACATGCTTCAAAAAATGGATATGCATGGCTCGAAACATGTTAAAGTTGCAAATGACCCATGGATCCAAACCTTTCAAAAAGAATAAAAAACTTCTCATTAAATTCTCAAGTGAACGTGCGGTGGGATATTTAACCGAGTCAAACAAGCCATTATTTTGCCCATTAACGAAAAGCTGACCTAGCGATCATTGATCATTGTAAACTGATTTATCATGCGTAACGGGCCACATTTTTTTAAGGAATGACTTTTGGGTTGGGATTCAACACTCAGTTTAAAATTCCCTCGCCTCCCCTTTTCCCGACGATTGCAAAACCTGATATATAAAGACTAAAACGAGTTTTAAATCCCTAAAAATTACACAAACTTTTTGGAAATATCTCTCTCCATATTTGTGCATTGTGCATTTCCATTTTAGATGTGTACATTTTTCTTAAATCAAAACTTGAGTTTTCACTTTTTCCTTCATCTCGAAGACAAAAAACAGAATAGATGACAACGAAATGAAAATTTTAGACTCTGTGTATGGAGAAAATTTAAAGCAATAACAAACGTAAGTAATGAAAATTTATTCACACACCACAAATGAAGAAAAAAGTTTCCTCATCCAAGTTTGGGAAATTCCACTAGTTCAGCAACCCCAATAGGTTGGAATTTGATAAGAAAGGGATTTTTCTACACATGCTTTAAAAAATGGATATGCATGCTCGAAACATGTTAAAGTTGCAAATGACCCATGGATCCAAAACTTTCAAAAAGAATAAAAAACTTCTCATTAAATTCTCAAGTGAACGTGCGGTGGGATATTTAACCGAGTCAAACAAGCCATTATTTTGCCCATTAACGAAAAGCTGACCTAGCGATCATTGATCATTGTAAAATGATTTATCATGCGTAACGGGCCACATTTTTTTAAGGAATGACTTTTGGGTTGGGATTCAACACTCAGTTTAAAATTCCCTCGCCTCCCCTTTTCCCGACTATTGCAAAACCTGATATATAAAGACTAAAACGAGTTTTAAATCCCTAAAAATTACACAAACTTTTTGGAAATATCTCTCTCCATATTTGTGCATTGTGCATTTCCATTTTAGATGTGTACATTTTACTTAAATCAAAACTTGAGTTTTCACTTTTTCCTTCATCTCGAAGACAAAAAACAGAATAGATGACAACGAAATGAAAATTTTAGACTCTGTGTATGGAGAAAATTTAAAGCAATAACAAACGTAAGTAATGAAAATTTATTCACACACCACAAATGAAGAAAAAAGTTTCCTCATCCAAGTTTGGGAAATTCCACTAGTTCAGCAACCCCTATAGGTTGGAATTTGATAAGAAAGGGATTTTTCTACACATGCTTTAAAAAATGGATATGCATGCTCGAAACATGTTAAAGTTGCAAATGACCCATGGATCCAAAACTTTCAAAAAGAATAAAAAACTTCTCATTAAATTCTCAAGTGAACGTGCGGTGGGATATTTAACCGAGTCAAACAAGCCATTATTTTGCCCATTAACGAAAAGCTGACCTAGCGATCATTGATCATTGTAAACTGATTTATCATGCGTAACGGGCCACATTTTTTTAAGGAATGACTTTTGGGTTGGGATTCAACACTCAGTTTAAAATTCCCTCGCCTCCCCTTTTCCCGACGATTGCAAAACCTGATATATAATGACTAAAACGAGTTTTAAATCCCTAAAAATTACACAAACTTTTTGGAAATATCTCTCTCCATATTTGTGCATTGTGCATTTCCATTTTAGATGTGTACATTTTTCTTAAATCAAAACTTGAGTTTTCACTTTTTCCTTCATCTCGAAGACAAAAAACAGAATAGATGACAACGAAATGAAAATTTTAGACTCTGTGTATGGAGAAAATTTAAAGCAATAACAAACGTAAGTAATGAAAATTTATTCACACACCACAAATGAAGAAAAAAGTTTCCTCATCCAAGTTTGCGAAATTCCACTAGGTCAGCAACCCCAATAGGTTGGAATTTGATAAGAAAGGGATTTTTCTACACATGCTTTAAAAAATGGATATGCATGCTCGAAACATGTTAAAGTTGCAAATGACCCATGGATCCAAAACTTTCAAAAAGAATAAAAAACTTCTCATTAAATTCTCAAGTGAACGTGCGGTGGGATATTTAACCGAGTCAAACAAGCCATTATTTTGCCCATTAACGAAAAGCTGACCTAGCGATCATTGATCATTGTAAACTGATTTATCATGCGTAACGGGCCACATTTTTTTAAGGAATGACTTTTGGGTTGGGATTCAACACTCAGTTTAAAATTCCCTCGCCTCCCCTTTTCCCGACGATTGCAAAACCTGATATATAAAGACTAAAACGAGTTTTAAATCCCTAAAAATTACACAAACTTTTTGGAAATATCTCTCTCCATATTTGTGCATTGTGCATTTCCATTTTAGATGTGTACATTTTTCTTAAATCAAAACTTGAGTTTTCACTTTTTCCTTCATCTCGAAGACAAAAAACAGAATAGATGACAACGAAATGAAAATTTTAGACTCTGTGTATGGAGAAAATTTAAAGCAATAACAAACGTAAGTAATGAAAATTTATTCACACACCACAAATGAAGAAAAAAGTTTCCTCATCCAAGTTTGGGAAATTCCACTAGTTCAGCAACCCCAATAGGTTGGAATTTGATAAGAAAGGGATTTTTCTACACATGCTTTAAAAAATGGATATGCATGCTCGAAACATGTTAAAGTTGCAAATGACCCATGGATCCAAAACTTTCAAAAAGAATAAAAAACTTCTCATTAAATTCTCAAGTGAACGTGCGGTGGGATATTTAACCGAGTCAAACAAGCCATTATTTTGCCCATTAACGAAAAGCTGACCTAGCGATCATTGATCATTGTAAAATGATTTATCATGCGTAACGGGCCACATTTTTTTAAGGAATGACTTTTGGGTTGGGATTCAACACTCAGTTTAAAATTCCCTCGCCTCCCCTTTTCCCGACTATTGCAAAACCTGATATATAAAGACTAAAACGAGTTTTAAATCCCTAAAAATTACACAAACTTTTTGGAAATATCTCTCTCCATATTTGTGCATTGTGCATTTCCATTTTAGATGTGTACATTTTTCTTAAATCAAAACTTGAGTTTTCACTTTTTCCCTCATCTCGTAGACAAAAAACAGAATAGATGACAACGAAATGAAAATTTTAGACTCTGTGTATGGAGAAAATTTAAAGCAATAACAAACGTAAGTAAAGAAAATTTATTCACACACCACAAATGAAGAAAAAAGTTTTCTCATCCAAGTTTGGGAAATTCCACTATTTCAGCAACCCCAATAGGTTGGAATTTGATAAGAAAGAGATTTTTCTACACATGCTTCAAAAAATGGATATGCATGGCTCGAAACATGTTAAAGTTGCAAATGACCCATGGATCCAAACCTTTCAAAAAGAATAAAAAACTTCTCATTAAATTCTCAAGTGAACGTGCGGTGGGATATTTAACCGAGTCAAACAAGCCATTATTTTGCCCATTAACGAAAAGCTGACCTAGCGATCATTGATCATTGTAAACTGATTTATCATGCGTAACGGGCCACATTTTTTTAAGGAATGACTTTTGGGTTGGGATTCAACACTCAGTTTAAAATTCCCTCGCCTCCCCTTTTCCCGACGATTGCAAAACCTGATATATAAAGACTAAAACGAGTTTTAAATCCCTAAAAATTACACAAACTTTTTGGAAATATCTCTCTCCATATTTGTGCATTGTGCATTTCCATTTTAGATGTGTACATTTTTCTTAAATCAAAACTTGAGTTTTCACTTTTTCCTTCATCTCGAAGACAAAAAACAGAATAGATGACAACGAAATGAAAATTTTAGACTCTGTGTATGGAGAAAATTTAAAGCAATAACAAACGTAAGTAATGAAAATTTATTCACACACCACAAATGAAGAAAAAAGTTTCCTCATCCAAGTTTGGGAAATTCCACTAGTTCAGCAACCCCAATAGGTTGGAATTTGATAAGAAAGGGATTTTTCTACACATGCTTTAAAAAATGGATATGCATGCTCGAAACATGTTAAAGTTGCAAATGACCCATGGATCCAAAACTTTCAAAAAGAATAAAAAACTTCTCATTAAATTCTCAAGTGAACGTGCGGTGGGATATTTAACCGAGTCAAACAAGCCATTATTTTGCCCATTAACGAAAAGCTGACCTAGCGATCATTGATCATTGTAAAATGATTTATCATGCGTAACGGGCCACATTTTTTTAAGGAATGACTTTTGGGTTGGGATTCAACACTCAGTTTAAAATTCCCTCGCCTCCCCTTTTCCCGACTATTGCAAAACCTGATATATAAAGACTAAAACGAGTTTTAAATCCCTAAAAATTACACAAACTTTTTGGAAATATCTCTCTCCATATTTGTGCATTGTGCATTTCCATTTTAGATGTGTACATTTTTCTTAAATCAAAACTTGAGTTTTCACTTTTTCCCTCATCTCGTAGACAAAAAACAGAATAGATGACAACGAAATGAAAATTTTAGACTCTGTGTATGGAGAAAATTTAAAGCAATAACAAACGTAAGTAAAGAAAATTTATTCACACACCACAAATGAAGAAAAAAGTTTTCTCATCCAAGTTTGGGAAATTCCACTAGTTCAGCAACCCCAATAGGTTGGAATTTGATAAGAAAGGGATTTTTCTACACATGCTTCAAAAAATGGATATGCATGGCTCGAAACATGTTAAAGTTGCAAATGACCCATGGATCCAAACCTTTCAAAAAGAATAAAAAACTTCTCATTAAATTCTCAAGTGAACGTGCGGTGGGATATTTAACCGAGTCAAACAAGCCATTATTTTGCCCATTAACGAAAAGCTGACCTAGCGATCATTGATCATTGTAAACTGATTTATCATGCGTAACGGGCCACATTTTTTTAAGGAATGACTTTTGGGTTGGGATTCAACACTCAGTTTAAAATTCCCTCGCCTCCCCTTTTCCCGACGATTGCAAAACCTGATATATAAAGACTAAAACGAGTTTTAAATCCCTAAAAATTACACAAACTTTTTGGAAATATCTCTCTCCATATTTGTGCATTGTGCATTTCCATTTTAGATGTGTACATTTTTCTTAAATCAAAACTTGAGTTTTCACTTTTTCCTTCATCTCGAAGACAAAAAACAGAATAGATGACAACGAAATGAAAATTTTAGACTCTGTGTATGGAGAAAATTTAAAGCAATAACAAACGTAAGTAATGAAAATTTATTCACACACCACAAATGAAGAAAAAAGTTTCCTCATCCAAGTTTGGGAAATTCCACTAGTTCAGCAACCCCAATAGGTTGGAATTTGATAAGAAAGGGATTTTTCTACACATGCTTTAAAAAATGGATATGCATGCTCGAAACATGTTAAAGTTGCAAATGACCCATGGATCCAAAACTTTCAAAAAGAATAAAAAACTTCTCATTAAATTCTCAAGTGAACGTGCGGTGGGATATTTAACCGAGTCAAACAAGCCATTATTTTGCCCATTAACGAAAAGCTGACCTAGCGATCATTGATCATTGTAAAATGATTTATCATGCGTAACGGGCCACATTTTTTTAAGGAATGACTTTTGGGTTGGGATTCAACACTCAGTTTAAAATTCCCTCGCCTCCCCTTTTCCCGACTATTGCAAAACCTGATATATAAAGACTAAAACGAGTTTTAAATCCCTAAAAATTACACAAACTTTTTGGAAATATCTCTCTCCATATTTGTGCATTGTGCATTTCCATTTTAGATGTGTACATTTTTCTTAAATCAAAACTTGAGTTTTCACTTTTTCCCTCATCTCGTAGACAAAAAACAGAATAGATGACAACGAAATGAAAATTTTAGACTCTGTGTATGGAGAAAATTTAAAGCAATAACAAACGTAAGTAAAGAAAATTTATTCACACACCACAAATGAAGAAAAAAGTTTTCTCATCCAAGTTTGGGAAATTCCACTAGTTCAGCAACCCCAATAGGTTGGAATTTGATAAGAAAGGGATTTTTCTACACATGCTTCAAAAAATGGATATGCATGGCTCGAAACATGTTAAAGTTGCAAATGACCCATGGATCCAAACCTTTCAAAAAGAATAAAAAACTTCTCATTAAATTCTCAAGTGAACGTGCGGTGGGATATTTAACCGAGTCAAACAAGCCATTATTTTGCCCATTAACGAAAAGCTGACCTAGCGATCATTGATCATTGTAAAATGATTTATCATGCGTAACGGGCCACATTTTTTTAAGGAATGACTTTTGGGTTGGGATTCAACACTCAGTTTAAAATTCCCTCGCCTCCCCTTTTCCCGACTATTGCAAAACCTGATATATAAAGACTAAAACGAGTTTTAAATCCCTAAAAATTACACAAAATTTTTGGAAATATCTCTCTCCATATTTGTGCATTGTGCATTTCCATTTTAGATGTGTACATTTTTCTTAAATCAAAACTTGAGTTTTCACTTTTTCCTTCATCTCGAAGACAAAAAACAAAATAGATGACAACGAAATGAAAATTTTAGACTCTGTGTATGGAGAAAATTTAAAGCAATAACAAACGTAAGTAATGAAAATTTATTCACACACCACAAATGAAGAAAAAAGTTTCCTCATCCAAGTTTGGGAAATTCCACTAGGTCAGCAACCCCAATAGGTTGGAATTTGATAAGAAAGGGATTTTTCTACACATGCTTTAAAAAATGGATATGCATGCTCGAAACATGTTAAAGTTGCAAATGACCCATGGATCCAAAACTTTCAAAAAGAATAAAAAACTTCTCATTAAATTCTCAAGTGAACGTGCGGTGGGATATTTAACCGAGTCAAACAAGCCATTATTTTGCCCATTAACGAAAAGCTGACCTAGCGATCATTGATCATTGTAAAATGATTTATCATGCGTAACGGGCCACATTTTTTTAAGGAATGACTTTTGGGTTGGGATTCAACACTCAGTTTAAAATTCCCTCGCCTCCCCTTTTCCCGACTATTGCAAAACCTGATATATAAAGACTAAAACGAGTTTTAAATCCCTAAAAATTACACAAACTTTTTGGAAATATCTCTCTCCATATTTGTGCATTGTGCATTTCCATTTTAGATGTGTACATTTTTCTTAAATCAAAACTTGAGTTTTCACTTTTTCCCTCATCTCGTAGACAAAAAACAGAATAGATGACAACGAAATGAAAATTTTAGACTCTGTGTATGGAGAAAATTTAAAGCAATAACAAACGTAAGTAAAGAAAATTTATTCACACACCACAAATGAAGAAAAAAGTTTTCTCATCCAAGTTTGGGAAATTCCACTAGTTCAGCAACCCCAATAGGTTGGAATTTGATAAGAAAGGGATTTTTCTACACATGCTTCAAAAAATGGATATGCATGGCTCGAAACATGTTAAAGTTGCAAATGACCCATGGATCCAAACCTTTCAAAAAGAATAAAAAACTTCTCATTAAATTCTCAAGTGAACGTGCGGTGGGATATTTAACCGAGTCAAACAAGCCATTATTTTGCCCATTAACGAAAAGCTGACCTAGCGATCATTGATCATTGTAAAATGATTTATCATGCGTAACGGGCCACATTTTTTTAAGGAATGACTTTTGGGTTGGGATTCAACACTCAGTTTAAAATTCCCTCGCCTCCCCTTTTCCCGACTATTGCAAAACCTGATATATAAAGACTAAAACGAGTTTTAAATCCCTAAAAATTACACAAACTTTTTGGAAATATCTCTCTCCATATTTGTGCATTGTGCATTTCCATTTTAGATGTGTACATTTTTCTTAAATCAAAACTTGAGTTTTCACTTTTTCCTTCATCTCGAAGACAAAAAACAGAATAGATGACAACGAAATGAAAATTTTAGACTCTGTGTATGGAGAAAATTTAAAGCAATAACAAACGTAAGTAATGAAAATTTATTCACACACCACAAATGAAGAAAAAAGTTTCCTCATCCAAGTTTGGGAAATTCCACTAGTTCAGCAACCCCTATAGGTTGGAATTTGATAAGAAAGGGATTTTTCTACACATGCTTTAAAAAATGGATATGCATGCTCGAAACATGTTAAAGTTGCAAATGACCCATGGATCCAAACCTTTCAAAAAGAATAAAAAACTTCTCATTAAATTCTCAAGTGAACGTGCGGTGGGATATTTAACCGAGTCAAACAAGCCATTATTTTGCCCATTAACGAAAAGCTGACCTAGCGATCATTGATCATTGTAAACTGATTTATCATGCGTAACGGGCCACATTTTTTTAAGGAATGACTTTTGGGTTGGGATTCAACACTCAGTTTAAAATTCCCTCGCCTCCCCTTTTCCCGACTATTGCAAAACCTGATATATAAAGACTAAAACGAGTTTTAAATCCCTAAAAATTACACAAACTTTTTGGAAATATCTCTCTCCATATTTGTGCATTGTGCATTTCCATTTTAGATGTGTACATTTTTCTTAAATCAAAACTTGAGTTTTCACTTTTTCCTTCATCTCGAAGACAAAAAACAGAATAGATGACAACGAAATGAAAATTTTAGACTCTGTGTATGGAGAAAATTTAAAGCAATAACAAACGTAAGTAATGAAAATTTATTCACACACCACAAATGAAGAAAAAAGTTTCCTCATCCAAGTTTGCGAAATTCCACTAGGTCAGCAACCCCAATAGGTTGGAATTTGATAAGAAAGGGATTTTTCTACACATGCTTTAAAAAATGGATATGCATGCTCGAAACATGTTAAAGTTGCAAATGACCCATGGATCCAAAACTTTCAAAAAGAATAAAAAACTTCTCATTAAATTCTCAAGTGAACGTGCGGTGGGATATTTAACCGAGTCAAACAAGCCATTATTTTGCCCATTAACGAAAAGCTGACCTAGCGATCATTGATCATTGTAAAATGATTTATCATGCGTAACGGGCCACATTTTTTTAAGGAATGACTTTTGGGTTGGGATTCAACACTCAGTTTAAAATTCCCTCGCCTCCCCTTTTCCCGACTATTGCAAAACCTGATATATAAAGACTAAAACGAGTTTTAAATCCCTAAAAATTACACAAACTTTTTGGAAATATCTCTCTCCATATTTGTGCATTGTGCATTTCCATTTTAGATGTGTACATTTTTCTTAAATCAAAACTTGAGTTTTCACTTTTTCCCTCATCTCGTAGACAAAAAACAGAATAGATGACAACGAAATGAAAATTTTAGACTCTGTGTATGGAGAAAATTTAAAGCAATAACAAACGTAAGTAAAGAAAATTTATTCACACACCACAAATGAAGAAAAAAGTTTTCTCATCCAAGTTTGGGAAATTCCACTAGTTCAGCAACCCCAATAGGTTGGAATTTGATAAGAAAGGGATTTTTCTACACATGCTTCAAAAAATGGATATGCATGGCTCGAAACATGTTAAAGTTGCAAATGACCCATGGATCCAAACCTTTCAAAAAGAATAAAAAACTTCTCATTAAATTCTCAAGTGAACGTGCGGTGGGATATTTAACCGAGTCAAACAAGCCATTATTTTGCCCATTAACGAAAAGCTGACCTAGCGATCATTGATCATTGTAAACTGATTTATCATGCGTAACGGGCCACATTTTTTTAAGGAATGACTTTTGGGTTGGGATTCAACACTCAGTTTAAAATTCCCTCGCCTCCCCTTTTCCCGACGATTGCAAAACCTGATATATAAAGACTAAAACGAGTTTTAAATCCCTAAAAATTACACAAACTTTTTGGAAATATCTCTCTCCATATTTGTGCATTGTGCATTTCCATTTTAGATGTGTACATTTTTCTTAAATCAAAACTTGAGTTTTCACTTTTTCCTTCATCTCGAAGACAAAAAACAGAATAGATGACAACGAAATGAAAATTTTAGACTCTGTGTATGGAGAAAATTTAAAGCAATAACAAACGTAAGTAATGAAAATTTATTCACACACCACAAATGAAGAAAAAAGTTTCCTCATCCAAGTTTGGGAAATTCCACTTGTTCAGCAACCCCAATAGGTTGGAATTTGATAAGAAAGGGATTTTTCTACACATGCTTTAAAAAATGGATATGCATGCTCGAAACATGTTAAAGTTGCAAATGACCCATGGATCCAAAACTTTCAAAAAGAATAAAAAACTTCTCATTAAATTCTCAAGTGAACGTGCGGTGGGATATTTAACCGAGTCAAACAAGCCATTATTTTGCCCATTAACGAAAAGCTGACCTAGCGATCATTGATCATTGTAAAATGATTTATCATGCGTAACGGGCCACATTTTTTTAAGGAATGACTTTTGGGTTGGGATTCAACACTCAGTTTAAAATTCCCTCGCCTCCCCTTTTCCCGACTATTGCAAAACCTGATATATAAAGACTAAAACGAGTTTTAAATCCCTAAAAATTACACAAACTTTTTGGAAATATCTCTCTCCATATTTGTGCATTGTGCATTTCCATTTTAGATGTGTACATTTTTCTTAAATCAAAACTTGAGTTTTCACTTTTTCCCTCATCTCGTAGACAAAAAACAGAATAGATGACAACGAAATGAAAATTTTAGACTCTGTGTATGGAGAAAATTTAAAGCAATAACAAACGTAAGTAAAGAAAATTTATTCACACACCACAAATGAAGAAAAAAGTTTTCTCATCCAAGTTTGGGAAATTCCACTAGTTCAGCAACCCCAATAGGTTGGAATTTGATAAGAAAGAGATTTTTCTACACATGCTTCAAAAAATGGATATGCATGGCTCGAAACATGTTAAAGTTGCAAATGACCCATGGATCCAAACCTTTCAAAAAGAATAAAAAACTTCTCATTAAATTCTCAAGTGAACGTGCGGTGGGATATTTAACCGAGTCAAACAAGCCATTATTTTGCCCATTAACGAAAAGCTGACCTAGCGATCATTGATCATTGTAAACTGATTTATCATGCGTAACGGGCCACATTTTTTTAAGGAATGACTTTTGGGTTGGGATTCAACACTCAGTTTAAAATTCCCTCGCCTCCCCTTTTCCCGACGATTGCAAAACCTGATATATAAAGACTAAAACGAGTTTTAAATCCCTAAAAATTACACAAACTTTTTGGAAATATCTCTCTCCATATTTGTGCATTGTGCATTTCCATTTTAGATGTGTACATTTTTCTTAAATCAAAACTTGAGTTTTCACTTTTTCCTTCATCTCGAAGACAAAAAACAGAATAGATGACAACGAAATGAAAATTTTAGACTCTGTGTATGGAGAAATTTTAAAGCAATAACAAACGTAAGTAATGAAAATTTATTCACACACCACAAATGAAGAAAAAAGTTTCCTCATCCAAGTTTGGGAAATTCCACTAGTTCAGCAACCCCAATAGGTTGGAATTTGATAAGAAAGGGATTTTTCTACACATGCTTTAAAAAATGGATATGCATGCTCGAAACATGTTAAAGTTGCAAATGACCCATGGATCCAAAACTTTCAAAAAGAATAAAAAACTTCTCATTAAATTCTCAAGTGAACGTGCGGTGGGATATTTAACCGAGTCAAACAAGCCATTATTTTGCCCATTAACGAAAAGCTGACCTAGCGATCATTGATCATTGTAAAATGATTTATCATGCGTAACGGGCCACATTTTTTTAAGGAATGACTTTTGGGTTGGGATTCAACACTCAGTTTAAAATTCCCTCGCCTCCCCTTTTCCCGACTATTGCAAAACCTGATATATAAAGACTAAAACGAGTTTTAAATCCCTAAAAATTACACAAACTTTTTGGAAATATCTCTCTCCATATTTGTGCATTGTGCATTTCCATTTTAGATGTGTACATTTTTCTTAAATCAAAACTTGAGTTTTCACTTTTTCCCTCATCTCGTAGACAAAAAACAGAATAGATGACAACGAAATGAAAATTTTAGACTCTGTGTATGGAGAAAATTTAAAGCAATAACAAACGTAAGTAAAGAAAATTTATTCACACACCACAAATGAAGAAAAAAGTTTTCTCATCCAAGTTTGGGAAATTCCACTAGTTCAGCAACCCCAATAGGTTGGAATTTGATAAGAAAGAGATTTTTCTACACATGCTTCAAAAAATGGATATGCATGGCTCGAAACATGTTAAAGTTGCAAATGACCCATGGATCCAAACCTTTCAAAAAGAATAAAAAACTTCTCATTAAATTCTCAAGTGAACGTGCGGTGGGATATTTAACCGAGTCAAACAAGCCATTATTTTGCCCATTAACGAAAAGCTGACCTAGCGATCATTGATCATTGTAAACTGATTTATCATGCGTAACGGGCCACATTTTTTTAAGGAATGACTTTTGGGTTGGGATTCAACACTCAGTTTAAAATTCCCTCGCCTCCCCTTTTCCCGACGATTGCAAAACCTGATATATAAAGACTAAAACGAGTTTTAAATCCCTAAAAATTACACAAACTTTTTGGAAATATCTCTCTCCATATTTGTGCATTGTGCATTTCCATTTTAGATGTGTACATTTTTCTTAAATCAAAACTTGAGTTTTCACTTTTTCCTTCATCTCGAAGACAAAAAACAGAATAGATGACAACGAAATGAAAATTTTAGACTCTGTGTATGGAGAAATTTTAAAGCAATAACAAACGTAAGTAATGAAAATTTTTTCACACACCACAAATGAAGAAAAAAGTTTCCTCATCCAAGTTTGGGAAATTCCACTAGTTCAGCAACCCCAATAGGTTGGAATTTGATAAGAAAGGGATTTTTCTACACATGCTTTAAAAAATGGATATGCATGCTCGAAACATGTTAAAGTTGCAAATGACCCATGGATCCAAAACTTTCAAAAAGAATAAAAAACTTCTCATTAAATTCTCAAGTGAACGTGCGGTGGGATATTTAACCGAGTCAAACAAGCCATTATTTTGCCCATTAACGAAAAGCTGACCTAGCGATCATTGATCATTGTAAAATGATTTATCATGCGTAACGGGCCACATTTTTTTAAGGAATGACTTTTGGGTTGGGATTCAACACTCAGTTTAAAATTCCCTCGCCTCCCCTTTTCCCGACTATTGCAAAACCTGATATATAAAGACTAAAACGAGTTTTAAATCCCTAAAAATTACACAAACTTTTTGGAAATATCTCTCTCCATATTTGTGCATTGTGCATTTCCATTTTAGATGTGTACATTTTTCTTAAATCAAAACTTGAGTTTTCACTTTTTCCCTCATCTCGTAGACAAAAAACAGAATAGATGACAACGAAATGAAAATTTTAGACTCTGTGTATGGAGAAAATTTAAAGCAATAACAAACGTAAGTAAAGAAAATTTATTCACACACCACAAATGAAGAAAAAAGTTTTCTCATCCAAGTTTGGGAAATTCCACTAGTTCAGCAACCCCAATAGGTTGGAATTTGATAAGAAAGAGATTTTTCTACACATGCTTCAAAAAATGGATATGCATGGCTCGAAACATGTTAAAGTTGCAAATGACCCATGGATCCAAACCTTTCAAAAAGAATAAAAAACTTCTCATTAAATTCTCAAGTGAACGTGCGGTGGGATATTTAACCGAGTCAAACAAGCCATTATTTTGCCCATTAACGAAAAGCTGACCTAGCGATCATTGATCATTGTAAACTGATTTATCATGCGTAACGGGCCACATTTTTTTAAGGAATGACTTTTGGGTTGGGATTCAACACTCAGTTTAAAATTCCCTCGCCTCCCCTTTTCCCGACGATTGCAAAACCTGATATATAAAGACTAAAACGAGTTTTAAATCCCTAAAAATTACACAAACTTTTTGGAAATATCTCTCTCCATATTTGTGCATTGTGCATTTCCATTTTAGATGTGTACATTTTTCTTAAATCAAAACTTGAGTTTTCACTTTTTCCTTCATCTCGAAGACAAAAAACAGAATAGATGACAACGAAATGAAAATTTTAGACTCTGTGTATGGAGAAATTTTAAAGCAATAACAAACGTAAGTAATGAAAATTTATTCACACACCACAAATGAAGAAAAAAGTTTCCTCATCCAAGTTTGGGAAATTCCACTAGTTCAGCAACCCCAATAGGTTGGAATTTGATAAGAAAGGGATTTTTCTACACATGCTTTAAAAAATGGATATGCATGCTCGAAACATGTTAAAGTTGCAAATGACCCATGGATCCAAAACTTTCAAAAAGAATAAAAAACTTCTCATTAAATTCTCAAGTGAACGTGCGGTGGGATATTTAACCGAGTCAAACAAGCCATTATTTTGCCCATTAACGAAAAGCTGACCTAGCGATCATTGATCATTGTAAAATGATTTATCATGCGTAACGGGCCACATTTTTTTAAGGAATGACTTTTGGGTTGGGATTCAACACTCAGTTTAAAATTCCCTCGCCTCCCCTTTTCCCGACTATTGCAAAACCTGATATATATAGACTAAAACGAGTTTTAAATCCCTAAAAATTACACAAACTTTTTGGAAATATCTCTCTCCATATTTGTGCATTGTGCATTTCCATTTTAGATGTGTACATTTTTCTTAAATCAAAACTTGAGTTTTCACTTTTTCCCTCATCTCGTAGACAAAAAACAGAATAGATGACAACGAAATGAAAATTTTAGACTCTGTGTATGGAGAAAATTTAAAGCAATAACAAACGTAAGTAAAGAAAATTTATTCACACACCACAAATGAAGAAAAAAGTTTTCTCATCCAAGTTTGGGAAATTCCACTAGTTCAGCAACCCCAATAGGTTGGAATTTGATAAGAAAGGGATTTTTCTACACATGCTTCAAAAAATGGATATGCATGGCTCGAAACATGTTAAAGTTGCAAATGACCCATGGATCCAAACCTTTCAAAAAGAATAAAAAACTTCTCATTAAATTCTCAAGTGAACGTGCGGTGGGATATTTAACCGAGTCAAACAAGCCATTATTTTGCCCATTAACGAAAAGCTGACCTAGCGATCATTGATCATTGTAAACTGATTTATCATGCGTAACGGGCCACATTTTTTTAAGGAATGACTTTTGGGTTGGGATTCAACACTCAGTTTAAAATTCCCTCGCCTCCCCTTTTCCCGACGATTGCAAAACCTGATATATAAAGACTAAAACGAGTTTTAAATCCCTAAAAATTACACAAACTTTTTGGAAATATCTCTCTCCATATTTGTGCATTGTGCATTTCCATTTTAGATGTGTACATTTTTCTTAAATCAAAACTTGAGTTTTCACTTTTTCCTTCATCTCGAAGACAAAAAACAGAATAGATGACAACGAAATGAAAATTTTAGACTCTGTGTATGGAGAAAATTTAAAGCAATAACAAACGTAAGTAATGAAAATTTATTCACACACCACAAATGAAGAAAAAAGTTTCCTCATCCAAGTTTGGGAAATTCCACTAGTTCAGCAACCCCTATAGGTTGGAATTTGATAAGAAAGGGATTTTTCTACACATGCTTTAAAAAATGGATATGCATGCTCGAAACATGTTAAAGTTGCAAATGAGCCATGGATCCAAAACTTTCAAAAAGAATAAAAAACTTCTCATTAAATTCTCAAGTGAACGTGCGGTGGGATATTTAACCGAGTCAAACAAGCCATTATTTTGCCCATTAACGAAAAGCTGACCTAGCGATCATTGATCATTGTAAAATGATTTATCATGCGTAACGGGCCACATTTTTTTAAGGAATGACTTTTGGGTTGGGATTCAACACTCAGTTTAAAATTCCCTCGCCTCCCCTTTTCCCGACTATTGCAAAACCTGATATATAAAGACTAAAACGAGTTTTAAATCCCTAAAAATTACACAAACTTTTTGGAAATATCTCTCTCCATATTTGTGCATTGTGCATTTCCATTTTAGATGTGTACATTTTTCTTAAATCAAAACTTGAGTTTTCACTTTTTCCCTCATCTCGTAGACAAAAAACAGAATAGATGACAACGAAATGAAAATTTTAGACTCTGTGTATGGAGAAAATTTAAAGCAATAACAAACGTAAGTAAAGAAAATTTATTCACACACCACAAATGAAGAAAAAAGTTTTCTCATCCAAGTTTGGGAAATTCCACTAGTTCAGCAACCCCAATAGGTTGGAATTTGATAAGAAAGAGATTTTTCTACACATGCTTCAAAAAATGGATATGCATGGCTCGAAACATGTTAAAGTTGCAAATGACCCATGGATCCAAACCTTTCAAAAAGAATAAAAAACTTCTCATTAAATTCTCAAGTGAACGTGCGGTGGGATATTTAACCGAGTCAAACAAGCCATTATTTTGCCCATTAACGAAAAGCTGACCTAGCGATCATTGATCATTGTAAACTGATTTATCATGCGTAACGGGCCACATTTTTTTAAGGAATGACTTTTGGGTTGGGATTCAACACTCAGTTTAAAATTCCCTCGCCTCCCCTTTTCCCGACGATTGCAAAACCTGATATATAAAGACTAAAACGAGTTTTAAATCCCTAAAAATTACACAAACTTTTTGGAAATATCTCTCTCCATATTTGTGCATTGTGCATTTCCATTTTAGATGTGTACATTTTTCTTAAATCAAAACTTGAGTTTTCACTTTTTCCTTCATCTCGAAGACAAAAAACAGAATAGATGACAACGAAATGAAAATTTTAGACTCTGTGTATGGAGAAATTTTAAAGCAATAACAAACGTAAGTAATGAAAATTTATTCACACACCACAAATGAAGAAAAAAGTTTCCTCATCCAAGTTTGGGAAATTCCACTAGTTCAGCAACCCCAATAGGTTGGAATTTGATAAGAAAGGGATTTTTCTACACATGCTTTAAAAAATGGATATGCATGCTCGAAACATGTTAAAGTTGCAAATGACCCATGGATCCAAAACTTTCAAAAAGAATAAAAAACTTCTCATTAAATTCTCAAGTGAACGTGCGGTGGGATATTTAACCGAGTCAAACAAGCCATTATTTTGCCCATTAACGAAAAGCTGACCTAGCGATCATTGATCATTGTAAAATGATTTATCATGCGTAACGGGCCACATTTTTTTAAGGAATGACTTTTGGGTTGGGATTCAACACTCAGTTTAAAATTCCCTCGCCTCCCCTTTTCCCGACTATTGCAAAACCTGATATATATAGACTAAAACGAGTTTTAAATCCCTAAAAATTAACAAACTTTTTGGAAATATCTCTCTCCATATTTGTGCATTGTGCATTTCCATTTTAGATGTGTACATTTTTCTTAAATCAAAACTTGAGTTTTCACTTTTTCCCTCATCTCGTAGACAAAAAACAGAATAGATGACAACGAAATGAAAATTTTAGACTCTGTGTATGGAGAAAATTTAAAGCAATAACAAACGTAAGTAAAGAAAATTTATTCACACACCACAAATGAAGAAAAAAGTTTTCTCATCCAAGTTTGGGAAATTCCACTAGTTCAGCAACCCCAATAGGTTGGAATTTGATAAGAAAGGGATTTTTCTACACATGCTTCAAAAAATGGATATGCATGGCTCGAAACATGTTAAAGTTGCAAATGACCCATGGATCCAAACCTTTCAAAAAGAATAAAAAACTTCTCATTAAATTCTCAAGTGAACGTGCGGTGGGATATTTAACCGAGTCAAACAAGCCATTATTTTGCCCATTAACGAAAAGCTGACCTAGCGATCATTGATCATTGTAAACTGATTTATCATGCGTAACGGGCCACATTTTTTTAAGGAATGACTTTTGGGTTGGGATTCAACACTCAGTTTAAAATTCCCTCGCCTCCCCTTTTCCCGACGATTGCAAAACCTGATATATAAAGACTAAAACGAGTTTTAAATCCCTAAAAATTACACAAACTTTTTGGAAATATCTCTCTCCATATTTGTGCATTGTGCATTTCCATTTTAGATGTGTACATTTTTCTTAAATCAAAACTTGAGTTTTCACTTTTTCCTTCATCTCGAAGACAAAAAACAGAATAGATGACAACGAAATGAAAATTTTAGACTCTGTGTATGGAGAAATTTTAAAGCAATAACAAACGTAAGTAATGAAAATTTATTCACACACCACAAATGAAGAAAAAAGTTTCCTCATCCAAGTTTGGGAAATTCCACTAGTTCAGCAACCCCAATAGGTTGGAATTTGATAAGAAAGGGATTTTTCTACACATGCTTTAAAAAATGGATATGCATGCTCGAAACATGTTAAAGTTGCAAATGACCCATGGATCCAAAACTTTCAAAAAGAATAAAAAACTTCTCATTAAATTCTCAAGTGAACGTGCGGTGGGATATTTAACCGAGTCAAACAAGCCATTATTTTGCCCATTAACGAAAAGCTGACCTAGCGATCATTGATCATTGTAAAATGATTTATCATGCGTAACGGGCCACATTTTTTTAAGGAATGACTTTTGGGTTGGGATTCAACACTCAGTTTAAAATTCCCTCGCCTCCCCTTTTCCCGACTATTGCAAAACCTGATATATAAAGACTAAAACGAGTTTTAAATCCCTAAAAATTACACAAACTTTTTGGAAATATCTCTCTCCATATTTGTGCATTGTGCATTTCCATTTTAGATGTGTACATTTTTCTTAAATCAAAACTTGAGTTTTCACTTTTTCCCTCATCTCGTAGACAAAAAACAGAATAGATGACAACGAAATGAAAATTTTAGACTCTGTGTATGGAGAAAATTTAAAGCAATAACAAACGTAAGTAAAGAAAATTTATTCACACACCACAAATGAAGAAAAAAGTTTTCTCATCCAAGTTTGGGAAATTCCACTAGTTCAGCAACCCCAATAGGTTGGAATTTGATAAGAAAGAGATTTTTCTACACATGCTTCAAAAAATGGATATGCATGGCTCGAAACATGTTAAAGTTGCAAATGACCCATGGATCCAAACCTTTCAAAAAGAATAAAAAACTTCTCATTAAATTCTCAAGTGAACGTGCGGTGGGATATTTAACCGAGTCAAACAAGCCATTATTTTGCCCATTAACGAAAAGCTGACCTAGCGATCATTGATCATTGTAAACTGATTTATCATGCGTAACGGGCCACATTTTTTTAAGGAATGACTTTTGGGTTGGGATTCAACACTCAGTTTAAAATTCCCTCGCCTCCCCTTTTCCCGACGATTGCAAAACCTGATATATAAAGACTAAAACGAGTTTTAAATCCCTAAAAATTACACAAACTTTTTGGAAATATCTCTCTCCATATTTGTGCATTGTGCATTTCCATTTTAGATGTGTACATTTTTCTTAAATCAAAACTTGAGTTTTCACTTTTTCCTTCATCTCGAAGACAAAAAACAGAATAGATGACAACGAAATGAAAATTTTAGACTCTGTGTATGGAGAAATTTTAAAGCAATAACAAACGTAAGTAATGAAAATTTATTCACACACCACAAATGAAGAAAAAAGTTTCCTCATCCAAGTTTGGGAAATTCCACTAGTTCAGCAACCCCAATAGGTTGGAATTTGATAAGAAAGGGATTTTTCTACACATGCTTTAAAAAATGGATATGCATGCTCGAAACATGTTAAAGTTGCAAATGACCCATGGATCCAAAACTTTCAAAAAGAATAAAAAACTTCTCATTAAATTCTCAAGTGAACGTGCGGTGGGATATTTAACCGAGTCAAACAAGCCATTATTTTGCCCATTAACGAAAAGCTGACCTAGCGATCATTGATCATTGTAAAATGATTTATCATGCGTAACGGGCCACATTTTTTTAAGGAATGACTTTTGGGTTGGGATTCAACACTCAGTTTAAAATTCCCTCGCCTCCCCTTTTCCCGACTATTGCAAAACCTGATATATATAGACTAAAACGAGTTTTAAATCCCTAAAAATTACACAAACTTTTTGGAAATATCTCTCTCCATATTTGTGCATTGTGCATTTCCATTTTAGATGTGTACATTTTTCTTAAATCAAAACTTGAGTTTTCACTTTTTCCCTCATCTCGTAGACAAAAAACAGAATAGATGACAACGAAATGAAAATTTTAGACTCTGTGTATGGAGAAAATTTAAAGCAATAACAAACGTAAGTAAAGAAAATTTATTCACACACCACAAATGAAGAAAAAAGTTTTCTCATCCAAGTTTGGGAAATTCCACTAGTTCAGCAACCCCAATAGGTTGGAATTTGATAAGAAAGGGATTTTTCTACACATGCTTCAAAAAATGGATATGCATGGCTCGAAACATGTTAAAGTTGCAAATGACCCATGGATCCAAACCTTTCAAAAAGAATAAAAAACTTCTCATTAAATTCTCAAGTGAACGTGCGGTGGGATATTTAACCGAGTCAAACAAGCCATTATTTTGCCCATTAACGAAAAGCTGACCTAGCGATCATTGATCATTGTAAACTGATTTATCATGCGTAACGGGCCACATTTTTTTAAGGAATGACTTTTGGGTTGGGATTCAACACTCAGTTTAAAATTCCCTCGCCTCCCCTTTTCCCGACGATTGCAAAACCTGATATATAAAGACTAAAACGAGTTTTAAATCCCTAAAAATTACACAAACTTTTTGGAAATATCTCTCTCCATATTTGTGCATTGTGCATTTCCATTTTAGATGTGTACATTTTTCTTAAATCAAAACTTGAGTTTTCACTTTTTCCTTCATCTCGAAGACAAAAAACAGAATAGATGACAACGAAATGAAAATTTTAGACTCTGTGTATGGAGAAATTTTAAAGCAATAACAAACGTAAGTAATGAAAATTTATTCACACACCACAAATGAAGAAAAAAGTTTCCTCATCCAAGTTTGGGAAATTCCACTAGTTCAGCAACCCCAATAGGTTGGAATTTGATAAGAAAGGGATTTTTCTACACATGCTTTAAAAAATGGATATGCATGCTCGAAACATGTTAAAGTTGCAAATGACCCATGGATCCAAAACTTTCAAAAAGAATAAAAAACTTCTCATTAAATTCTCAAGTGAACGTGCGGTGGGATATTTAACCGAGTCAAACAAGCCATTATTTTGCCCATTAACGAAAAGCTGACCTAGCGATCATTGATCATTGTAAAATGATTTATCATGCGTAACGGGCCACATTTTTTTAAGGAATGACTTTTGGGTTGGGATTCAACACTCAGTTTAAAATTCCCTCGCCTCCCCTTTTCCCGACTATTGCAAAACCTGATATATATAGACTAAAACGAGTTTTAAATCCCTAAAAATTACACAAACTTTTTGGAAATATCTCTCTCCATATTTGTGCATTGTGCATTTCCATTTTAGATGTGTACATTTTTCTTAAATCAAAACTTGAGTTTTCACTTTTTCCCTCATCTCGTAGACAAAAAACAGAATAGATGACAACGAAATGAAAATTTTAGACTCTGTGTATGGAGAAAATTTAAAGCAATAACAAACGTAAGTAAAGAAAATTTATTCACACACCACAAATGAAGAAAAAAGTTTTCTCATCCAAGTTTGGGAAATTCCACTAGTTCAGCAACCCCAATAGGTTGGAATTTGATAAGAAAGGGATTTTTCTACACATGCTTCAAAAAATGGATATGCATGGCTCGAAACATGTTAAAGTTGCAAATGACCCATGGATCCAAACCTTTCAAAAAGAATAAAAAACTTCTCATTAAATTCTCAAGTGAACGTGCGGTGGGATATTTAACCGAGTCAAACAAGCCATTATTTTGCCCATTAACGAAAAGCTGACCTAGCGATCATTGATCATTGTAAACTGATTTATCATGCGTAACGGGCCACATTTTTTTAAGGAATGACTTTTGGGTTGGGATTCAACACTCAGTTTAAAATTCCCTCGCCTCCCCTTTTCCCGACGATTGCAAAACCTGATATATAAAGACTAAAACGAGTTTTAAATCCCTAAAAATTACACAAACTTTTTGGAAATATCTCTCTCCATATTTGTGCATTGTGCATTTCCATTTTAGATGTGTACATTTTTCTTAAATCAAAACTTGAGTTTTCACTTTTTCCTTCATCTCGAAGACAAAAAACAGAATAGATGACAACGAAATGAAAATTTTAGACTCTGTGTATGGAGAAATTTTAAAGCAATAACAAACGTAAGTAATGAAAATTTATTCACACACCACAAATGAAGAAAAAAGTTTCCTCATCCAAGTTTGGGAAATTCCACTAGTTCAGCAACCCCTATAGGTTGGAATTTGATAAGAAAGGGATTTTTCTACACATGCTTTAAAAAATGGATATGCATGCTCGAAACATGTTAAAGTTGCAAATGAGCCATGGATCCAAAACTTTCAAAAAGAATAAAAAACTTCTCATTAAATTCTCAAGTGAACGTGCGGTGGGATATTTAACCGAGTCAAACAAGCCATTATTTTGCCCATTAACGAAAAGCTGACCTAGCGATCATTGATCATTGTAAAATGATTTATCATGCGTAACGGGCCACATTTTTTTAAGGAATGACTTTTGGGTTGGGATTCAACACTCAGTTTAAAATTCCCTCGCCTCCCCTTTTCCCGACTATTGCAAAACCTGATATATAAAGACTAAAACGAGTTTTAAATCCCTAAAAATTACACAAACTTTTTGGAAATATCTCTCTCCATATTTGTGCATTGTGCATTTCCATTTTAGATGTGTACATTTTTCTTAAATCAAAACTTGAGTTTTCACTTTTTCCCTCATCTCGTAGACAAAAAACAGAATAGATGACAACGAAATGAAAATTTTAGACTCTGTGTATGGAGAAAATTTAAAGCAATAACAAACGTAAGTAAAGAAAATTTATTCACACACCACAAATGAAGAAAAAAGTTTTCTCATCCAAGTTTGGGAAATTCCACTAGTTCAGCAACCCCAATAGGTTGGAATTTGATAAGAAAGAGATTTTTCTACACATGCTTCAAAAAATGGATATGCATGGCTCGAAACATGTTAAAGTTGCAAATGACCCATGGATCCAAACCTTTCAAAAAGAATAAAAAACTTCTCATTAAATTCTCAAGTGAACGTGCGGTGGGATATTTAACCGAGTCAAACAAGCCATTATTTTGCCCATTAACGAAAAGCTGACCTAGCGATCATTGATCATTGTAAACTGATTTATCATGCGTAACGGGCCACATTTTTTTAAGGAATGACTTTTGGGTTGGGATTCAACACTCAGTTTAAAATTCCCTCGCCTCCCCTTTTCCCGACGATTGCAAAACCTGATATATAAAGACTAAAACGAGTTTTAAATCCCTAAAAATTACACAAACTTTTTGGAAATATCTCTCTCCATATTTGTGCATTGTGCATTTCCATTTTAGATGTGTACATTTTTCTTAAATCAAAACTTGAGTTTTCACTTTTTCCTTCATCTCGAAGACAAAAAACAGAATAGATGACAACGAAATGAAAATTTTAGACTCTGTGTATGGAGAAATTTTAAAGCAATAACAAACGTAAGTAATGAAAATTTATTCACACACCACAAATGAAGAAAAAAGTTTCCTCATCCAAGTTTGGGAAATTCCACTAGTTCAGCAACCCCAATAGGTTGGAATTTGATAAGAAAGGGATTTTTCTACACATGCTTTAAAAAATGGATATGCATGCTCGAAACATGTTAAAGTTGCAAATGACCCATGGATCCAAAACTTTCAAAAAGAATAAAAAACTTCTCATTAAATTCTCAAGTGAACGTGCGGTGGGATATTTAACCGAGTCAAACAAGCCATTATTTTGCCCATTAACGAAAAGCTGACCTAGCGATCATTGATCATTGTAAAATGATTTATCATGCGTAACGGGCCACATTTTTTTAAGGAATGACTTTTGGGTTGGGATTCAACACTCAGTTTAAAATTCCCTCGCCTCCCCTTTTCCCGACTATTGCAAAACCTGATATATATAGACTAAAACGAGTTTTAAATCCCTAAAAATTACACAAACTTTTTGGAAATATCTCTCTCCATATTTGTGCATTGTGCATTTCCATTTTAGATGTGTACATTTTTCTTAAATCAAAACTTGAGTTTTCACTTTTTCCCTCATCTCGTAGACAAAAAACAGAATAGATGACAACGAAATGAAAATTTTAGACTCTGTGTATGGAGAAAATTTAAAGCAATAACAAACGTAAGTAAAGAAAATTTATTCACACACCACAAATGAAGAAAAAAGTTTTCTCATCCAAGTTTGGGAAATTCCACTAGTTCAGCAACCCCAATAGGTTGGAATTTGATAAGAAAGGGATTTTTCTACACATGCTTCAAAAAATGGATATGCATGGCTCGAAACATGTTAAAGTTGCAAATGACCCATGGATCCAAACCTTTCAAAAAGAATAAAAAACTTCTCATTAAATTCTCAAGTGAACGTGCGGTGGGATATTTAACCGAGTCAAACAAGCCATTATTTTGCCCATTAACGAAAAGCTGACCTAGCGATCATTGATCATTGTAAACTGATTTATCATGCGTAACGGGCCACATTTTTTTAAGGAATGACTTTTGGGTTGGGATTCAACACTCAGTTTAAAATTCCCTCGCCTCCCCTTTTCCCGACGATTGCAAAACCTGATATATAAAGACTAAAACGAGTTTTAAATCCCTAAAAATTACACAAACTTTTTGGAAATATCTCTCTCCATATTTGTGCATTGTGCATTTCCATTTTAGATGTGTACATTTTTCTTAAATCAAAACTTGAGTTTTCACTTTTTCCTTCATCTCGAAGACAAAAAACAGAATAGATGACAACGAAATGAAAATTTTAGACTCTGTGTATGGAGAAATTTTAAAGCAATAACAAACGTAAGTAATGAAAATTTATTCACACACCACAAATGAAGAAAAAAGTTTCCTCATCCAAGTTTGGGAAATTCCACTAGTTCAGCAACCCCAATAGGTTGGAATTTGATAAGAAAGGGATTTTTCTACACATGCTTTAAAAAATGGATATGCATGCTCGAAACATGTTAAAGTTGCAAATGACCCATGGATCCAAAACTTTCAAAAAGAATAAAAAACTTCTCATTAAATTCTCAAGTGAACGTGCGGTGGGATATTTAACCGAGTCAAACAAGCCATTATTTTGCCCATTAACGAAAAGCTGACCTAGCGATCATTGATCATTGTAAAATGATTTATCATGCGTAACGGGCCACATTTTTTTAAGGAATGACTTTTGGGTTGGGATTCAACACTCAGTTTAAAATTCCCTCGCCTCCCCTTTTCCCGACTATTGCAAAACCTGATATATATAGACTAAAACGAGTTTTAAATCCCTAAAAATTACACAAACTTTTTGGAAATATCTCTCTCCATATTTGTGCATTGTGCATTTCCATTTTAGATGTGTACATTTTTCTTAAATCAAAACTTGAGTTTTCACTTTTTCCTTCATCTCGTAGACAAAAAACAGAATAGATGACAACGAAATGAAAATTTTAGACTCTGTGTATGGAGAAAATTTAAAGCAATAACAAACGTAAGTAAAGAAAATTTATTCACACACCACAAATGAAGAAAAAAGTTTTCTCATCCAAGTTTGGGAAATTCCACTAGTTCAGCAACCCCAATAGGTTGGAATTTGATAAGAAAGGGATTTTTCTACACATGCTTCAAAAAATGGATATGCATGGCTCGAAACATGTTAAAGTTGCAAATGACCCATGGATCCAAACCTTTCAAAAAGAATAAAAAACTTCTCATTAAATTCTCAAGTGAACGTGCGGTGGGATATTTAACCGAGTCAAACAAGCCATTATTTTGCCCATTAACGAAAAGCTGACCTAGCGATCATTGATCATTGTAAACTGATTTATCATGCGTAACGGGCCACATTTTTTTAAGGAATGACTTTTGGGTTGGGATTCAACACTCAGTTTAAAATTCCCTCGCCTCCCCTTTTCCCGACGATTGCAAAACCTGATATATAAAGACTAAAACGAGTTTTAAATCCCTAAAAATTACACAAACTTTTTGGAAATATCTCTCTCCATATTTGTGCATTGTGCATTTCCATTTTAGATGTGTACATTTTTCTTAAATCAAAACTTGAGTTTTCACTTTTTCCTTCATCTCGAAGACAAAAAACAGAATTGATGACAACGAAATGAAAATTTTAGACTCTGTGTATGGAGAAAATTTAAAGCAATAACAAACGTAAGTAATGAAAATTTATTCACACACCACAAATGAAGAAAAAAGTTTCCTCATCCAAGTTTGGGAAATTCCACTAGTTCAGCAACCCCTATAGGTTGGAATTTGATAAGAAAGGGATTTTTCTACACATGCTTTAAAAAATGGATATGCATGCTCGAAACATGTTAAAGTTGCAAATGACCCATGGATCCAAAACTTTCAAAAAGAATAAAAAACTTCTCATTAAATTCTCAAGTGAACGTGCGGTGGGATATTTAACCGAGTCAAACAAGCCATTATTTTGCCCATTAACGAAAAGCTGACCTAGCGATCATTGATCATTGTAAACTGATTTATCATGCGTAACGGGCCACATTTTTTTAAGGAATGACTTTTGGGTTGGGATTCAACACTCAGTTTAAATTTCCCTCGCCTCCCCTTTTCCCGACTATTGCAAAACCTGATATATAAAGACTAAAACGAGTTTTAAATCCCTAAAAATTACACAAACTTTTTGGAAATATCTCTCTCCATATTTGTGCATTGTGCATTTCCATTTTAGATGTGTACATTTTTCTTAAATCAAAACTTGAGTTTTCACTTTTTCCTTCATCTCGAAGACAAAAAACAGAATAGATGACAACGAAATGAAAATTTTAGACTCTGTGTATGGAGAAAATTTAAAGCAATAACAAACGTAAGTAAAGAAAATTTATTCACACACCACAAATGAAGAAAAAAGTTTCCTCATCCAAGTTTGGGAAATTCCACTAGTTCAGCAACCCCAATAGGTTGGAATTTGATAAGAAAGGGATTTTTCTACACATGCTTTAAAAAATGGATATGCATGCTCGAAACATGTTAAAGTTACAAATGACCCATGGATCCAAAACTTTCAAAAAGAATAAAAAACTTCTCATTAAATTCTCAAGTGAACGTGCGGTGGGATATTTAACCGAGTCAAACAAGCCATTATTTTGCCCATTAACGAAAAGCTGACCTAGCGATCATTGATCATTGTAAAATGATTTATCATGCGTAACGGGCCACATTTTTTTAAGGAATGACTTTTGGGTTGGGATTCAACACTCAGTTTAAAATTCCCTCGCCTCCCCTTTTCCCGACTATTGCAAAACCTGATATATAAAGACTAAAACGAGTTTTAAATCCCTAAAAATTACACAAACTTTTTGGAAATATCTCTCTCCATATTTGTGCATTGTGCATTTCCATTTTAGATGTGTACATTTTTCTTAAATCAAAACTTGAGTTTTCACTTTTTCCCTCATCTCGTAGACAAAAAACAGAATAGATGACAACGAAATGAAAATTTTAGACTCTGTGTATGGAGAAAATTTAAAGCAATAACAAACGTAAGTAAAGAAAATTTATTCACACACCACAAATGAAGAAAAAAGTTTTCTCATCCAAGTTTGGGAAATTCCACTAGTTCAGCAACCCCAATAGGTTGGAATTTGATAAGAAAGGGATTTTTCTACACATGCTTCAAAAAATGGATATGCTTGGCTCGAAACATGTTAAAGTTGCAAATGACCCATGGATCCAAACCTTTCAAAAAGAATAAAAAACTTCTCATTAAATTCTCAAGTGAACGTGCGGTGGGATATTTAACCGAGTCAAACAAGCCATTATTTTGCCCATTAACGAAAAGCTGACCTAGCGATCATTGATCATTGTAAACTGATTTATCATGCGTAACGGGCCACATTTTTTTAAGGAATGACTTTTGGGTTGGGATTCAACACTCAGTTTAAAATTCCCTCGCCTCCCCTTTTCCCGACGATTGCAAAACCTGATATATAAAGACTAAAACGAGTTTTAAATCCCTAAAAATTACACAAACTTTTTGGAAATATCTCTCTCCATATTTGTGCATTGTGCATTTCCATTTTAGATGTGTACATTTTTCTTAAATCAAAACTTGAGTTTTCACTTTTTCCTTCATCTCGAAGACAAAAAACAGAATAGATGACAACGAAATGAAAATTTTAGACTCTGCGTATGGAGAAAATTTAAAGCAATAACAAACGTAAGTAATGAAAATTTATTCACACACCACAAATGAAGAAAAAAGTTTCCTCATCCAAGTTTGGGAAATTCCACTAGTTCAGCAACCCCAATAGGTTGGAATTTGATAAGAAAGGGATTTTTCTACACCTGCTTTAAAAAATGGATATGCATGCTCGAAACATGTTAAAGTTGCAAATGACCCATGGATCCAAAACTTTCAAAAAGAATAAAAAACTTCTCATTAAATTCTCAAGTGAACGTGCGGTGGGATATTTAACCGAGTCAAACAAGCCATTATTTTGCCCATTAACGAAAAGCTGACCTAGCGATCATTGATCATTGTAAAATGATTTATCATGCGTAACGGGCCACATTTTTTTAAGGAATGACTTTTGGGTTGGGATTCAACACTCAGTTTAAAATTCCCTCGCCTCCCCTTTTCCCGACTATTGCAAAACCTGATATATAAAGACTAAAACGAGTTTTAAATCCCTAAAAATTACACAAACTTTTTGGAAATATCTCTCTCCATATTTGTGCATTGTGCATTTCCATTTTAGATGTGTACATTTTTCTTAAATCAAAACTTGAGTTTTCACTTTTTCCCTCATCTCGTAGACAAAAAACAGAATAGATGACAACGAAATGAAAATTTTAGACTCTGTGTATGGAGAAAATTTAAAGCAATAACAAACGTAAGTAAAGAAAATTTATTCACACACCACAAATGAAGAAAAAAGTTTTCTCATCCAAGTTTGGGAAATTCCACTAGTTCAGCAACCCCAATAGGTTGGAATTTGATAAGAAAGAGATTTTTCTACACATGCTTCAAAAAATGGATATGCATGGCTCGAAACATGTTAAAGTTGCAAATGACCCATGGATCCCAACCTTTCAAAAAGAATAAAAAACTTCTCATTAAATTCTCAAGTGAACGTGCGGTGGGATATTTAACCGAGTCAAACAAGCCATTATTTTGCCCATTAACGAAAAGCTGACCTAGCGATCATTGATCATTGTAAACTGATTTATCATGCGTAACGGGCCACATTTTTTTAAGGAATGACTTTTGGGTTGGGATTCAACACTCAGTTTAAAATTCCCTCGCCTCCCCTTTTCCCGACGATTGCAAAACCTGATAGATAAAGACTAAAACGAGTTTTAAATCCCTAAAAATTACACAAACTTTTTGGAAATATCTCTCTCCATATTTGTGCATTGTGCATTTCCATTTTAGATGTGTACATTTTTCTTAAATCAAAACTTGAGTTTTCACTTTTTCCTTCATCTCGAAGACAAAAAACAGAATAGATGACAACGAAATGAAAATTTTAGACTCTGTGTATGGAGAAAATTTAAAGCAATAACAAACGTAAGTAATGAAAATTTATTCACACACCACAAATGAAGAAAAAAGTTTCCTCATCCAAGTTTGGGAAATTCCACTAGTTCAGCAACCCCAATAGGTTGGAATTTGATAAGAAAGGGATTTTTCTACACATGCTTTAAAAAATGGATATGCATGCTCGAAACATGTTAAAGTTGCAAATGACCCATGGATCCAAAACTTTCAAAAAGAATAAAAAACTTCTCATTAAATTCTCAAGTGAACGTGCGGTGAGATATTTAACCGAGTCAAACAAGCCGTTATTTTGCCCATTAACGAAAAGCTGACCTAGCGATCATTGATCATTGTAAAATGATTTATCATGCGTAACGGGCCACATTTTTTTAAGGAATGACTTTTGGGTTGGGATTCAACACTCAGTTTAAAATTCCCTCGCCTCCCCTTTTCCCGACTATTGTAAAACCTGATATATAAAGACTAAAACGAGTTTTAAATCCCTAAAAATTACACAAACTTTTTGGAAATATCTCTCTCCATATTTGTGCATTGTGCATTTCCATTTTAGATGTGTACATTTTTCTTAAATCAAAACTTGAGTTTTCACTTTTTCCCTCATCTCGTAGACAAAAAACAGAATAGATGACAACGAAATGAAAATTTTAGACTCTGTGTATGGAGAAAATTTAAAGCAATAACAAACGTAAGTAAAGAAAATTTATTCACACACCACAAATGAAGAAAAAAGTTTTCTCATCCAAGTTTGGGAAATTCCACTAGTTCAGCAACCCCAATAGGTTGGAATTTGATAAGAAAGAGATTTTTCTACACATGCTTCAAAAAATGGATATGCATGGCTCGAAACATGTTAAAGTTGCAAATGACCCATGGATCCAAACCTTTCAAAAAGAATAAAAAACTTCTCATTAAATTCTCAAGTGAACGTGCGGTGGGATATTTAACCGAGTCAAACAAGCCATTATTTTGCCCATTAACGAAAAGCTGACCTAGCGATCATTGATCATTGTAAACTGATTTATCATCCGTAACGGGCCACATTTTTTTAAGGAATGACTTTTGGGTTGGGATTCAACACTCAGTTTAAAATTCCCTCGCCTCCCCTTTTCCCGACGATTGCAAAACCTGATAGATAAAGACTAAAACGAGTTTTAAATCCCTAAAAATTACACAAGCTTTTTGGAAATATCTCTCTCCATATTTGTGCATTGTGCATTTCCATTTTAGATGTGTACATTTTTCTTAAATCAAAACTTGAGTTTTCACTTTTTCCTTCATCTCGAAGACAAAAAACAGAATAGATGACAACGAAATGAAAATTTTAGACTCTGTGTATGGAGAAAATTTAAAGCAATAACAAACGTAAGTAATGAAAATTTATTCACACACCACAAATGAAGAAAAAAGTTTCCTCATCCAAGTTTGGGAAATTCCACTAGTTCAGCAACCCCAATAGGTTGGAATTTGATAAGAAAGGGATTTTTCTACACATGCTTTAAAAAATGGATATGCATGCTCGAAACATGTTAAAGTTGCAAATGACCCATGGATCCAAAACTTTCAAAAAGAATAAAAAACTTCTCATTAAATTCTGAAGTGAACGTGCGGTGGGATATTTAACCGAGTCAAACAAGCCGTTATTTTGCCCATTAACGAAAAGCTGACCTAGCGATCATTGATCATTGTAAAATGATTTATCATGCGTAACGGGCCACATTTTTTTAAGGAATGACTTTTGGGTTGGGATTCAACACTCAGTTTAAAATTCCCTCGCCTCCCCTTTTCCCGACTATTGCAAAACCTGATATATAAAGACTAAAACGAGTTTTAAATCCCTAAAAATTACACAAACTTTTTGGAAATATCTCTCTCCATATTTGTGCATTGTGCATTTCCATTTTAGATGTGTACATTTTTCTTAAATCAAAACTTGAGTTTTCACTTTTTCCCTCATCTCGTAGACAAAAAACAGAATAGATGACAACGAAATGAAAATTTTAGGCTCTGTGTATGGAGAAAATTTAAAGCAATAACAAACGTAAGTAATGAAAATTTATTCACACACCACAAATGAAGAAAAAAGTTTCCTCATCCAAGTTTGGGAAATTCCACTAGTTCAGCAACCCCAATAGGTTGGAATTTGATAAGAAAGGGATTTTTCTACACCTGCTTTAAAAAATGGATATGCATGCTCGAAACATGTTAAAGTTGCAAATCACCCATGGATCCAAAACTTTCAAAAAGAATAAAAAACTTCTCATTAAATTCTCAAGTGAACGTGCGGTGGGATATTTAACCGAGTCAAACAAGCCATTATTTTGCCCATTAACGAAAAGCTGACCTAGCGATCATTGATCATTGTAAAATGATTTATCATGCGTAACGGGCCACATTTTTTTAAGGAATGACTTTTGGGTTGGGATTCAACACTCAGTTTAAAATTCCCTCGCCTCCCCTTTTCCCGACTATTGCAAAACCTGATATATAAAGACTAAAACGAGTTTTAAATCCCTAAAAATTACACAAACTTTTTGGAAATATCTCTCTCCATATTTGTGCATTGTGCATTTCCATTTTAGATGTGTACATTTTTCTTAAATCAAAACTTGAGTTTTCACTTTTTCCCTCATCTCGTAGACAAAAAACAGAATAGATGACAACGAAATGAAAATTTTAGACTCTGTGTATGGAGAAAATTTAAAGCAATAACAAACGTAAGTAAAGAAAATTTATTCACACACCACAAATGAAGAAAAAAGTTTTCTCATCCAAGTTTGGGAAATTCCACTAGTTCAGCAACCCCAATAGGTTGGAATTTGATAAGAAAGAGATTTTTCTACACATGCTTCAAAAAATGGATATGCATGGCTCGAAACATGTTAAAGTTGCAAATGACCCATGGATCCCAACCTTTCAAAAAGAATAAAAAACTTCTCATTAAATTCTCAAGTGAACGTGCGGTGGGATATTTAACCGAGTCAAACAAGCCATTATTTTGCCCATTAACGAAAAGCTGACCTAGCGATCATTGATCATTGTAAACTGATTTATCATGCGTAACGGGCCACATTTTTTTAAGGAATGACTTTTGGGTTGGGATTCAACACTCAGTTTAAAATTCCCTCGCCTCCCCTTTTCCCGACGATTGCAAAACCTGATAGATAAAGACTAAAACGAGTTTTAAATCCCTAAAAATTACACAAACTTTTTGGAAATATCTCTCTCCATATTTGTGCATTGTGCATTTCCATTTTAGATGTGTACATTTTTCTTAAATCAAAACTTGAGTTTTCACTTTTTCCTTCATCTCGAAGACAAAAAACAGAATAGATGACAACGAAATGAAAATTTTAGACTCTGTGTATGGAGAAAATTTAAAGCAATAACAAACGTAAGTAATGAAAATTTATTCACACACCACAAATGAAGAAAAAAGTTTCCTCATCCAAGTTTGGGAAATTCCACTAGTTCAGCAACCCCAATAGGTTGGAATTTGATAAGAAAGGGATTTTTCTACACATGCTTTAAAAAATGGATATGCATGCTCGAAACATGTTAAAGTTGCAAATGACCCATGGATCCAAAACTTTCAAAAAGAATAAAAAACTTCTCATTAAATTCTCAAGTGAACGTGCGGTGGGATATTTAACCGAGTCAAACAAGCCATTATTTTGCCCATTAACGAAAAGCTGACCTAGCGATCATTGATCATTGTAAAATGATTTATCATGCGTAACGGGCCACATTTTTTTAAGGAATGACTTTTGGGTTGGGATTCAACACTCAGTTTAAAATTCCCTCGCCTCCCCTTTTCCCGACTATTGTAAAACCTGATATATAAAGACTAAAACGAGTTTTAAATCCCTAAAAATTACACAAACTTTTTGGAAATATCTCTCTACATATTTGTGCATTGTGCATTTCCATTTTAGATGTGTACATTTTTCTTAAATCAAAACTTGAGTTTTCACTTTTTCCCTCATCTCGTAGACAAAAAACAGAATAGATGACAACGAAATGAAAATTTTAGACTCTGTGTATGGAGAAAATTTAAAGCAATAACAAACGTAAGTAAAGAAAATTTATTCACACACCACAAATGAAGAAAAAAGTTTTCTCATCCAAGTTTGGGAAATTCCACTAGTTCAGCAACCCCAATAGGTTGGAATTTGATAAGAAAGAGATTTTTCTACACATGCTTCAAAAAATGGATATGCATGGCTCGAAACATGTTAAAGTTGCAAATGACCCATGGATCCAAACCTTTCAAAAAGAATAAAAAACTTCTCATTAAATTCTCAAGTGAACGTGCGGTGGGATATTTAACCGAGTCAAACAAGCCATTATTTTGCCCATTAACGAAAAGCTGACCTAGCGATCATTGATCATTGTAAACTGATTTATCATGCGTAACGGGCCACATTTTTTTAAGGAATGACTTTTGGGTTGGGATTCAACACTCAGTTTAAAATTCCCTCGCCTCCCCTTTTCCCGACGATTGCAAAACCTGATAGATAAAGACTAAAACGAGTTTTAAATCCCTAAAAATTACACAAACTTTTTGGAAATATCTCTCTCCATATTTGTGCATTGTGCATTTCCATTTTAGATGTGTACATTTTTCTTAAATCAAAACTTGATTTTTCACTTTTTCCTTCATCTCGAAGACAAAAAACAGAATAGATGACAACGAAATGAAAATTTTAGACTCTGTGTATGGAGAAAATTTAAAGCAATAACAAACGTAAGTAATGAAAATTTATTCACACACCACAAATGAAGAAAAAAGTTTCCTCATCCAAGTTTGGGAAATTCCACTAGTTCAGCAACCCCAATAGGTTGGAATTTGATAAGAAAGGGATTTTTCTACACATGCTTTAAAAAATGGATATGCATGCTCGAAACATGTTAAAGTTGCAAATGACCCATGGATCCAAAACTTTCAAAAAGAATAAAAAACTTCTCATTAAATTCTCAAGTGAACGTGCGGTGGGATATTTAACCGAGTCAAACAAGCCATTATTTTGCCCATTAACGAAAAGCTGACCTAGCGATCATTGATCATTGTAAAATGATTTATCATGCGTAACGGGCCACATTTTTTTAAGGAATGACTTTTGGGTTGGGATTCAACACTCAGTTTAAAATTCCCTCGCCTCCCCTTTTCCCGACTATTGCAAAACCTGATATAGAAAGACTAAAACGAGTTTTAAATCCCTAAAAATTACACAAACTTTTTGGAAATATCTCTCTCCATATTTGTGCATTGTGCATTTCCATTTTAGATGTGTACATTTTTCTTAAATCAAAACTTGAGTTTTCACTTTTTCCCTCATCTCGTAGACAAAAAACAGAATAGATGACAACGAAATGAAAATTTTAGACTCTGTGTATGGAGAAAATTTAAAGCAATAACAAACGTAAGTAAAGAAAATTTATTCACACACCACAAATGAAGAAAAAAGTTTTCTCATCCAAGTTTGGGAAATTCCACTAGTTCAGCAACCCCAATAGGTTGGAATTTGATAAGAAAGAGATTTTTCTACACATGCTTCAAAAAATGGATATGCATGGCTCGAAACATGTTAAAGTTGCAAATGACCCATGGATCCAAACCTTTCAAAAAGAATAAAAAACTTCTCATTAAATTCTCAAGTGAACGTGCGGTGGGATATTTAACCGAGTCAAACAAGCCATTATTTTGCCCATTAACGAAAAGCTGACCTAGCGATCATTGATCATTGTAAACTGATTTATCATGCGTAACGGGCCACATTTTTTTAAGGAATGACTTTTGGGTTGGGATTCAACACTCAGTTTAAAATTCCCTCGCCTCCCCTTTTCCCGACGATTGCAAAACCTGATAGATAAAGACTAAAACGAGTTTTAAATCCCTAAAAATTACACAAACTTTTTGGAAATATCTCTCTCCATATTTGTGCATTGTGCATTTCCATTTTAGATGTGTACATTTTTCTTAAATCAAAACTTGATTTTTCACTTTTTCCTTCATCTCGAAGACAAAAAACAGAATAGATGACAACGAAATGAAAATTTTAGACTCTGTGTATGGAGAAAATTTAAAGCAATAACAAACGTAAGTAATGAAAATTTATTCACACACCACAAATGAAGAAAAAAGTTTCCTCATCCAAGTTTGGGAAATTCCACTAGTTCAGCAACCCCAATAGGTTGGAATTTGATAAGAAAGGGATTTTTCTACACATGCTTTAAAAAATGGATATGCATGCTCGAAACATGTTAAAGTTGCAAATGACCCATGGATCCAAAACTTTCAAAAAGAATAAAAAACTTCTCATTAAATTCTCAAGTGAACGTGCGGTGGGATATTTAACCGAGTCAAACAAGCCATTATTTTGCCCATTAACGAAAAGCTGACCTAGCGATCATTGATCATTGTAAAATGATTTATCATGCGTAACGGGCCACATTTTTTTAAGGAATGACTTTTGGGTTGGGATTCAACACTCAGTTTAAAATTCCCTCGCCTCCCCTTTTCCCGACTATTGCAAAACCTGATATAGAAAGACTAAAACGAGTTTTAAATCCCTAAAAATTACACAAACTTTTTGGAAATATCTCTCTCCATATTTGTGCATTGTGCATTTCCATTTTAGATGTGTACATTTTTCTTAAATCAAAACTTGAGTTTTCACTTTTTCCCTCATCTCGTAGACAAAAAACAGAATAGATGACAACGAAATGAAAATTTTAGACTCTGTGTATGGAGAAAATTTAAAGCAATAACAATCGTAAGTAAAGAAAATTTATTCACACACCACAAATGAAGAAAAAAGTTTTCTCATCCAAGTTTGGGAAATTCCACTAGTTCAGCAACCCCAATAGGTTGGAATTTGATAAGAAAGAGATTTTTCTACACATGCTTCAAAAAATGGATATGCATGGCTCGAAACATGTTAAAGTTGCAAATGACCCATGGATCCAAACCTTTCAAAAAGAATAAAAAACTTCTCATTAAATTCTCAAGTGAACGTGCGGTGGGATATTTAACCGAGTCAAACAAGCCATTATTTTGCCCATTAACGAAAAGCTGACCTAGCGATCATTGATCATTGTAAACTGATTTATCATGCGTAACGGGCCACATTTTTTTAAGGAATGACTTTTGGGTTGGGATTCAACACTCAGTTTAAAATTCCCTCGCCTCCCCTTTTCCCGACGATTGCAAAACCTGATAGATAAAGACTAAAACGAGTTTTAAATCCCTAAAAATTACACAAACTTTTTGGAAATATCTCTCTCCATATTTGTGCATTGTGCATTTCCATTTTAGATGTGTACATTTTTCTTAAATCAAAACTTGAGTTTTCACTTTTTCCTTCATCTCGAAGACAAAAAACAGAATAGATGACAACGAAATGAAAATTTTAGACTCTGTGTATGGAGAAAATTTAAAGCAATAACAAACGTAAGTAATGAAAATTTATTCACACACCACAAATGAAGAAAAAAGTTTCCTCATCCAAGTTTGGGAAATTCCACTAGTTCAGCAACCCCAATAGGTTGGAATTTGATAAGAAAGGGATTTTTCTACACATGCTTTAAAAAATGGATATGCATGCTCGAAACATGTTAAAGTTGCAAATGACCCATGGATCCAAAACTTTCAAAAAGAATAAAAAACTTCTCATTAAATTCTCAAGTGAACGTGCGGTGGGATATTTAACCGAGTCAAACAAGCCATTATTTTGCCCATTAACGAAAAGCTGACCTAGCGATCATTGATCATTGTAAAATGATTTATCATGCGTAACGGGCCACATTTTTTTAAGGAATGACTTTTGGGTTGGGATTCAACACTCAGTTTAAAATTCCCTCGCCTCCCCTTTTCCCGACTATTGCAAAACCTGATATATAAAGACTAAAACGAGTTTTAAATCCCTAAAAATTACACAAACTTTTTGGAAATATCTCTCTCCATATTTGTGCATTGTGCATTTCCATTTTAGATGTGTACATTTTTCTTAAATCAAAACTTGAGTTTTCACTTTTTCCCTCATCTCGTAGACAAAAAACAGAATAGATGACAACGAAATGAAAATTTTAGACTCTGTGTATGGAGAAAATTTAAAGCAATAACAATCGTAAGTAAAGAAAATTTATTCACACACCACAAATGAAGAAAAAAGTTTTCTCATCCAAGTTTGGGAAATTCCACTAGTTCAGCAACCCCAATAGGTTGGAATTTGATAAGAAAGGGATTTTTCTACACATGCTTCAAAAAATGGATATGCATGGCTCGAAACATGTTAAAGTTGCAAATGACCCATGGATCCAAACCTTTCAAAAAGAATAAAAAACTTCTCATTAAATTCTCAAGTGAACGTGCGGTGGGATATTTAACCGAGTCAAACAAGCCATTATTTTGCCCATTAACGAAAAGCTGACCTAGCGATCATTGATCATTGTAAACTGATTTATCATGCGTAACGGGCCACATTTTTTTAAGGAATGACTTTTGGGTTGGGATTCAACACTCAGTTTAAAATTCCCTCGCCTCCCCTTTTCCCGACGATTGCAAAACCTGATATATAAAGACTAAAACGAGTTTTAAATCCCTAAAAATTACACAAACTTTTTGGAAATATCTCTCTCCATATTTGTGCATTGTGCATTTCCATTTTAGATGTGTACATTTTTCTTAAATCAAAACTTGAGTTTTCACTTTTTCCTTCATCTCGAAGACAAAAAACAGAATAGATGACAACGAAATGAAAATTTTAGACTCTGCGTATGGAGAAAATTTAAAGCAATAACAAACGTAAGTAATGAAAATTTATTCACACACCACAAATGAAGAAAAAAGTTTCCTCATCCAAGTTTGGGAAATTCCACTAGTTCAGCAACCCCAATAGGTTGGAATTTGATAAGAAAGGGATTTTTCTACACCTGCTTTAAAAAATGGATATGCTTGCTCGAAACATGTTAAAGTTGCAAATGACCCATGGATCCAAAACTTTCAAAAAGAATAAAAAACTTCTCATTAAATTCTCAAGTGAACGTGCGGTGGGATATTTAACCGAGTCAAACAAGCCATTATTTTGCCCATTAACGAAAAGCTGACCTAGCGATCATTGATCATTGTAAAATGATTTATCATGCGTAACGGGCCACATTTTTTTAAGGAATGACTTTTGGGTTGGGATTCAACACTCAGTTTAAAATTCCCTCGCCTCCCCTTTTCCCGACTATTGCAAAACCTGATATATAAAGACTAAAACGAGTTTTAAATCCCTAAAAATTACACAAACTTTTTGGAAATATCTCTCTCCATATTTGTGCATTGTGCATTTCCATTTTAGATGTGTACATTTTTCTTAAATCAAAACTTGAGTTTTCACTTTTTCCCTCATCTCGTAGACAAAAAACAGAATAGATGACAACGAAATGAAAATTTTAGACTCTGTGTATGGAGAAAATTTAAAGCAATAACAAACGTAAGTAAAGAAAATTTATTCACACACCACAAATGAAGAAAAAAGTTTTCTCATCCAAGTTTGGGAAATTCCACTAGTTCAGCAACCCCAATAGGTTGGAATTTGATAAGAAAGAGATTTTTCTACACATGCTTCAAAAAATGGATATGCATGGCTCGAAACATGTTAAAGTTGCAAATGACCCATGGATCCCAACCTTTCAAAAAGAATAAAAAACTTCTCATTAAATTCTCAAGTGAACGTGCGGTGGGATATTTAACCGAGTCAAACAAGCCATTATTTTGCCCATTAACGAAAAGCTGACCTAGCGATCATTGATCATTGTAAACTGATTTATCATGCGTAACGGGCCACATTTTTTTAAGGAATGACTTTTGGGTTGGGATTCAACACTCAGTTTAAAATTCCCTCGCCTCCCCTTTTCCCGACGATTGCAAAACCTGATAGATAAAGACTAAAACGAGTTTTAAATCCCTAAAAATTACACAAACTTTTTGGAAATATCTCTCTCCATATTTGTGCATTGTGCATTTCCATTTTAGATGTGTACATTTTTCTTAAATCAAAACTTGAGTTTTCACTTTTTCCTTCATCTCGAAGACAAAAAACAGAATAGATGACAACGAAATGAAAATTTTAGACTCTGTGTATGGAGAAAATTTAAAGCAATAACAAACGTAAGTAATGAAAATTTATTCACACACCACAAATGAAGAAAAAAGTTTCCTCATCCAAGTTTGGGAAATTCCACTAGTTCAGCAACCCCAATAGGTTGGAATTTGATAAGAAAGGGATTTTTCTACACATGCTTTAAAAAATGGATATGCATGCTCGAAACATGTTAAAGTTGCAAATGACCCATGGATCCAAAACTTTCAAAAAGAATAAAAAACTTCTCATTAAATTCTCAAGTGAACGTGCGGTGGGATATTTAACCGAGTCAAACAAGCCATTATTTTGCCCATTAACGAAAAGCTGACCTAGCGATCATTGATCATTGTAAAATGATTTATCATGCGTAACGGGCCACATTTTTTTAAGGAATGACTTTTGGGTTGGGATTCAACACTCAGTTTAAAATTCCCTCGCCTCCCCTTTTCCCGACTATTGTAAAACCTGATATATAAAGACTAAAACGAGTTTTAAATCCCTAAAAATTACACAAACTTTTTGGAAATATCTCTCTCCATATTTGTGCATTGTGCATTTCCATTTTAGATGTGTACATTTTTCTTAAATCAAAACTTGAGTTTTCACTTTTTCCCTCATCTCGTAGACAAAAAACAGAATAGATGACAACGAAATGAAAATTTTAGACTCTGTGTATGGAGAAAATTTAAAGCAATAACAAACGTAAGTAAAGAAAATTTATTCACACACCACAAATGAAGAAAAAAGTTTTCTCATCCAAGTTTGGGAAATTCCACTAGTTCAGCAACCCCAATAGGTTGGAATTTGATAAGAAAGAGATTTTTCTACACATGCTTCAAAAAATGGATATGCATGGCTCGAAACATGTTAAAGTTGCAAATGACCCATGGATCCAAACCTTTCAAAAAGAATAAAAAACTTCTCATTAAATTCTCAAGTGAACGTGCGGTGGGATATTTAACCGAGTCAAACAAGCCATTATTTTGCCCATTAACGAAAAGCTGACCTAGCGATCATTGATCATTGTAAACTGATTTATCATCCGTAACGGGCCACATTTTTTTAAGGAATGACTTTTGGGTTGGGATTCAACACTCAGTTTAAAATTCCCTCGCCTCCCCTTTTCCCGACGATTGCAAAACCTGATAGATAAAGACTAAAACGAGTTTTAAATCCCTAAAAATTACACAAGCTTTTTGGAAATATCTCTCTCCATATTTGTGCATTGTGCATTTCCATTTTAGATGTGTACATTTTTCTTAAATCAAAACTTGAGTTTTCACTTTTTCCTTCATCTCGAAGACAAAAAACAGAATAGATGACAACGAAATGAAAATTTTAGACTCTGTGTATGGAGAAAATTTAAAGCAATAACAAACGTAAGTAATGAAAATTTATTCACACACCACAAATGAAGAAAAAAGTTTCCTCATCCAAGTTTGGGAAATTCCACTAGTTCAGCAACCCCAATAGGTTGGAATTTGATAAGAAAGGGATTTTTCTACACATGCTTTAAAAAATGGATATGCATGCTCGAAACATGTTAAAGTTGCAAATGACCCATGGATCCAAAACTTTCAAAAAGAATAAAAAACTTCTCATTAAATTCTGAAGTGAACGTGCGGTGGGATATTTAACCGAGTCAAACAAGCCGTTATTTTGCCCATTAACGAAAAGCTGACCTAGCGATCATTGATCATTGTAAAATGATTTATCATGCGTAACGGGCCACATTTTTTTAAGGAATGACTTTTGGGTTGGGATTCAACACTCAGTTTAAAATTCCCTCGCCTCCCCTTTTCCCGACTATTGCAAAACCTGATATATAAAGACTAAAACGAGTTTTAAATCCCTAAAAATTACACAAACTTTTTGGAAATATCTCTCTCCATATTTGTGCATTGTGCATTTCCATTTTAGATGTGTACATTTTTCTTAAATCAAAACTTGAGTTTTCACTTTTTCCCTCATCTCGTAGACAAAAAACAGAATAGATGACAACGAAATGAAAATTTTAGACTCTGTGTATGGAGAAAATTTAAAGCAATAACAATCGTAAGTAAAGAAAATTTATTCACACACCACAAATGAAGAAAAAAGTTTTCTCATCCAAGTTTGGGAAATTCCACTAGTTCAGCAACCCCAATAGGTTGGAATTTGATAAGAAAGAGATTTTTCTACACATGCTTCAAAAAATGGATATGCATGGCTCGAAACATGTTAAAGTTGCAAATGACCCATGGATCCAAACCTTTCAAAAAGAATAAAAAACTTCTCATTAAATTCTCAAGTGAACGTGCGGTGGGATATTTAACCGAGTCAAACAAGCCATTATTTTGCCCATTAACGAAAAGCTGACCTAGCGATCATTGATCATTGTAAACTGATTTATCATGCGTAACGGGCCACATTTTTTTAAGGAATGACTTTTGGGTTGGGATTCAACACTCAGTTTAAAATTCCCTCGCCTCCCCTTTTCCCGACGATTGCAAAACCTGATATATAAAGACTAAAACGAGTTTTAAATCCCTAAAAATTACACAAACTTTTTGGAAATATCTCTCTCCATATTTGTGCATTGTGCATTTCCATTTTAGATGTGTACATTTTTCTTAAATCAAAACTTGAGTTTTCACTTTTTCCTTCATCTCGAAGACAAAAACCAGAATAGATGACAACGAAATGAAAATTTTAGACTCTGTGTATGGAGAAAATTTAAAGCAATAACAAACGTAAGTAATGAAAATTTATTCACACACCACAAATGAAGAAAAAAGTTTCCTCATCCAAGTTTGGGAAATTCCACTAGTTCAGCAACCCCAATAGGTTGGAATTTGATAAGAAAGGGATTTTTCTACACCTGCTTTAAAAAATGGATATGCATGCTCGAAACATGTTAAAGTTGCAAATCACCCATGGATCCAAAACTTTCAAAAAGAATAAAAAACTTCTCATTAAATTCTCAAGTGAACGTGCGGTGGGATATTTAACCGAGTCAAACAAGCCATTATTTTGCCCATTAACGAAAAGCTGACCTAGCGATCATTGATCATTGTAAAATGATTTATCATGCGTAACGGGCCACATTTTTTTAAGGAATGACTTTTGGGTTGGGATTCAACACTCAGTTTAAAATTCCCTCGCCTCCCCTTTTCCCGACTATTGCAAAACCTGATATATAAAGACTAAAACGAGTTTTAAATCCCTAAAAATTACACAAACTTTTTGGAAATATCTCTCTCCATATTTGTGCATTGTGCATTTCCATTTTAGATGTGTACATTTTTCTTAAATCAAAACTTGAGTTTTCACTTTTTCCCTCATCTCGTAGACAAAAAACAGAATAGATGACAACGAAATGAAAATTTTAGACTCTGTGTATGGAGAAAATTTAAAGCAATAACAAACGTAAGTAAAGAAAATTTATTCACACACCACAAATGAAGAAAAAAGTTTTCTCATCCAAGTTTGGGAAATTCCACTAGTTCAGCAACCCCAATAGGTTGGAATTTGATAAGAAAGAGATTTTTCTACACATGCTTCAAAAAATGGATATGCATGGCTCGAAACATGTTAAAGTTGCAAATGACCCATGGATCCCAACCTTTCAAAAAGAATAAAAAACTTCTCATTAAATTCTCAAGTGAACGTGCGGTGGGATATTTAACCGAGTCAAACAAGCCATTATTTTGCCCATTAACGAAAAGCTGACCTAGCGATCATTGATCATTGTAAACTGATTTATCATGCGTAACGGGCCACATTTTTTTAAGGAATGACTTTTGGGTTGGGATTCAACACTCAGTTTAAAATTCCCTCGCCTCCCCTTTTCCCGACGATTGCAAAACCTGATAGATAAAGACTAAAACGAGTTTTAAATCCCTAAAAATTACACAAACTTTTTGGAAATATCTCTCTCCATATTTGTGCATTGTGCATTTCCATTTTAGATGTGTACATTTTTCTTAAATCAAAACTTGAGTTTTCACTTTTTCCTTCATCTCGAAGACAAAAAACAGAATAGATGACAACGAAATGAAAATTTTAGACTCTGTGTATGGAGAAAATTTAAAGCAATAACAAACGTAAGTAATGAAAATTTATTCACACACCACAAATGAAGAAAAAAGTTTCCTCATCCAAGTTTGGGAAATTCCACTAGTTCAGCAACCCCAATAGGTTGGAATTTGATAAGAAAGGGATTTTTCTACACATGCTTTAAAAAATGGATATGCATGCTCGAAACATGTTAAAGTTGCAAATCACCCATGGATCCAAAACTTTCAAAAAGAATAAAAAACTTCTCATTAAATTCTCAAGTGAACGTGCGGTGGGATATTTAACCGAGTCAAACAAGCCATTATTTTGCCCATTAACGAAAAGCTGACCTAGCGATCATTGATCATTGTAAAATGATTTATCATGCGTAACGGGCCACATTTTTTTAAGGAATGACTTTTGGGTTGGGATTCAACACTCAGTTTAAAATTCCCTCGCCTCCCCTTTTCCCGACTATTGCAAAACCTGATATATAAAGACTAAAACGAGTTTTAAATCCCTAAAAATTACACAAACTTTTTGGAAATATCTCTCTCCATATTTGTGCATTGTGCATTTCCATTTTAGATGTGTACATTTTTCTTAAATCAAAACTTGAGTTTTCACTTTTTCCCTCATCTCGTAGACAAAAAACAGAATAGATGACAACGAAATGAAAATTTTAGACTCTGTGTATGGAGAAAATTTAAAGCAATAACAAACGTAAGTAAAGAAAATTTATTCACACACCACAAATGAAGAAAAAAGTTTTCTCATCCAAGTTTGGGAAATTCCACTAGTTCAGCAACCCCAATAGGTTGGAATTTGATAAGAAAGAGATTTTTCTACACATGCTTCAAAAAATGGATATGCATGGCTCGAAACATGTTAAAGTTGCAAATGACCCATGGATCCCAACCTTTCAAAAAGAATAAAAAACTTCTCATTAAATTCTCAAGTGAACGTGCGGTGGGATATTTAACCGAGTCAAACAAGCCATTATTTTGCCCATTAACGAAAAGCTGACCTAGCGATCATTGATCATTGTAAACTGATTTATCATGCGTAACGGGCCACATTTTTTTAAGGAATGACTTTTGGGTTGGGATTCAACACTCAGTTTAAAATTCCCTCGCCTCCCCTTTTCCCGACGATTGCAAAACCTGATAGATAAAGACTAAAACGAGTTTTAAATCCCTAAAAATTACACAAACTTTTTGGAAATATCTCTCTCCATATTTGTGCATTGTGCATTTCCATTTTAGATGTGTACATTTTTCTTAAATCAAAACTTGAGTTTTCACTTTTTCCTTCATCTCGAAGACAAAAAACAGAATAGATGACAACGAAATGAAAATTTTAGACTCTGTGTATGGAGAAAATTTAAAGCAATAACAAACGTAAGTAATGAAAATTTATTCACACACCACAAATGAAGAAAAAAGTTTCCTCATCCAAGTTTGGGAAATTCCACTAGTTCAGCAACCCCAATAGGTTGGAATTTGATAAGAAAGGGATTTTTCTACACATGCTTTAAAAAATGGATATGCATGCTCGAAACATGTTAAAGTTGCAAATGACCCATGGATCCAAAACTTTCAAAAAGAATAAAAAACTTCTCATTAAATTCTCAAGTGAACGTGCGGTGGGATATTTAACCGAGTCAAACAAGCCATTATTTTGCCCATTAACGAAAAGCTGACCTAGCGATCATTGATCATTGTAAAATGATTTATCATGCGTAACGGGCCACATTTTTTTAAGGAATGACTTTTGGGTTGGGATTCAACACTCAGTTTAAAATTCCCTCGCCTCCCCTTTTCCCGACTATTGTAAAACCTGATATATAAAGACTAAAACGAGTTTTAAATCCCTAAAAATTACACAAACTTTTTGGAAATATCTCTCTACATATTTGTGCATTGTGCATTTCCATTTTAGATGTGTACATTTTTCTTAAATCAAAACTTGAGTTTTCACTTTTTCCCTCATCTCGTAGACAAAAAACAGAATAGATGACAACGAAATGAAAATTTTAGACTCTGTGTATGGAGAAAATTTAAAGCAATAACAAACGTAAGTAAAGAAAATTTATTCACACACCACAAATGAAGAAAAAAGTTTTCTCATCCAAGTTTGGGAAATTCCACTAGTTCAGCAACCCCAATAGGTTGGAATTTGATAAGAAAGAGATTTTTCTACACATGCTTCAAAAAATGGATATGCATGGCTCGAAACATGTTAAAGTTGCAAATGACCCATGGATCCAAACCTTTCAAAAAGAATAAAAAACTTCTCATTAAATTCTCAAGTGAACGTGCGGTGGGATATTTAACCGAGTCAAACAAGCCATTATTTTGCCCATTAACGAAAAGCTGACCTAGCGATCATTGATCATTGTAAACTGATTTATCATGCGTAACGGGCCACATTTTTTTAAGGAATGACTTTTGGGTTGGGATTCAACACTCAGTTTAAAATTCCCTCGCCTCCCCTTTTCCCGACGATTGCAAAACCTGATAGATAAAGACTAAAACGAGTTTTAAATCCCTAAAAATTACACAAACTTTTTGGAAATATCTCTCTCCATATTTGTGCATTGTGCATTTCCATTTTAGATGTGTACATTTTTCTTAAATCAAAACTTGAGTTTTCACTTTTTCCTTCATCTCGAAGACAAAAAACAGAATAGATGACAACGAAATGAAAATTTTAGACTCTGTGTATGGAGAAAATTTAAAGCAATAACAAACGTAAGTAATGAAAATTTATTCACACACCACAAATGAAGAAAAAAGTTTCCTCATCCAAGTTTGGGAAATTCCACTAGTTCAGCAACCCCAATAGGTTGGAATTTGATAAGAAAGGGATTTTTCTACACATGCTTTAAAAAATGGATATGCATGCTCGAAACATGTTAAAGTTGCAAATGACCCATGGATCCAAAACTTTCAAAAAGAATAAAAAACTTCTCATTAAATTCTCAAGTGAACGTGCGGTGGGATATTTAACCGAGTCAAACAAGCCATTATTTTGCCCATTAACGAAAAGCTGACCTAGCGATCATTGATCATTGTAAAATGATTTATCATGCGTAACGGGCCACATTTTTTTAAGGAATGACTTTTGGGTTGGGATTCAACACTCAGTTTAAAATTCCCTCGCCTCCCCTTTTCCCGACTATTGCAAAACCTGATATAGAAAGACTAAAACGAGTTTTAAATCCCTAAAAATTACACAAACTTTTTGGAAATATCTCTCTCCATATTTGTGCATTGTGCATTTCCATTTTAGATGTGTACATTTTTCTTAAATCAAAACTTGAGTTTTCACTTTTTCCCTCATCTCGTAGACAAAAAACAGAATAGATGACAACGAAATGAAAATTTTAGACTCTGTGTATGGAGAAAATTTAAAGCAATAACAATCGTAAGTAAAGAAAATTTATTCACACACCACAAATGAAGAAAAAAGTTTTCTCATCCAAGTTTGGGAAATTCCACTAGTTCAGCAACCCCAATAGGTTGGAATTTGATAAGAAAGAGATTTTTCTACACATGCTTCAAAAAATGGATATGCATGGCTCGAAACATGTTAAAGTTGCAAATGACCCATGGATCCAAACCTTTCAAAAAGAATAAAAAACTTCTCATTAAATTCTCAAGTGAACGTGCGGTGGGATATTTAACCGAGTCAAACAAGCCATTATTTTGCCCATTAACGAAAAGCTGACCTAGCGATCATTGATCATTGTAAACTGATTTATCATGCGTAACGGGCCACATTTTTTTAAGGAATGACTTTTGGGTTGGGATTCAACACTCAGTTTAAAATTCCCTCGCCTCCCCTTTTCCCGACGATTGCAAAACCTGATAGATAAAGACTAAAACGAGTTTTAAATCCCTAAAAATTACACAAACTTTTTGGAAATATCTCTCTCCATATTTGTGCATTGTGCATTTCCATTTTAGATGTGTACATTTTTCTTAAATCAAAACTTGAGTTTTCACTTTTTCCTTCATCTCGAAGACAAAAAACAGAATAGATGACAACGAAATGAAAATTTTAGACTCTGTGTATGGAGAAAATTTAAAGCAATAACAAACGTAAGTAATGAAAATTTATTCACACACCACAAATGAAGAAAAAAGTTTCCTCATCCAAGTTTGGGAAATTCCACTAGTTCAGCAACCCCAATAGGTTGGAATTTGATAAGAAAGGGATTTTTCTACACATGCTTTAAAAAATGGATATGCATGCTCGAAACATGTTAAAGTTGCAAATGACCCATGGATCCAAAACTTTCAAAAAGAATAAAAAACTTCTCATTAAATTCTCAAGTGAACGTGCGGTGGGATATTTAACCGAGTCAAACAAGCCATTATTTTGCCCATTAACGAAAAGCTGACCTAGCGATCATTGATCATTGTAAAATGATTTATCATGCGTAACGGGCCACATTTTTTTAAGGAATGACTTTTGGGTTGGGATTCAACACTCAGTTTAAAATTCCCTCGCCTCCCCTTTTCCCGACTATTGCAAAACCTGATATATAAAGACTAAAACGAGTTTTAAATCCCTAAAAATTACACAAACTTTTTGGAAATATCTCTCTCCATATTTGTGCATTGTGCATTTCCATTTTAGATGTGTACATTTTTCTTAAATCAAAACTTGAGTTTTCACTTTTTCCCTCATCTCGTAGACAAAAAACAGAATAGATGACAACGAAATGAAAATTTTAGACTCTGTGTATGGAGAAAATTTAAAGCAATAACAATCGTAAGTAAAGAAAATTTATTCACACACCACAAATGAAGAAAAAAGTTTTCTCATCCAAGTTTGGGAAATTCCACTAGTTCAGCAACCCCAATAGGTTGGAATTTGATAAGAAAGAGATTTTTCTACACATGCTTCAAAAAATGGATATGCATGGCTCGAAACATGTTAAAGTTGCAAATGACCCATGGATCCCAACCTTTCAAAAAGAATAAAAAACTTCTCATTAAATTCTCAAGTGAACGTGCGGTGGGATATTTAACCGAGTCAAACAAGCCATTATTTTGCCCATTAACGAAAAGCTGACCTAGCGATCATTGATCATTGTAAACTGATTTATCATGCGTAACGGGCCACATTTTTTTAAGGAATGACTTTTGGGTTGGGATTCAACACTCAGTTTAAAATTCCCTCGCCTCCCCTTTTCCCGACGATTGCAAAACCTGATAGATAAAGACTAAAACGAGTTTTAAATCCCTAAAAATTACACAAACTTTTTGGAAATATCTCTCTCCATATTTGTGCATTGTGCATTTCCATTTTAGATGTGTACATTTTTCTTAAATCAAAACTTGAGTTTTCACTTTTTCCTTCATCTCGAAGACAAAAAACAGAATAGATGACAACGAAATGAAAATTTTAGACTCTGTGTATGGAGAAAATTTAAAGCAATAACAAACGTAAGTAATGAAAATTTATTCACACACCACAAATGAAGAAAAAAGTTTCCTCATCCAAGTTTGGGAAATTCCACTAGTTCAGCAACCCCAATAGGTTGGAATTTGATAAGAAAGGGATTTTTCTACACATGCTTTAAAAAATGGATATGCATGCTCGAAACATGTTAAAGTTGCAAATCACCCATGGATCCAAAACTTTCAAAAAGAATAAAAAACTTCTCATTAAATTCTCAAGTGAACGTGCGGTGGGATATTTAACCGAGTCAAACAAGCCATTATTTTGCCCATTAACGAAAAGCTGACCTAGCGATCATTGATCATTGTAAAATGATTTATCATGCGTAACGGGCCACATTTTTTTAAGGAATGACTTTTGGGTTGGGATTCAACACTCAGTTTAAAATTCCCTCGCCTCCCCTTTTCCCGACTATTGTAAAACCTGATATATAAAGACTAAAACGAGTTTTAAATCCCTAAAAATTACACAAACTTTTTGGAAATATCTCTCTACATATTTGTGCATTGTGCATTTCCATTTTAGATGTGTACATTTTTCTTAAATCAAAACTTGAGTTTTCACTTTTTCCCTCATCTCGTAGACAAAAAACAGAATAGATGACAACGAAATGAAAATTTTAGACTCTGTGTATGGAGAAAATTTAAAGCAATAACAAACGTAAGTAAAGAAAATTTATTCACACACCACAAATGAAGAAAAAAGTTTTCTCATCCAAGTTTGGGAAATTCCACTAGTTCAGCAACCCCAATAGGTTGGAATTTGATAAGAAAGAGATTTTTCTACACATGCTTCAAAAAATGGATATGCATGGCTCGAAACATGTTAAAGTTGCAAATGACCCATGGATCCAAACCTTTCAAAAAGAATAAAAAACTTCTCATTAAATTCTCAAGTGAACGTGCGGTGGGATATTTAACCGAGTCAAACAAGCCATTATTTTGCCCATTAACGAAAAGCTGACCTAGCGATCATTGATCATTGTAAACTGATTTATCATGCGTAACGGGCCACATTTTTTTAAGGAATGACTTTTGGGTTGGGATTCAACACTCAGTTTAAAATTCCCTCGCCTCCCCTTTTCCCGACGATTGCAAAACCTGATATATAAAGACTAAAACGAGTTTTAAATCCCTAAAAATTACACAAACTTTTTGGAAATATCTCTCTCCATATTTGTGCATTGTGCATTTCCATTTTAGATGTGTACATTTTTCTTAAATCAAAACTTGAGTTTTCACTTTTTCCTTCATCTCGAAGACAAAAACCAGAATAGATGACAACGAAATGAAAATTTTAGACTCTGTGTATGGAGAAAATTTAAAGCAATAACAAACGTAAGTAATGAAAATTTATTCACACACCACAAATGAAGAAAAAAGTTTCCTCATCCAAGTTTGGGAAATTCCACTAGTTCAGCAACCCCAATAGGTTGGAATTTGATAAGAAAGGGATTTTTCTACACATGCTTTAAAAAATGGATATGCATGCTCGAAACATGTTAAAGTTGCAAATGACCCATGGATCCAAAACTTTCAAAAAGAATAAAAAACTTCTCATTAAATTCTCAAGTGAACGTGCGGTGGGATATTTAACCGAGTCAAACAAGCCATTATTTTGCCCATTAACGAAAAGCTGACCTAGCGATCATTGATCATTGTAAAATGATTTATCATGCGTAACGGGCCACATTTTTTTAAGGAATGACTTTTGGGTTGGGATTCAACACTCAGTTTAAAATTCCCTCGCCTCCCCTTTTCCCGACTATTGCAAAACCTGATATAGAAAGACTAAAACGAGTTTTAAATCCCTAAAAATTACACAAACTTTTTGGAAATATCTCTCTCCATATTTGTGCATTGTGCATTTCCATTTTAGATGTGTACATTTTTCTTAAATCAAAACTTGAGTTTTCACTTTTTCCCTCATCTCGTAGACAAAAAACAGAATAGATGACAACGAAATGAAAATTTTAGACTCTGTGTATGGAGAAAATTTAAAGCAATAACAATCGTAAGTAAAGAAAATTTATTCACACACCACAAATGAAGAAAAAAGTTTTCTCATCCAAGTTTGGGAAATTCCACTAGTTCAGCAACCCCAATAGGTTGGAATTTGATAAGAAAGAGATTTTTCTACACATGCTTCAAAAAATGGATATGCATGGCTCGAAACATGTTAAAGTTGCAAATGACCCATGGATCCAAACCTTTCAAAAAGAATAAAAAACTTCTCATTAAATTCTCAAGTGAACGTGCGGTGGGATATTTAACCGAGTCAAACAAGCCATTATTTTGCCCATTAACGAAAAGCTGACCTAGCGATCATTGATCATTGTAAACTGATTTATCATGCGTAACGGGCCACATTTTTTTAAGGAATGACTTTTGGGTTGGGATTCAACACTCAGTTTAAAATTCCCTCGCCTCCCCTTTTCCCGACGATTGCAAAACCTGATAGATAAAGACTAAAACGAGTTTTAAATCCCTAAAAATTACACAAACTTTTTGGAAATATCTCTCTCCATATTTGTGCATTGTGCATTTCCATTTTAGATGTGTACATTTTTCTTAAATCAAAACTTGAGTTTTCACTTTTTCCTTCATCTCGAAGACAAAAAACAGAATAGATGACAACGAAATGAAAATTTTAGACTCTGTGTATGGAGAAAATTTAAAGCAATAACAAACGTAAGTAATGAAAATTTATTCACACACCACAAATGAAGAAAAAAGTTTCCTCATCCAAGTTTGGGAAATTCCACTAGTTCAGCAACCCCAATAGGTTGGAATTTGATAAGAAAGGGATTTTTCTACACATGCTTTAAAAAATGGATATGCATGCTCGAAACATGTTAAAGTTGCAAATGACCCATGGATCCAAAACTTTCAAAAAGAATAAAAAACTTCTCATTAAATTCTCAAGTGAACGTGCGGTGGGATATTTAACCGAGTCAAACAAGCCATTATTTTGCCCATTAACGAAAAGCTGACCTAGCGATCATTGATCATTGTAAAATGATTTATCATGCGTAACGGGCCACATTTTTTTAAGGAATGACTTTTGGGTTGGGATTCAACACTCAGTTTAAAATTCCCTCGCCTCCCCTTTTCCCGACTATTGCAAAACCTGATATAGAAAGACTAAAACGAGTTTTAAATCCCTAAAAATTACACAAACTTTTTGGAAATATCTCTCTCCATATTTGTGCATTGTGCATTTCCATTTTAGATGTGTACATTTTTCTTAAATCAAAACTTGAGTTTTCACTTTTTCCCTCATCTCGTAGACAAAAAACAGAATAGATGACAACGAAATGAAAATTTTAGACTCTGTGTATGGAGAAAATTTAAAGCAATAACAATCGTAAGTAAAGAAAATTTATTCACACACCACAAATGAAGAAAAAAGTTTTCTCATCCAAGTTTGGGAAATTCCACTAGTTCAGCAACCCCAATAGGTTGGAATTTGATAAGAAAGAGATTTTTCTACACATGCTTCAAAAAATGGATATGCATGGCTCGAAACATGTTAAAGTTGCAAATGACCCATGGATCCAAACCTTTCAAAAAGAATAAAAAACTTCTCATTAAATTCTCAAGTGAACGTGCGGTGGGATATTTAACCGAGTCAAACAAGCCATTATTTTGCCCATTAACGAAAAGCTGACCTAGCGATCATTGATCATTGTAAACTGATTTATCATGCGTAACGGGCCACATTTTTTTAAGGAATGACTTTTGGGTTGGGATTCAACACTCAGTTTAAAATTCCCTCGCCTCCCCTTTTCCCGACGATTGCAAAACCTGATAGATAAAGACTAAAACGAGTTTTAAATCCCTAAAAATTACACAAACTTTTTGGAAATATCTCTCTCCATATTTGTGCATTGTGCATTTCCATTTTAGATGTGTACATTTTTCTTAAATCAAAACTTGAGTTTTCACTTTTTCCTTCATCTCGAAGACAAAAAACAGAATAGATGACAACGAAATGAAAATTTTAGACTCTGTGTATGGAGAAAATTTAAAGCAATAACAAACGTAAGTAATGAAAATTTATTCACACACCACAAATGAAGAAAAAAGTTTCCTCATCCAAGTTTGGGAAATTCCACTAGTTCAGCAACCCCAATAGGTTGGAATTTGATAAGAAAGGGATTTTTCTACACATGCTTTAAAAAATGGATATGCATGCTCGAAACATGTTAAAGTTGCAAATCACCCATGGATCCAAAACTTTCAAAAAGAATAAAAAACTTCTCATTAAATTCTCAAGTGAACGTGCGGTGGGATATTTAACCGAGTCAAACAAGCCATTATTTTGCCCATTAACGAAAAGCTGACCTAGCGATCATTGATCATTGTAAAATGATTTATCATGCGTAACGGGCCACATTTTTTTAAGGAATGACTTTTGGGTTGGGATTCAACACTCAGTTTAAAATTCCCTCGCCTCCCCTTTTCCCGACTATTGCAAAACCTGATATATAAAGACTAAAACGAGTTTTAAATCCCTAAAAATTACACAAACTTTTTGGAAATATCTCTCTCCATATTTGTGCATTGTGCATTTCCATTTTAGATGTGTACATTTTTCTTAAATCAAAACTTGAGTTTTCACTTTTTCCCTCATCTCGTAGACAAAAAACAGAATAGATGACAACGAAATGAAAATTTTAGACTCTGTGTATGGAGAAAATTTAAAGCAATAACAATCGTAAGTAAAGAAAATTTATTCACACACCACAAATGAAGAAAAAAGTTTTCTCATCCAAGTTTGGGAAATTCCACTAGTTCAGCAACCCCAATAGGTTGGAATTTGATAAGAAAGAGATTTTTCTACACATGCTTCAAAAAATGGATATGCATGGCTCGAAACATGTTAAAGTTGCAAATGACCCATGGATCCCAACCTTTCAAAAAGAATAAAAAACTTCTCATTAAATTCTCAAGTGAACGTGCGGTGGGATATTTAACCGAGTCAAACAAGCCATTATTTTGCCCATTAACGAAAAGCTGACCTAGCGATCATTGATCATTGTAAACTGATTTATCATGCGTAACGGGCCACATTTTTTTAAGGAATGACTTTTGGGTTGGGATTCAACACTCAGTTTAAAATTCCCTCGCCTCCCCTTTTCCCGACGATTGCAAAACCTGATATATAAAGACTAAAACGAGTTTTAAATCCCTAAAAATTACACAAACTTTTTGGAAATATCTCTCTCCATATTTGTGCATTGTGCATTTCCAATTTAGATGTGTACATTTTTCTTAAATCAAAACTTGAGTTTTCACTTTTTCCTTCATCTCGAAGACAAAAACCAGAATAGATGACAACGAAATGAAAATTTTAGACTCTGTGTATGGAGAAAATTTAAAGCAATAACAAACGTAAGTAATGAAAATTTATTCACACACCACAAATGAAGAAAAAAGTTTCCTCATCCAAGTTTGGGAAATTCCACTAGTTCAGCAACCCCAATAGGTTGGAATTTGATAAGAAAGGGATTTTTCTACACCTGCTTTAAAAAATGGATATGCATGCTCGAAACATGTTAAAGTTGCAAATCACCCATGGATCCAAAACTTTCAAAAAGAATAAAAAACTTCTCATTAAATTCTCAAGTGAACGTGCGGTGGGATATTTAACCGAGTCAAACAAGCCATTATTTTGCCCATTAACGAAAAGCTGACCTAGCGATCATTGATCATTGTAAAATGATTTATCATGCGTAACGGGCCACATTTTTTTAAGGAATGACTTTTGGGTTGGGATTCAACACTCAGTTTAAAATTCCCTCGCCTCCCCTTTTCCCGACTATTGCAAAACCTGATATATAAAGACTAAAACGAGTTTTAAATCCCTAAAAATTACACAAACTTTTTGGAAATATCTCTCTCCATATTTGTGCATTGTGCATTTCCATTTTAGATGTGTACATTTTTCTTAAATCAAAACTTGAGTTTTCACTTTTTCCCTCATCTCGTAGACAAAAAACAGAATAGATGACAACGAAATGAAAATTTTAGACTCTGTGTATGGAGAAAATTTAAAGCAATAACAAACGTAAGTAAAGAAAATTTATTCACACACCACAAATGAAGAAAAAAGTTTTCTCATCCAAGTTTGGGAAATTCCACTAGTTCAGCAACCCCAATAGGTTGGAATTTGATAAGAAAGAGATTTTTCTACACATGCTTCAAAAAATGGATATGCATGGCTCGAAACATGTTAAAGTTGCAAATGACCCATGGATCCAACCTTTCAAAAAGAATAAAAAACTTCTCATTAAATTCTCAAGTGAACGTGCGGTGGGATATTTAACCGAGTCAAACAAGCCATTATTTTGCCCATTAACGAAAAGCTGACCTAGCGATCATTGATCATTGTAAACTGATTTATCATGCGTAACGGGCCACATTTTTTTAAGGAATGACTTTTGGGTTGGGATTCAACACTCAGTTTAAAATTCCCTCGCCTCCCCTTTTCCCGACGATTGCAAAACCTGATAGATAAAGACTAAAACGAGTTTTAAATCCCTAAAAATTACACAAACTTTTTGGAAATATCTCTCTCCATATTTGTGCATTGTGCATTTCCATTTTAGATGTGTACATTTTTCTTAAATCAAAACTTGATTTTTCACTTTTTCCTTCATCTCGAAGACAAAAAACAGAATAGATGACAACGAAATGAAAATTTTAGACTCTGTGTATGGAGAAAATTTAAAGCAATAACAAACGTAAGTAATGAAAATTTATTCACACACCACAAATGAAGAAAAAAGTTTCCTCATCCAAGTTTGGGAAATTCCACTAGTTCAGCAACCCCAATAGGTTGGAATTTGATAAGAAAGGGATTTTTCTACACATGCTTTAAAAAATGGATATGCATGCTCGAAACATGTTAAAGTTGCAAATGACCCATGGATCCAAAACTTTCAAAAAGAATAAAAAACTTCTCATTAAATTCTCAAGTGAACGTGCGGTGGGATATTTAACCGAGTCAAACAAGCCATTATTTTGCCCATTAACGAAAAGCTGACCTAGCGATCATTGATCATTGTAAAATGATTTATCATGCGTAACGGGCCACATTTTTTTAAGGAATGACTTTTGGGTTGGGATTCAACACTCAGTTTAAAATTCCCTCGCCTCCCCTTTTCCCGACTATTGCAAAACCTGATATAGAAAGACTAAAACGAGTTTTAAATCCCTAAAAATTACACAAACTTTTTGGAAATATCTCTCTCCATATTTGTGCATTGTGCATTTCCATTTTAGATGTGTACATTTTTCTTAAATCAAAACTTGAGTTTTCACTTTTTCCCTCATCTCGTAGACAAAAAACAGAATAGATGACAATGAAATGAAAATTTTAGACTCTGTGTATGGAGAAAATTTAAAGCAATAACAATCGTAAGTAAAGAAAATTTATTCACACACCACAAATGAAGAAAAAAGTTTTCTCATCCAAGTTTGGGAAATTCCACTAGTTCAGCAACCCCAATAGGTTGGAATTTGATAAGAAAGAGATTTTTCTACACATGCTTCAAAAAATGGATATGCATGGCTCGAAACATGTTAAAGTTGCAAATGACCCATGGATCCAAACCTTTCAAAAAGAATAAAAAACTTCTCATTAAATTCTCAAGTGAACGTGCGGTGGGATATTTAACCGAGTCAAACAAGCCATTATTTTGCCCATTAACGAAAAGCTGACCTAGCGATCATTGATCATTGTAAACTGATTTATCATGCGTAACGGGCCACATTTTTTTAAGGAATGACTTTTGGGTTGGGATTCAACACTCAGTTTAAAATTCCCTCGCCTCCCCTTTTCCCGACGATTGCAAAACCTGATAGATAAAGACTAAAACGAGTTTTAAATCCCTAAAAATTACACAAACTTTTTGGAAATATCTCTCTCCATATTTGTGCATTGTGCATTTCCATTTTAGATGTGTACATTTTTCTTAAATCAAAACTTGAGTTTTCACTTTTTCCTTCATCTCGAAGACAAAAAACAGAATAGATGACAACGAAATGAAAATTTTAGACTCTGTGTATGGAGAAAATTTAAAGCAATAACAAACGTAAGTAATGAAAATTTATTCACACACCACAAATGAAGAAAAAAGTTTCCTCATCCAAGTTTGGGAAATTCCACTAGTTCAGCAACCCCAATAGGTTGGAATTTGATAAGAAAGGGATTTTTCTACACATGCTTTAAAAAATGGATATGCATGCTCGAAACATGTTAAAGTTGCAAATGACCCATGGATCCAAAACTTTCAAAAAGAATAAAAAACTTCTCATTAAATTCTCAAGTGAACGTGCGGTGGGATATTTAACCGAGTCAAACAAGCCATTATTTTGCCCATTAACGAAAAGCTGACCTAGCGATCATTGATCATTGTAAAATGATTTATCATGCGTAACGGGCCACATTTTTTTAAGGAATGACTTTTGGGTTGGGATTCAACACTCAGTTTAAAATTCCCTCGCCTCCCCTTTTCCCGACTATTGCAAAACCTGATATAGAAAGACTAAAACGAGTTTTAAATCCCTAAAAATTACACAAACTTTTTGGAAATATCTCTCTCCATATTTGTGCATTGTGCATTTCCATTTTAGATGTGTACATTTTTCTTAAATCAAAACTTGAGTTTTCACTTTTTCCCTCATCTCGTAGACAAAAAACAGAATAGATGACAACGAAATGAAAATTTTAGACTCTGTGTATGGAGAAAATTTAAAGCAATAACAATCGTAAGTAAAGAAAATTTATTCACACACCACAAATGAAGAAAAAAGTTTTCTCATCCAAGTTTGGGAAATTCCACTAGTTCAGCAACCCCAATAGGTTGGAATTTGATAAGAAAGAGATTTTTCTACACATGCTTCAAAAAATGGATATGCATGGCTCGAAACATGTTAAAGTTGCAAATGACCCATGGATCCAAACCTTTCAAAAAGAATAAAAAACTTCTCATTAAATTCTCAAGTGAACGTGCGGTGGGATATTTAACCGAGTCAAACAAGCCATTATTTTGCCCATTAACGAAAAGCTGACCTAGCGATCATTGATCATTGTAAACTGATTTATCATGCGTAACGGGCCACATTTTTTTAAGGAATGACTTTTGGGTTGGGATTCAACACTCAGTTTAAAATTCCCTCGCCTCCCCTTTTCCCGACGATTGCAAAACCTGATAGATAAAGACTAAAACGAGTTTTAAATCCCTAAAAATTACACAAACTTTTTGGAAATATCTCTCTCCATATTTGTGCATTGTGCATTTCCATTTTAGATGTGTACATTTTTCTTAAATCAAAACTTGAGTTTTCACTTTTTCCTTCATCTCGAAGACAAAAAACAGAATAGATGACAACGAAATGAAAATTTTAGACTCTGTGTATGGAGAAAATTTAAAGCAATAACAAACGTAAGTAATGAAAATTTATTCACACACCACAAATGAAGAAAAAAGTTTCCTCATCCAAGTTTGGGAAATTCCACTAGTTCAGCAACCCCAATAGGTTGGAATTTGATAAGAAAGGGATTTTTCTACACATGCTTTAAAAAATGGATATGCATGCTCGAAACATGTTAAAGTTGCAAATGACCCATGGATCCAAAACTTTCAAAAAGAATAAAAAACTTCTCATTAAATTCTCAAGTGAACGTGCGGTGGGATATTTAACCGAGTCAAACAAGCCATTATTTTGCCCATTAACGAAAAGCTGACCTAGCGATCATTGATCATTGTAAAATGATTTATCATGCGTAACGGGCCACATTTTTTTAAGGAATGACTTTTGGGTTGGGATTCAACACTCAGTTTAAAATTCCCTCGCCTCCCCTTTTCCCGACTATTGCAAAACCTGATATATAAAGACTAAAACGAGTTTTAAATCCCTAAAAATTACACAAACTTTTTGGAAATATCTCTCTCCATATTTGTGCATTGTGCATTTCCATTTTAGATGTGTACATTTTTCTTAAATCAAAACTTGAGTTTTCACTTTTTCCCTCATCTCGTAGACAAAAAACAGAATAGATGACAACGAAATGAAAATTTTAGACTCTGTGTATGGAGAAAATTTAAAGCAATAACAATCGTAAGTAAAGAAAATTTATTCACACACCACAAATGAAGAAAAAAGTTTTCTCATCCAAGTTTGGGAAATTCCACTAGTTCAGCAACCCCAATAGGTTGGAATTTGATAAGAAAGAGATTTTTCTACACATGCTTCAAAAAATGGATATGCATGGCTCGAAACATGTTAAAGTTGCAAATGACCCATGGATCCCAACCTTTCAAAAAGAATAAAAAACTTCTCATTAAATTCTCAAGTGAACGTGCGGTGGGATATTTAACCGAGTCAAACAAGCCATTATTTTGCCCATTAACGAAAAGCTGACCTAGCGATCATTGATCATTGTAAACTGATTTATCATGCGTAACGGGCCACATTTTTTTAAGGAATGACTTTTGGGTTGGGATTCAACACTCAGTTTAAAATTCCCTCGCCTCCCCTTTTCCCGACGATTGCAAAACCTGATAGATAAAGACTAAAACGAGTTTTAAATCCCTAAAAATTACACAAACTTTTTGGAAATATCTCTCTCCATATTTGTGCATTGTGCATTTCCATTTTAGATGTGTACATTTTTCTTAAATCAAAACTTGAGTTTTCACTTTTTCCTTCATCTCGAAGACAAAAAACAGAATAGATGACAACGAAATGAAAATTTTAGACTCTGTGTATGGAGAAAATTTAAAGCAATAACAAACGTAAGTAATGAAAATTTATTCACACACCACAAATGAAGAAAAAAGTTTCCTCATCCAAGTTTGGGAAATTCCACTAGTTCAGCAACCCCAATAGGTTGGAATTTGATAAGAAAGGGATTTTTCTACACATGCTTTAAAAAATGGATATGCATGCTCGAAACATGTTAAAGTTGCAAATGACCCATGGATCCAAAACTTTCAAAAAGAATAAAAAACTTCTCATTAAATTCTCAAGTGAACGTGCGGTGGGATATTTAACCGAGTCAAACAAGCCATTATTTTGCCCATTAACGAAAAGCTGACCTAGCGATCATTGATCATTGTAAAATGATTTATCATGCGTAACGGGCCACATTTTTTTAAGGAATGACTTTTGGGTTGGGATTCAACACTCAGTTTAAAATTCCCTCGCCTCCCCTTTTCCCGACTATTGCAAAACCTGATATATAAAGACTAAAACGAGTTTTAAATCCCTAAAAATTACACAAACTTTTTGGAAATATCTCTCTCCATATTTGTGCATTGTGCATTTCCATTTTAGATGTGTACATTTTTCTTAAATCAAAACTTGAGTTTTCACTTTTTCCCTCATCTCGTAGACAAAAAACAGAATAGATGACAACGAAATGAAAATTTTAGACTCTGTGTATGGAGAAAATTTAAAGCAATAACAATCGTAAGTAAAGAAAATTTATTCACACACCACAAATGAAGAAAAAAGTTTTCTCATCCAAGTTTGGGAAATTCCACTAGTTCAGCAACCCCAATAGGTTGGAATTTGATAAGAAAGAGATTTTTCTACACATGCTTCAAAAAATGGATATGCATGGCTCGAAACATGTTAAAGTTGCAAATGACCCATGGATCCCAACCTTTCAAAAAGAATAAAAAACTTCTCATTAAATTCTCAAGTGAACGTGCGGTGGGATATTTAACCGAGTCAAACAAGCCATTATTTTGCCCATTAACGAAAAGCTGACCTAGCGATCATTGATCATTGTAAACTGATTTATCATGCGTAACGGGCCACATTTTTTTAAGGAATGACTTTTGGGTTGGGATTCAACACTCAGTTTAAAATTCCCTCGCCTCCCCTTTTCCCGACGATTGCAAAACCTGATAGATAAAGACTAAAACGAGTTTTAAATCCCTAAAAATTACACAAACTTTTTGGAAATATCTCTCTCCATATTTGTGCATTGTGCATTTCCATTTTAGATGTGTACATTTTTCTTAAATCAAAACTTGAGTTTTCACTTTTTCCTTCATCTCGAAGACAAAAAACAGAATAGATGACAACGAAATGAAAATTTTAGACTCTGTGTATGGAGAAAATTTAAAGCAATAACAAACGTAAGTAATGAAAATTTATTCACACACCACAAATGAAGAAAAAAGTTTCCTCATCCAAGTTTGGGAAATTCCACTAGTTCAGCAACCCCAATAGGTTGGAATTTGATAAGAAAGGGATTTTTCTACACATGCTTTAAAAAATGGATATGCATGCTCGAAACATGTTAAAGTTGCAAATGACCCATGGATCCAAAACTTTCAAAAAGAATAAAAAACTTCTCATTAAATTCTCAAGTGAACGTGCGGTGGGATATTTAACCGAGTCAAACAAGCCATTATTTTGCCCATTAACGAAAAGCTGACCTAGCGATCATTGATCATTGTAAAATGATTTATCATGCGTAACGGGCCACATTTTTTTAAGGAATGACTTTTGGGTTGGGATTCAACACTCAGTTTAAAATTCCCTCGCCTCCCCTTTTCCCGACTATTGTAAAACCTGATATATAAAGACTAAAACGAGTTTTAAATCCCTAAAAATTACACAAACTTTTTGGAAATATCTCTCTACATATTTGTGCATTGTGCATTTCCATTTTAGATGTGTACATTTTTCTTAAATCAAAACTTGAGTTTTCACTTTTTCCCTCATCTCGTAGACAAAAAACAGAATAGATGACAACGAAATGAAAATTTTAGACTCTGTGTATGGAGAAAATTTAAAGCAATAACAAACGTAAGTAAAGAAAATTTATTCACACACCACAAATGAAGAAAAAAGTTTTCTCATCCAAGTTTGGGAAATTCCACTAGTTCAGCAACCCCAATAGGTTGGAATTTGATAAGAAAGAGATTTTTCTACACATGCTTCAAAAAATGGATATGCATGGCTCGAAACATGTTAAAGTTGCAAATGACCCATGGATCCAAACCTTTCAAAAAGAATAAAAAACTTCTCATTAAATTCTCAAGTGAACGTGCGGTGGGATATTTAACCGAGTCAAACAAGCCATTATTTTGCCCATTAACGAAAAGCTGACCTAGCGATCATTGATCATTGTAAACTGATTTATCATGCGTAACGGGCCACATTTTTTTAAGGAATGACTTTTGGGTTGGGATTCAACACTCAGTTTAAAATTCCCTCGCCTCCCCTTTTCCCGACGATTGCAAAACCTGATAGATAAAGACTAAAACGAGTTTTAAATCCCTAAAAATTACACAAACTTTTTGGAAATATCTCTCTCCATATTTGTGCATTGTGCATTTCCATTTTAGATGTGTACATTTTTCTTAAATCAAAACTTGATTTTTCACTTTTTCCTTCATCTCGAAGACAAAAAACAGAATAGATGACAACGAAATGAAAATTTTAGACTCTGTGTATGGAGAAAATTTAAAGCAATAACAAACGTAAGTAATGAAAATTTATTCACACACCACAAATGAAGAAAAAAGTTTCCTCATCCAAGTTTGGGAAATTCCACTAGTTCAGCAACCCCAATAGGTTGGAATTTGATAAGAAAGGGATTTTTCTACACATGCTTTAAAAAATGGATATGCATGCTCGAAACATGTTAAAGTTGCAAATGACCCATGGATCCAAAACTTTCAAAAAGAATAAAAAACTTCTCATTAAATTCTCAAGTGAACGTGCGGTGGGATATTTAACCGAGTCAAACAAGCCATTATTTTGCCCATTAACGAAAAGCTGACCTAGCGATCATTGATCATTGTAAAATGATTTATCATGCGTAACGGGCCACATTTTTTTAAGGAATGACTTTTGGGTTGGGATTCAACACTCAGTTTAAAATTCCCTCGCCTCCCCTTTTCCCGACTATTGCAAAACCTGATATATAAAGACTAAAACGAGTTTTAAATCCCTAAAAATTACACAAACTTTTTGGAAATATCTCTCTCCATATTTGTGCATTGTGCATTTCCATTTTAGATGTGTACATTTTTCTTAAATCAAAACTTGAGTTTTCACTTTTTCCCTCATCTCGTAGACAAAAAACAGAATAGATGACAACGAAATGAAAATTTTAGACTCTGTGTATGGAGAAAATTTAAAGCAATAACAATCGTAAGTAAAGAAAATTTATTCACACACCACAAATGAAGAAAAAAGTTTTCTCATCCAAGTTTGGGAAATTCCACTAGTTCAGCAACCCCAATAGGTTGGAATTTGATAAGAAAGAGATTTTTCTACACATGCTTCAAAAAATGGATATGCATGGCTCGAAACATGTTAAAGTTGCAAATGACCCATGGATCCCAACCTTTCAAAAAGAATAAAAAACTTCTCATTAAATTCTCAAGTGAACGTGCGGTGGGATATTTAACCGAGTCAAACAAGCCATTATTTTGCCCATTAACGAAAAGCTGACCTAGCGATCATTGATCATTGTAAACTGATTTATCATGCGTAACGGGCCACATTTTTTTAAGGAATGACTTTTGGGTTGGGATTCAACACTCAGTTTAAAATTCCCTCGCCTCCCCTTTTCCCGACGATTGCAAAACCTGATAGATAAAGACTAAAACGAGTTTTAAATCCCTAAAAATTACACAAACTTTTTGGAAATATCTCTCTCCATATTTGTGCATTGTGCATTTCCATTTTAGATGTGTACATTTTTCTTAAATCAAAACTTGAGTTTTCACTTTTTCCTTCATCTCGAAGACAAAAAACAGAATAGATGACAACGAAATGAAAATTTTAGACTCTGTGTATGGAGAAAATTTAAAGCAATAACAAACGTAAGTAATGAAAATTTATTCACACACCACAAATGAAGAAAAAAGTTTCCTCATCCAAGTTTGGGAAATTCCACTAGTTCAGCAACCCCAATAGGTTGGAATTTGATAAGAAAGGGATTTTTCTACACATGCTTTAAAAAATGGATATGCATGCTCGAAACATGTTAAAGTTGCAAATGACCCATGGATCCAAAACTTTCAAAAAGAATAAAAAACTTCTCATTAAATTCTCAAGTGAACGTGCGGTGGGATATTTAACCGAGTCAAACAAGCCATTATTTTGCCCATTAACGAAAAGCTGACCTAGCGATCATTGATCATTGTAAAATGATTTATCATGCGTAACGGGCCACATTTTTTTAAGGAATGACTTTTGGGTTGGGATTCAACACTCAGTTTAAAATTCCCTCGCCTCCCCTTTTCCCGACTATTGTAAAACCTGATATATAAAGACTAAAACGAGTTTTAAATCCCTAAAAATTACACAAACTTTTTGGAAATATCTCTCTACATATTTGTGCATTGTGCATTTCCATTTTAGATGTGTACATTTTTCTTAAATCAAAACTTGAGTTTTCACTTTTTCCCTCATCTCGTAGACAAAAAACAGAATAGATGACAACGAAATGAAAATTTTAGACTCTGTGTATGGAGAAAATTTAAAGCAATAACAAACGTAAGTAAAGAAAATTTATTCACACACCACAAATGAAGAAAAAAGTTTTCTCATCCAAGTTTGGGAAATTCCACTAGTTCAGCAACCCCAATAGGTTGGAATTTGATAAGAAAGAGATTTTTCTACACATGCTTCAAAAAATGGATATGCATGGCTCGAAACATGTTAAAGTTGCAAATGACCCATGGATCCAAACCTTTCAAAAAGAATAAAAAACTTCTCATTAAATTCTCAAGTGAACGTGCGGTGGGATATTTAACCGAGTCAAACAAGCCATTATTTTGCCCATTAACGAAAAGCTGACCTAGCGATCATTGATCATTGTAAACTGATTTATCATGCGTAACGGGCCACATTTTTTTAAGGAATGACTTTTGGGTTGGGATTCAACACTCAGTTTAAAATTCCCTCGCCTCCCCTTTTCCCGACGATTGCAAAACCTGATAGATAAAGACTAAAACGAGTTTTAAATCCCTAAAAATTACACAAACTTTTTGGAAATATCTCTCTCCATATTTGTGCATTGTGCATTTCCATTTTAGATGTGTACATTTTTCTTAAATCAAAACTTGATTTTTCACTTTTTCCTTCATCTCGAAGACAAAAAACAGAATAGATGACAACGAAATGAAAATTTTAGACTCTGTGTATGGAGAAAATTTAAAGCAATAACAAACGTAAGTAATGAAAATTTATTCACACACCACAAATGAAGAAAAAAGTTTCCTCATCCAAGTTTGGGAAATTCCACTAGTTCAGCAACCCCAATAGGTTGGAATTTGATAAGAAAGGGATTTTTCTACACATGCTTTAAAAAATGGATATGCATGCTCGAAACATGTTAAAGTTGCAAATGACCCATGGATCCAAAACTTTCAAAAAGAATAAAAAACTTCTCATTAAATTCTCAAGTGAACGTGCGGTGGGATATTTAACCGAGTCAAACAAGCCATTATTTTGCCCATTAACGAAAAGCTGACCTAGCGATCATTGATCATTGTAAAATGATTTATCATGCGTAACGGGCCACATTTTTTTAAGGAATGACTTTTGGGTTGGGATTCAACACTCAGTTTAAAATTCCCTCGCCTCCCCTTTTCCCGACTATTGCAAAACCTGATATATAAAGACTAAAACGAGTTTTAAATCCCTAAAAATTACACAAACTTTTTGGAAATATCTCTCTCCATATTTGTGCATTGTGCATTTCCATTTTAGATGTGTACATTTTTCTTAAATCAAAACTTGAGTTTTCACTTTTTCCCTCATCTCGTAGACAAAAAACAGAATAGATGACAACGAAATGAAAATTTTAGACTCTGTGTATGGAGAAAATTTAAAGCAATAACAATCGTAAGTAAAGAAAATTTATTCACACACCACAAATGAAGAAAAAAGTTTTCTCATCCAAGTTTGGGAAATTCCACTAGTTCAGCAACCCCAATAGGTTGGAATTTGATAAGAAAGAGATTTTTCTACACATGCTTCAAAAAATGGATATGCATGGCTCGAAACATGTTAAAGTTGCAAATGACCCATGGATCCCAACCTTTCAAAAAGAATAAAAAACTTCTCATTAAATTCTCAAGTGAACGTGCGGTGGGATATTTAACCGAGTCAAACAAGCCATTATTTTGCCCATTAACGAAAAGCTGACCTAGCGATCATTGATCATTGTAAACTGATTTATCATGCGTAACGGGCCACATTTTTTTAAGGAATGACTTTTGGGTTGGGATTCAACACTCAGTTTAAAATTCCCTCGCCTCCCCTTTTCCCGACGATTGCAAAACCTGATAGATAAAGACTAAAACGAGTTTTAAATCCCTAAAAATTACACAAACTTTTTGGAAATATCTCTCTCCATATTTGTGCATTGTGCATTTCCATTTTAGATGTGTACATTTTTCTTAAATCAAAACTTGAGTTTTCACTTTTTCCTTCATCTCGAAGACAAAAAACAGAATAGATGACAACGAAATGAAAATTTTAGACTCTGTGTATGGAGAAAATTTAAAGCAATAACAAACGTAAGTAATGAAAATTTATTCACACACCACAAATGAAGAAAAAAGTTTCCTCATCCAAGTTTGGGAAATTCCACTAGTTCAGCAACCCCAATAGGTTGGAATTTGATAAGAAAGGGATTTTTCTACACATGCTTTAAAAAATGGATATGCATGCTCGAAACATGTTAAAGTTGCAAATGACCCATGGATCCAAAACTTTCAAAAAGAATAAAAAACTTCTCATTAAATTCTCAAGTGAACGTGCGGTGGGATATTTAACCGAGTCAAACAAGCCATTATTTTGCCCATTAACGAAAAGCTGACCTAGCGATCATTGATCATTGTAAAATGATTTATCATGCGTAACGGGCCACATTTTTTTAAGGAATGACTTTTGGGTTGGGATTCAACACTCAGTTTAAAATTCCCTCGCCTCCCCTTTTCCCGACTATTGTAAAACCTGATATATAAAGACTAAAACGAGTTTTAAATCCCTAAAAATTACACAAACTTTTTGGAAATATCTCTCTACATATTTGTGCATTGTGCATTTCCATTTTAGATGTGTACATTTTTCTTAAATCAAAACTTGAGTTTTCACTTTTTCCCTCATCTCGTAGACAAAAAACAGAATAGATGACAACGAAATGAAAATTTTAGACTCTGTGTATGGAGAAAATTTAAAGCAATAACAAACGTAAGTAAAGAAAATTTATTCACACACCACAAATGAAGAAAAAAGTTTTCTCATCCAAGTTTGGGAAATTCCACTAGTTCAGCAACCCCAATAGGTTGGAATTTGATAAGAAAGAGATTTTTCTACACATGCTTCAAAAAATGGATATGCATGGCTCGAAACATGTTAAAGTTGCAAATGACCCATGGATCCAAACCTTTCAAAAAGAATAAAAAACTTCTCATTAAATTCTCAAGTGAACGTGCGGTGGGATATTTAACCGAGTCAAACAAGCCATTATTTTGCCCATTAACGAAAAGCTGACCTAGCGATCATTGATCATTGTAAACTGATTTATCATGCGTAACGGGCCACATTTTTTTAAGGAATGACTTTTGGGTTGGGATTCAACACTCAGTTTAAAATTCCCTCGCCTCCCCTTTTCCCGACGATTGCAAAACCTGATAGATAAAGACTAAAACGAGTTTTAAATCCCTAAAAATTACACAAACTTTTTGGAAATATCTCTCTCCATATTTGTGCATTGTGCATTTCCATTTTAGATGTGTACATTTTTCTTAAATCAAAACTTGATTTTTCACTTTTTCCTTCATCTCGAAGACAAAAAACAGAATAGATGACAACGAAATGAAAATTTTAGACTCTGTGTATGGAGAAAATTTAAAGCAATAACAAACGTAAGTAATGAAAATTTATTCACACACCACAAATGAAGAAAAAAGTTTCCTCATCCAAGTTTGGGAAATTCCACTAGTTCAGCAACCCCAATAGGTTGGAATTTGATAAGAAAGGGATTTTTCTACACATGCTTTAAAAAATGGATATGCATGCTCGAAACATGTTAAAGTTGCAAATGACCCATGGATCCAAAACTTTCAAAAAGAATAAAAACCTTCTCATTAAATTCTCAAGTGAACGTGCGGTGGGATATTTAACCGAGTCAAACAAGCCATTATTTTGCCCATTAACGAAAAGCTGACCTAGCGATCATTGATCATTGTAAAATGATTTATCATGCGTAACGGGCCACATTTTTTTAAGGAATGACTTTTGGGTTGGGATTCAACACTCAGTTTAAAATTCCCTCGCCTCCCCTTTTCCCGACTATTGTAAAACCTGATATATAAAGACTAAAACGAGTTTTAAATCCCTAAAAATTACACAAACTTTTTGGAAATATCTCTCTACATATTTGTGCATTGTGCATTTCCATTTTAGATGTGTACATTTTTCTTAAATCAAAACTTGAGTTTTCACTTTTTCCCTCATCTCGTAGACAAAAAACAGAATAGATGACAACGAAATGAAAATTTTAGACTCTGTGTATGGAGAAAATTTAAAGCAATAACAAACGTAAGTAAAGAAAATTTATTCACACACCACAAATGAAGAAAAAAGTTTTCTCATCCAAGTTTGGGAAATTCCACTAGTTCAGCAACCCCAATAGGTTGGAATTTGATAAGAAAGAGATTTTTCTACACATGCTTCAAAAAATGGATATGCATGGCTCGAAACATGTTAAAGTTGCAAATGACCCATGGATCCAAACCTTTCAAAAAGAATAAAAAACTTCTCATTAAATTCTCAAGTGAACGTGCGGTGGGATATTTAACCGAGTCAAACAAGCCATTATTTTGCCCATTAACGAAAAGCTGACCTAGCGATCATTGATCATTGTAAACTGATTTATCATGCGTAACGGGCCACATTTTTTTAAGGAATGACTTTTGGGTTGGGATTCAACACTCAGTTTAAAATTCCCTCGCCTCCCCTTTTCCCGACGATTGCAAAACCTGATAGATAAAGACTAAAACGAGTTTTAAATCCCTAAAAATTACACAAACTTTTTGAAAATATCTCTCTCCATATTTGTGCATTGTGCATTTCCATTTTAGATGTGTACATTTTTCTTAAATCAAAACTTGATTTTTCACTTTTTCCTTCATCTCGAAGACAAAAAACAGAATAGATGACAACGAAATGAAAATTTTAGACTCTGTGTATGGAGAAAATTTAAAGCAATAACAAACGTAAGTAATGAAAATTTATTCATACACCACAAATGAAGAAAAAAGTTTCCTCATCCAAGTTTGGGAAATTCCACTAGTTCAGCAACCCCAATAGGTTGGAATTTGATAAGAAAGGGATTTTTCTACACATGCTTTAAAAAATGGATATGCATGCTCGAAACATGTTAAAGTTGCAAATGACCCATGGATCCAAAACTTTCAAAAAGAATAAAAAACTTCTCATTAAATTCTCAAGTGAACGTGCGGTGGGATATTTAACCGAGTCAAACAAGCCATTATTTTGCCCATTAACGAAAAGCTGACCTAGCGATCATTGATCATTGTAAAATGATTTATCATGCGTAACGGGCCACATTTTTTTAAGGAATGACTTTTGGGTTGGGATTCAACACTCAGTTTAAAATTCCCTCGCCTCCCCTTTTCCCGACTATTGCAAAACCTGATATATAAAGACTAAAACGAGTTTTAAATCCCTAAAAATTACACAAACTTTTTGGAAATATCTCTCTACATATTTGTGCATTGTGCATTTCCATTTTAGATGTGTACATTTTTCTTAAATCAAAACTTGAGTTTTCACTTTTTCCCTCATCTCGTAGACAAAAAACAGAATAGATGACAACGAAATGAAAATTTTAGACTCTGTGTATGGAGAAAATTTAAAGCAATAACAATCGTAAGTAAAGAAAATTTATTCACACACCACAAATGAAGAAAAAAGTTTTCTCATCCAAGTTTGGGAAATTCCACTAGTTCAGCAACCCCAATAGGTTGGAATTTGATAAGAAAGAGATTTTTCTACACATGCTTCAAAAAATGGATATGCATGGCTCGAAACATGTTAAAGTTGCAAATGACCCATGGATCCCAACCTTTCAAAAAGAATAAAAAACTTCTCATTAAATTCTCAAGTGAACGTGCGGTGGGATATTTAACCGAGTCAAACAAGCCATTATTTTGCCCATTAACGAAAAGCTGACCTAGCGATCATTGATCATTGTAAACTGATTTATCATGCGTAACGGGCCACATTTTTTTAAGGAATGACTTTTGGGTTGGGATTCAACACTCAGTTTAAAATTCCCTCGCCTCCCCTTTTCCCGACGATTGCAAAACCTGATAGATAAAGACTAAAACGAGTTTTAAATCCCTAAAAATTACACAAACTTTTTGGAAATATCTCTCTCCATATTTGTGCATTGTGCATTTCCATTTTAGATGTGTACATTTTTCTTAAATCAAAACTTGAGTTTTCACTTTTTCCTTCATCTCGAAGACAAAAAACAGAATAGATGACAACGAAATGAAAATTTTAGACTCTGTGTATGGAGAAAATTTAAAGCAATAACAAACGTAAGTAATGAAAATTTATTCACACACCACAAATGAAGAAAAAAGTTTCCTCATCCAAGTTTGGGAAATTCCACTAGTTCAGCAACCCCAATAGGTTGGAATTTGATAAGAAAGGGATTTTTCTACACATGCTTTAAAAAATGGATATGCATGCTCGAAACATGTTAAAGTTGCAAATGACCCATGGATCCAAAACTTTCAAAAAGAATAAAAAACTTCTCATTAAATTCTCAAGTGAACGTGCGGTGGGATATTTAACCGAGTCAAACAAGCCATTATTTTGCCCATTAACGAAAAGCTGACCTAGCGATCATTGATCATTGTAAAATGATTTATCATGCGTAACGGGCCACATTTTTTTAAGGAATGACTTTTGGGTTGGGATTCAACACTCAGTTTAAAATTCCCTCGCCTCCCCTTTTCCCGACTATTGCAAAACCTGATATATAAAGACTAAAACGAGTTTTAAATCCCTAAAAATTACACAAACTTTTTGGAAATATCTCTCTCCATATTTGTGCATTGTGCATTTCCATTTTAGATGTGTACATTTTTCTTAAATCAAAACTTGAGTTTTCACTTTTTCCCTCATCTCGTAGACAAAAAACAGAATAGATGACAACGAAATGAAAATTTTAGACTCTGTGTATGGAGAAAATTTAAAGCAATAACAATCGTAAGTAAAGAAAATTTATTCACACACCACAAATGAAGAAAAAAGTTTTCTCATCCAAGTTTGGGAAATTCCACTAGTTCAGCAACCCCAATAGGTTGGAATTTGATAAGAAAGAGATTTTTCTACACATGCTTCAAAAAATGGATATGCATGGCTCGAAACATGTTAAAGTTGCAAATGACCCATGGATCCCAACCTTTCAAAAAGAATAAAAAACTTCTCATTAAATTCTCAAGTGAACGTGCGGTGGCATATTTAACCGAGTCAAACAAGCCATTATTTTGCCCATTAACGAAAAGCTGACCTAGCGATCATTGATCATTGTAAACTGATTTATCATGCGTAACGGGCCACATTTTTTTAAGGAATGACTTTTGGGTTGGGATTCAACACTCAGTTTAAAATTCCCTCGCCTCCCCTTTTCCCGACGATTGCAAAACCTGATAGATAAAGACTAAAACGAGTTTTAAATCCCTAAAAATTACACAAACTTTTTGGAAATATCTCTCTCCATATTTGTGCATTGTGCATTTCCATTTTAGATGTGTACATTTTTCTTAAATCAAAACTTGAGTTTTCACTTTTTCCTTCATCTCGAAGACAAAAAACAGAATAGATGACAACGAAATGAAAATTTTAGACTCTGTGTATGGAGAAAATTTAAAGCAATAACAAACGTAAGTAATGAAAATTTATTCACACACCACAAATGAAGAAAAAAGTTTCCTCATCCAAGTTTGGGAAATTCCACTAGTTCAGCAACCCCAATAGGTTGGAATTTGATAAGAAAGGGATTTTTCTACACATGCTTTAAAAAATGGATATGCATGCTCGAAACATGTTAAAGTTGCAAATGACCCATGGATCCAAAACTTTCAAAAAGAATAAAAAACTTCTCATTAAATTCTCAAGTGAACGTGCGGTGGGATATTTAACCGAGTCAAACAAGCCATTATTTTGCCCATTAACGAAAAGCTGACCTAGCGATCATTGATCATTGTAAAATGATTTATCATGCGTAACGGGCCACATTTTTTTAAGGAATGACTTTTGGGTTGGGATTCAACACTCAGTTTAAAATTCCCTCGCCTCCCCTTTTCCCGACTATTGTAAAACCTGATATAGAAAGACTAAAACGAGTTTTAAATCCCTAAAAATTACACAAACTTTTTGGAAATATCTCTCTACATATTTGTGCATTGTGCATTTCCATTTTAGATGTGTACATTTTTCTTAAATCAAAACTTGAGTTTTCACTTTTTCCCTCATCTCGTAGACAAAAAACAGAATAGATGACAACGAAATGAAAATTTTAGACTCTGTGTATGGAGAAAATTTAAAGCAATAACAAACGTAAGTAAAGAAAATTTATTCACACACCACAAATGAAGAAAAAAGTTTTCTCATCCAAGTTTGGGAAATTCCACTAGTTCAGCAACCCCAATAGGTTGGAATTTGATAAGAAAGAGATTTTTCTACACATGCTTCAAAAAATGGATATGCATGGCTCGAAACATGTTAAAGTTGCAAATGACCCATGGATCCAAACCTTTCAAAAAGAATAAAAAACTTCTCATTAAATTCTCAAGTGAACGTGCGGTGGGATATTTAACCGAGTCAAACAAGCCATTATTTTGCCCATTAACGAAAAGCTGACCTAGCGATCATTGATCATTGTAAACTGATTTATCATGCGTAACGGGCCACATTTTTTTAAGGAATGACTTTTGGGTTGGGATTCAACACTCAGTTTAAAATTCCCTCGCCTCCCCTTTTCCCGACGATTGCAAAACCTGATAGATAAAGACTAAAACGAGTTTTAAATCCCTAAAAATTACACAAACTTTTTGGAAATATCTCTCTCCATATTTGTGCATTGTGCATTTCCATTTTAGATGTGTACATTTTTCTTAAATCAAAACTTGATTTTTCACTTTTTCCTTCATCTCGAAGACAAAAAACAGAATAGATGACAACGAAATGAAAATTTTAGACTCTGTGTATGGAGAAAATTTAAAGCAATAACAAACGTAAGTAATGAAAATTTATTCACACACCACAAATGAAGAAAAAAGTTTCCTCATCCAAGTTTGGGAAATTCCACTAGTTCAGCAACCCCAATAGGTTGGAATTTGATAAGAAAGGGATTTTTCTACACCTGCTTTAAAAAATGGATATGCATGCTCGAAACATGTTAAAGTTGCAAATCACCCATGGATCCAAAACTTTCAAAAAGAATAAAAAACTTCTCATTAAATTCTCAAGTGAACGTGCGGTGGGATATTTAACCGAGTCAAACAAGCCATTATTTTGCCCATTAACGAAAAGCTGACCTAGCGATCATTGATCATTGTAAAATGATTTATCATGCGTAACGGGCCACATTTTTTTAAGGAATGACTTTTGGGTTGGGATTCAACACTCAGTTTAAAATTCCCTCGCCTCCCCTTTTCCCGACTATTGCAAAACCTGATATATAAAGACTAAAACGAGTTTTAAATCCCTAAAAATTACACAAACTTTTTGGAAATATCTCTCTCCATATTTGTGCATTGTGCATTTCCATTTTAGATGTGTACATTTTTCTTAAATCAAAACTTGAGTTTTCACTTTTTCCCTCATCTCGTAGACAAAAAACAGAATAGATGACAACGAAATGAAAATTTTAGACTCTGTGTATGGAGAAAATTTAAAGCAATAACAATCGTAAGTAAAGAAAATTTATTCACACACCACAAATGAAGAAAAAAGTTTTCTCATCCAAGTTTGGGAAATTCCACTAGTTCAGCAACCCCAATAGGTTGGAATTTGATAAGAAAGAGATTTTTCTACACATGCTTCAAAAAATGGATATGCATGGCTCGAAACATGTTAAAGTTGCAAATGACCCATGGATCCAAACCTTTCAAAAAGAATAAAAAACTTCTCATTAAATTCTCAAGTGAACGTGCGGTGGGATATTTAACCGAGTCAAACAAGCCATTATTTTGCCCATTAACGAAAAGCTGACCTAGCGATCATTGATCATTGTAAACTGATTTATCATGCGTAACGGGCCACATTTTTTTAAGGAATGACTTTTGGGTTGGGATTCAACACTCAGTTTAAAATTCCCTCGCCTCCCCTTTTCCCGACGATTGCAAAACCTGATATATAAAGACTAAAACGAGTTTTAAATCCCTAAAAATTACACAAACTTTTTGGAAATATCTCTCTCCATATTTGTGCATTGTGCATTTCCATTTTAGATGTGTACATTTTTCTTAAATCAAAACTTGAGTTTTCACTTTTTCCTTCATCTCGAAGACAAAAAACAGAATAGATGACAACGAAATGAAAATTTTAGACTCTGTGTATGGAGAAAATTTAAAGCAATAACAAACGTAAGTAATGAAAATTTATTCACACACCACAAATGAAGAAAAAAGTTTCCTCATCCAAGTTTGGGAAATTCCACTAGTTCAGCAACCCCAATAGGTTGGAATTTGATAAGAAAGGGATTTTTCTACACCTGCTTTAAAAAATGGATATGCATGCTCGAAACATGTTAAAGTTGCAAATCACCCATGGATCCAAAACTTTCAAAAAGAATAAAAAACTTCTCATTAAATTCTCAAGTGAACGTGCGGTGGGATATTTAACCGAGTCAAACAAGCCATTATTTTGCCCATTAACGAAAAGCTGACCTAGCGATCATTGATCATTGTAAAATGATTTATCATGCGTAACGGGCCACATTTTTTTAAGGAATGACTTTTGGGTTGGGATTCAACACTCAGTTTAAAATTCCCTCGCCTCCCCTTTTCCCGACTATTGCAAAACCTGATATATAAAGACTAAAACGAGTTTTAAATCCCTAAAAATTACACAAACTTTTTGGAAATATCTCTCTCCATATTTGTGCATTGTGCATTTCCATTTTAGATGTGTACATTTTTCTTAAATCAAAACTTGAGTTTTCACTTTTTCCCTCATCTCGTAGACAAAAAACAGAATAGATGACAACGAAATGAAAATTTTAGACTCTGTGTATGGAGAAAATTTAAAGCAATAACAATCGTAAGTAAAGAAAATTTATTCACACACCACAAATGAAGAAAAAAGTTTTCTCATCCAAGTTTGGGAAATTCCACTAGTTGAGCAACCCCAATAGGTTGGAATTTGATAAGAAAGAGATTTTTCTACACATGCTTCAAAAAATGGATATGCATGGCTCGAAACATGTTAAAGTTGCAAATGACCCATGGATCCAAACCTTTCAAAAAGAATAAAAAACTTCTCATTAAATTCTCAAGTGAACGTGCGGTGGGATATTTAACCGAGTCAAACAAGCCATTATTTTGCCCATTAACGAAAAGCTGACCTAGCGATCATTGATCATTGTAAACTGATTTATCATGCGTAACGGGCCACATTTTTTTAAGGAATGACTTTTGGGTTGGGATTCAACACTCAGTTTAAAATTCCCTCGCCTCCCCTTTTCTCGACGATTGCAAAACCTGATATATAAAGACTAAAACGAGTTTTAAATCCCTAAAAATTACACAAACTTTTTGGAAATATCTCTCTCCATATTTGTGCATTGTGCATTTCCATTTTAGATGTGTACATTTTTCTTAAATCAAAACTTGAGTTTTCACTTTTTCCTTCATCTCGAAGACAAAAAACAGAATAGATGACAACGAAATGAAAATTTTAGACTCTGTGTATGGAGAAAATTTAAAGCAATAACAAACGTAAGTAATGAAAATTTATTCACACACCACAAATGAAGAAAAAAGTTTCCTCATCCAAGTTTGGGAAATTCCACTAGTTCAGCAACCCCAATAGGTTGGAATTTGATAAGAAAGGGATTTTTCTACACCTGCTTTAAAAAATGGATATGCATGCTCGAAACATGTTAAAGTTGCAAATCACCCATGGATCCAAAACTTTCAAAAAGAATAAAAAACTTCTCATTAAATTCTCAAGTGAACGTGCGGTGGGATATTTAACCGAGTCAAACAAGCCATTATTTTGCCCATTAACGAAAAGCTGACCTAGCGATCATTGATCATTGTAAAATGATTTATCATGCGTAACGGGCCACATTTTTTTAAGGAATGACTTTTGGGTTGGGATTCAACACTCAGTTTAAAATTCCCTCGCCTCCCCTTTTCCCGACTATTGCAAAACCTGATATATAAAGACTAAAACGAGTTTTAAATCCCTAAAAATTACACAAACTTTTTGGAAATATCTCTCTCCATATTTGTGCATTGTGCATTTCCATTTTAGATGTGTACATTTTTCTTAAATCAAAACTTGAGTTTTCACTTTTTCCCTCATCTCGTAGACAAAAAACAGAATAGATGACAACGAAATGAAAATTTTAGACTCTGTGTATGGAGAAAATTTAAAGCAATAACAATCGTAAGTAAAGAAAATTTATTCACACACCACAAATGAAGAAAAAAGTTTTCTCATCCAAGTTTGGGAAATTCCACTAGTTCAGCAACCCCAATAGGTTGGAATTTGATAAGAAAGAGATTTTTCTACACATGCTTCAAAAAATGGATATGCATGGCTCGAAACATGTTAAAGTTGCAAATGACCCATGGATCCAAACCTTTCAAAAAGAATAAAAAACTTCTCATTAAATTCTCAAGTGAACGTGCGGTGGGATATTTAACCGAGTCAAACAAGCCATTATTTTGCCCATTAACGAAAAGCTGACCTAGCGATCATTGATCATTGTAAACTGATTTATCATGCGTAACGGGCCACATTTTTTTAAGGAATGACTTTTGGGTTGGGATTCAACACTCAGTTTAAAATTCCCTCGCCTCCCCTTTTCCCGACGATTGCAAAACCTGATATATAAAGACTAAAACGAGTTTTAAATCCCTAAAAATTACACAAACTTTTTGGAAATATCTCTCTCCATATTTGTGCATTGTGCATTTCCATTTTAGATGTGTACATTTTTCTTAAATCAAAACTTGAGTTTTCACTTTTTCCTTCATCTCGAAGACAAAAAACAGAATAGATGACAACGAAATGAAAATTTTAGACTCTGTGTATGGAGAAAATTTAAAGCAATAACAAACGTAAGTAATGAAAATTTATTCACACACCACAAATGAAGAAAAAAGTTTCCTCATCCAAGTTTGGGAAATTCCACTAGTTCAGCAACCCCAATAGGTTGGAATTTGATAAGAAAGGGATTTTTCTACACCTGCTTTAAAAAATGGATATGCATGCTCGAAACATGTTAAAGTTGCAAATCACCCATGGATCCAAAACTTTCAAAAAGAATAAAAAACTTCTCATTAAATTCTCAAGTGAACGTGCGGTGGGATATTTAACCGAGTCAAACAAGCCATTATTTTGCCCATTAACGAAAAGCTGACCTAGCGATCATTGATCATTGTAAAATGATTTATCATGCGTAACGGGCCACATTTTTTTAAGGAATGACTTTTGGGTTGGGATTCAACACTCAGTTTAAAATTCCCTCGCCTCCCCTTTTCCCGACTATTGCAAAACCTGATATATAAAGACTAAAACGAGTTTTAAATCCCTAAAAATTACACAAACTTTTTGGAAATATCTCTCTCCATATTTGTGCATTGTGCATTTCCATTTTAGATGTGTACATTTTTCTTAAATCAAAACTTGAGTTTTCACTTTTTCCCTCATCTCGTAGACAAAAAACAGAATAGATGACAACGAAATGAAAATTTTAGACTCTGTGTATGGAGAAAATTTAAAGCAATAACAATCGTAAGTAAAGAAAATTTATTCACACACCACAAATGAAGAAAAAAGTTTTCTCATCCAAGTTTGGGAAATTCCACTAGTTCAGCAACCCCAATAGGTTGGAATTTGATAAGAAAGAGATTTTTCTACACATGCTTCAAAAAATGGATATGCATGGCTCGAAACATGTTAAAGTTGCAAATGACCCATGGATCCAAACCTTTCAAAAAGAATAAAAAACTTCTCATTAAATTCTCAAGTGAACGTGCGGTGGGATATTTAACCGAGTCGAACAAGCCATTATTTTGCCCATTAACGAAAAGCTGACCTAGCGATCATTGATCATTGTAAACTGATTTATCATGCGTAACGGGCCACATTTTTTTAAGGAATGACTTTTGGGTTGGGATTCAACACTCAGTTTAAAATTCCCTCGCCTCCCCTTTTCCCGACTATTGCAAAACCTGATATATAAAGACTAAAACGAGTTTTAAATCCCTAAAAATTACACAAACTTTTTGGAAATATCTCTCTCCATATTTGTGCATTGTGCATTTCCATTTTAGATGTGTACATTTTTCTTAAATCAAAACTTGAGTTTTCACTTTTTCCCTCATCTCGTAGACAAAAAACAGAATAGATGACAACGAAATGAAAATTTTAGACTCTGTGTATGGAGAAAATTTAAAGCAATAACAAACGTAAGTAAAGAAAATTTATTCACACACCACAAATGAAGAAAAAAGTTTTCTCATCCAAGTTTGGGAAATTCCACTAGTTCAGCAACCCCAATAGGTTGGAATTTGATAAGAAAGAGATTTTTCTACACATGCTTCAAAAAATGGATATGCATGGCTCGAAACATGTTAAAGTTGCAAATGACCCATGGATCCAAACCTTTCAAAAAGAATAAAAAACTTCTCATTAAATTCTCAAGTGAACGTGCGGTGGGATATTTAACCGAGTCAAACAAGCCATTATTTTGCCCATTAACGAAAAGCTGACCTAGCGATCATTGATCATTGTAAAATGATTTATCATGCGTAACGGGCCACATTTTTTTAAGGAATGACTTTTGGGTTGGGATTCAACACTCAGTTTAAAATTCCCTCGCCTCCCCTTTTCCCGACTATTGCAAAACCTGATATAGAAAGACTAAAACGAGTTTTAAATCCCTAAAAATTACACAAACTTTTTGGAAATATCTCTCTCCATATTTGTGCATTGTGCATTTCCATTTTAGATGTGTACATTTTTCTTAAATCAAAACTTGAGTTTTCACTTTTTCCCTCATCTCGTAGACAAAAAACAGAATAGATGACAACGAAATGAAAATTTTAGACTCTGTGTATGGAGAAAATTTAAAGCAATAACAATCGTAAGTAAAGAAAATTTATTCACACACCACAAATGAAGAAAAAAGTTTCCTCATCCAAGTTTGGGAAATTCCACTAGTTCAGCAACCCCAATAGGTTGGAATTTGATAAGAAAGGGATTTTTCTACACATGCTTTAAAAAATGGATATGCATGCTCGAAACATGTTAAAGTTGCAAATGACCCATGGATCCAAACCTTTCAAAAAGAATAAAAAACTTCTCATTAAATTCTCAAGTGAACGTGCGGTGGGATATTTAACCGAGTCAAACAAGCCATTATTTTGCCCATTAACGAAAAGCTGACCTAGCGATCATTGATCATTGTAAACTGATTTATCATGCGTAACGGGCCACATTTTTTTAAGGAATGACTTTTGGGTTGGGATTCAACACTCAGTTTAAAATTCCCTCGCCTCCCCTTTTCCCGACGATTGCAAAACCTGATATATAAAGACTACAACGAGTTTTAAATCCCTAAAAATTACACAAACTTTTTGGAAATATCTCTCTCCATATTTGTGCATTGTGCATTTCCATTTTAGATGTGTACATTTTTCTTAAATCAAAACTTGAGTTTTCACTTTTTCCTTCATCTCGAAGACAAAAAACAGAATAGATGACAACGAAATGAAAATTTTAGACTCTGTGTATGGAGAAAATTTAAAGCAATAACAAACGTAAGTAATGAAAATTTATTCACACACCACAAATGAAGAAAAAAGTTTCCTCATCCAAGTTTGGGAAATTCCACTAGTTCAGCAACCCCAATAGGTTGGAATTTGATAAGAAAGGGATTTTTCTACACCTGCTTTAAAAAATGGATATGCATGCTCGAAACATGTTAAAGTTGCAAATCACCCATGGATCCAAACCTTTCAAAAAGAATAAAAAACTTCTCATTAAATTCTCAAGTGAACGTGCGGTGGGATATTTAACCGAGTCAAACAAGCCATTATTTTGCCCATTAACGAAAAGCTGACCTAGCGATCATTGATCATTGTAAACTGATTTATCATGCGTAACGGGCCACATTTTTTTAAGGAATGACTTTTGGGTTGGGATTCAACACTCAGTTTAAAATTCCCTCGCCTCCCCTTTTCCCGACGATTGCAAAACCTGATAGATAAAGACTAAAACGAGTTTTAAATCCCTAAAAATTACACAAACTTTTTGGAAATATCTCTCTCCATATTTGTGCATTGTGCATTTCCATTTTAGATGTGTACATTTTTCTTAAATCAAAACTTGAGTTTTCACTTTTTCCTTCATCTCGAAGACAAAAAACAGAATAGATGACAACGAAATGAAAATTTTAGACTCTGTGTATGGAGAAAATTTAAAGCAATAACAAACGTAAGTAATGAAAATTTATTCACACACCACAAATGAAGAAAAAAGTTTCCTCATCCAAGTTTGGGAAATTCCACTAGTTCAGCAACCCCAATAGGTTGGAATTTGATAAGAAAGGGATTTTTCTACACCTGCTTTAAAAAATGGATATGCATGCTCGAAACATGTTAAAGTTGCAAATCACCCATGGATCCAAAACTTTCAAAAAGAATAAAAAACTTCTCATTAAATTCTCAAGTGAACGTGCGGTGGGATATTTAACCGAGTCAAACAAGCCATTATTTTGCCCATTAACGAAAAGCTGACCTAGCGATCATTGATCATTGTAAAATGATTTATCATGCGTAACGGGCCACATTTTTTTAAGGAATGACTTTTGGGTTGGGATTCAACACTCAGTTTAAAATTCCCTCGCCTCCCCTTTTCCCGACTATTGCAAAACCTGATATATAAAGACTAAAACGAGTTTTAAATCCCTAAAAATTACACAAACTTTTTGGAAATATCTCTCTCCATATTTGTGCATTGTGCATTTCCATTTTAGATGTGTACATTTTTCTTAAATCAAAACTTGAGTTTTCACTTTTTCCCTCATCTCGTAGACAAAAAACAGAATAGATGACAACGAAATGAAAATTTTAGACTCTGTGTATGGAGAAAATTTAAAGCAATAACAATCGTAAGTAAAGAAAATTTATTCACACACCACAAATGAAGAAAAAAGTTTTCTCATCCAAGTTTGGGAAATTCCACTAGTTCAGCAACCCCAATAGGTTGGAATTTGATAAGAAAGAGATTTTTCTACACATGCTTCAAAAAATGGATATGCATGGCTCGAAACATGTTAAAGTTGCAAATGACCCATGGATCCAAACCTTTCAAAAAGAATAAAAAACTTCTCATTAAATTCTCAAGTGAACGTGCGGTGGGATATTTAACCGAGTCAAACAAGCCATTATTTTGCCCATTAACGAAAAGCTGACCTAGCGATCATTGATCATTGTAAACTGATTTATCATGCGTAACGGGCCACATTTTTTTAAGGAATGACTTTTGGGTTGGGATTCAACACTCAGTTTAAAATTCCCTCGCCTCCCCTTTTCCCGACGATTGCAAAACCTGATATATAAAGACTAAAACGAGTTTTAAATCCCTAAAAATTACACAAACTTTTTGGAAATATCTCTCTCCATATTTGTGCATTGTGCATTTCCATTTTAGATGTGTACATTTTTCTTAAATCAAAACTTGAGTTTTCACTTTTTCCTTCATCTCGAAGACAAAAAACAGAATAGATGACAACGAAATGAAAATTTTAGACTCTGTGTATGGAGAAAATTTAAAGCAATAACAAACGTAAGTAATGAAAATTTATTCACACACCACAAATGAAGAAAAAAGTTTCCTCATCCAAGTTTGGGAAATTCCACTAGTTCAGCAACCCCAATAGGTTGGAATTTGATAAGAAAGGGATTTTTCTACACATGCTTTAAAAAATGGATATGCATGCTCGAAACATGTTAAAGTTGCAAATGACCCATGGATCCAAAACTTTCAAAAAGAATAAAAAACTTCTCATTAAATTCTCAAGTGAACGTGCGGTGGGATATTTAACCGAGTCAAACAAGCCATTATTTTGCCCATTAACGAAAAGCTGACCTAGCGATCATTGATCATTGTAAAATGATTTATCATGCGTAACGGGCCACATTTTTTTAAGGAATGACTTTTGGGTTGGGATTCAACACTCAGTTTAAAATTCCCTCGCCTCCCCTTTTCCCGACTATTGCAAAACCTGATATATAAAGACTAAAACGAGTTTTAAATCCCTAAAAATTACACAAACTTTTTGGAAATATCTCTCTCCATATTTGTGCATTGTGCATTTCCATTTTAGATGTGTACATTTTTCTTAAATCAAAACTTGAGTTTTCACTTTTTCCCTCATCTCGTAGACAAAAAACAGAATAGATGACAACGAAATGAAAATTTTAGACTCTGTGTATGGAGAAAATTTAAAGCAATAACAATCGTAAGTAAAGAAAATTTATTCACACACCACAAATGAAGAAAAAAGTTTTCTCATCCAAGTTTGGGAAATTCCACTAGTTCAGCAACCCCAATAGGTTGGAATTTGATAAGAAAGAGATTTTTCTACACATGCTTCAAAAAATGGATATGCATGGCTCGAAACATGTTAAAGTTGCAAATGACCCATGGATCCAAACCTTTCAAAAAGAATAAAAAACTTCTCATTAAATTCTCAAGTGAACGTGCGGTGGGATATTTAACCGAGTCAAACAAGCCATTATTTTGCCCATTAACGAAAAGCTGACCTAGCGATCATTGATCATTGTAAACTGATTTATCATGCGTAACGGGCCACATTTTTTTAAGGAATGACTTTTGGGTTGGGATTCAACACTCAGTTTAAAATTCCCTCGCCTCCCCTTTTCCCGACGATTGCAAAACCTGATATATAAAGACTAAAACGAGTTTTAAATCCCTAAAAATTACACAAACTTTTTGGAAATATCTCTCTCCATATTTGTGCATTGTGCATTTCCATTTTAGATGTGTACATTTTTCTTAAATCAAAACTTGAGTTTTCACTTTTTCCTTCATCTCGAAGACAAAAAACAGAATAGATGACAACGAAATGAAAATTTTAGACTCTGTGTATGGAGAAAATTTAAAGCAATAACAAACGTAAGTAATGAAAATTTATTCACACACCACAAATGAAGAAAAAAGTTTCCTCATCCAAGTTTGGGAAATTCCACTAGTTCAGCAACCCCAATAGGTTGGAATTTGATAAGAAAGGGATTTTTCTACACATGCTTTAAAAAATGGATATGCATGCTCGAAACATGTTAAAGTTGCAAATGACCCATGGATCCAAAACTTTCAAAAAGAATAAAAAACTTCTCATTAAATTCTCAAGTGAACGTGCGGTGGGATATTTAACCGAGTCAAACAAGCCATTATTTTGCCCATTAACGAAAAGCTGACCTAGCGATCATTGATCATTGTAAAATGATTTATCATGCGTAACGGGCCACATTTTTTTAAGGAATGACTTTTGGGTTGGGATTCAACACTCAGTTTAAAATTCCCTCGCCTCCCCTTTTCCCGACTATTGCAAAACCTGATATATAAAGACTAAAACGAGTTTTAAATCCCTAAAAATTACACAAACTTTTTGGAAATATCTCTCTCCATATTTGTGCATTGTGCATTTCCATTTTAGATGTGTACATTTTTCTTAAATCAAAACTTGAGTTTTCACTTTTTCCCTCATCTCGTAGACAAAAAACAGAATAGATGACAACGAAATGAAAATTTTAGACTCTGTGTATGGAGAAAATTTAAAGCAATAACAATCGTAAGTAAAGAAAATTTATTCACACACCACAAATGAAGAAAAAAGTTTTCTCATCCAAGTTTGGGAAATTCCACTAGTTCAGCAACCCCAATAGGTTGGAATTTGATAAGAAAGAGATTTTTCTACACATGCTTCAAAAAATGGATATGCATGGCTCGAAACATGTTAAAGTTGCAAATGACCCATGGATCCAAACCTTTCAAAAAGAATAAAAAACTTCTCATTAAATTCTCAAGTGAACGTGCGGTGGGATATTTAACCGAGTCAAACAAGCCATTATTTTGCCCATTAACGAAAAGCTGACCTAGCGATCATTGATCATTGTAAACTGATTTATCATGCGTAACGGGCCACATTTTTTTAAGGAATGACTTTTGGGTTGGGATTCAACACTCAGTTTAAAATTCCCTCGCCTCCCCTTTTCCCGACGATTGCAAAACCTGATATATAAAGACTAAAACGAGTTTTAAATCCCTAAAAATTACACAAACTTTTTGGAAATATCTCTCTCCATATTTGTGCATTGTGCATTTCCATTTTAGATGTGTACATTTTTCTTAAATCAAAACTTGAGTTTTCACTTTTTCCTTCATCTCGAAGACAAAAAACAGAATAGATGACAACGAAATGAAAATTTTAGACTCTGTGTATGGAGAAAATTTAAAGCAATAACAAACGTAAGTAATGAAAATTTATTCACACACCACAAATGAAGAAAAAAGTTTCCTCATCCAAGTTTGGGAAATTCCACTAGTTCAGCAACCCCAATAGGTTGGAATTTGATAAGAAAGGGATTTTTCTACACATGCTTTAAAAAATGGATATGCATGCTCGAAACATGTTAAAGTTGCAAATGACCCATGGATCCAAAACTTTCAAAAAGAATAAAAAACTTCTCATTAAATTCTCAAGTGAACGTGCGGTGGGATATTTAACCGAGTCAAACAAGCCATTATTTTGCCCATTAACGAAAAGCTGACCTAGCGATCATTGATCATTGTAAAATGATTTATCATGCGTAACGGGCCACATTTTTTTAAGGAATGACTTTTGGGTTGGGATTCAACACTCAGTTTAAAATTCCCTCGCCTCCCCTTTTCCCGACTATTGCAAAACCTGATATATAAAGACTAAAACGAGTTTTAAATCCCTAAAAATTACACAAACTTTTTGGAAATATCTCTCTCCATATTTGTGCATTGTGCATTTCCATTTTAGATGTGTACATTTTTCTTAAATCAAAACTTGAGTTTTCACTTTTTCCTTCATCTCGAAGACAAAAAACAGAATAGATGACAACGAAATGAAAATTTTAGACTCTGTGTATGGAGAAAATTTAAAGCAATAACAAACGTAAGTAATGAAAATTTATTCACACACCACAAATGTAGAAAAAAGTTTCCTCATCCAAGTTTGGGAAATTCCACTAGTTCAGCAACCCCAATAGGTTGGAATTTGATAAGAAAGGGATTTTTCTACACATGCTTTAAAAAATGGATATGCATGCTCGAAACATGTTAAAGTTGCAAATGACCCATGGATCCAAACCTTTCAAAAAGAATAAAAAACTTCTCATTAAATTCTCAAGTGAACGTGCGGTGGGATATTTAACCGAGTCAAACAAGCCATTATTTTGCCCATTAACGAAAAGCTGACCTAGCGATCATTGATCATTGTAAACTGATTTATCATGCGTAACGGGCCACATTTTTTTAAGGAATGACTTTTGGGTTGGGATTCAACACTCAGTTTAAAATTCCCTCGCCTCCCCTTTTCCCGACGATTGCAAAACCTGATATATAAAGACTAAAACGAGTTTTAAATCCCTAAAAATTACACAAACTTTTTGGAAATATCTCTCTCCATATTTGTGCATTGTGCATTTCCATTTTAGATGTGTACATTTTTCTTAAATCAAAACTTGAGTTTTGACTTTTTCCTTCATCTCGAAGACAAAAAACAGAATAGATGACAACGAAATGAAAATTTTAGACTCTGTGTATGGAGAAAATTTAAAGCAATAACAAACGTAAGTAATGAAAATTTATTCACACACCACAAATGAAGAAAAAAGTTTCCTCATCCAAGTTTGGGAAATTCCACTAGTTCAGCAACCCCAATAGGTTGGAATTTGATAAGAAAGGGATTTTTCTACACCTGCTTTAAAAAATGGATATGCATGCTCGAAACATGTTAAAGTTGCAAATCACCCATGGATCCAAAACTTTCAAAAAGAATAAAAAACTTCTCATTAAATTCTCAAGTGAACGTGCGGTGGGATATTTAACCGAGTCAAACAAGCCATTATTTTGCCCATTAACGAAAAGCTGACCTAGCGATCATTGATCATTGTAAAATGATTTATCATGCGTAACGGGCCACATTTTTTTAAGGAATGACTTTTGGGTTGGGATTCAACACTCAGTTTAAAATTCCCTCGCCTCCCCTTTTCCCGACTATTGCAAAACCTGATATATAAAGACTAAAACGAGTTTTAAATCCCTAAAAATTACACAAACTTTTTGGAAATATCTCTCTCCATATTTGTGCATTGTGCATTTCCATTTTAGATGTGTACATTTTTCTTAAATCAAAACTTGAGTTTTCACTTTTTCCTTCATCTCGAAGACAAAAAACAGAATAGATGACAACGAAATGAAAATTTTAGACTCTGTGTATGGAGAAAATTTAAAGCAATAACAAACGTAAGTAATGAAAATTTATTCACACACCACAAATGTAGAAAAAAGTTTCCTCATCCAAGTTTGGGAAATTCCACTAGTTCAGCAACCCCAATAGGTTGGAATTTGATAAGAAAGGGATTTTTCTACACATGCTTTAAAAAATGGATATGCATGCTCGAAACATGTTAAAGTTGCAAATGACCCATGGATCCAAACCTTTCAAAAAGAATAAAAAACTTCTCATTAAATTCTCAAGTGAACGTGCGGTGGGATATTTAACCGAGTCAAACAAGCCATTATTTTGCCCATTAACGAAAAGCTGACCTAGCGATCATTGATCATTGTAAACTGATTTATCATGCGTAACGGGCCACATTTTTTTAAGGAATGACTTTTGGGTTGGGATTCAACACTCAGTTTAAAATTCCCTCGCGTCCCCTTTTCCCGACGATTGCAAAACCTGATATATAAAGACTAAAACGAGTTTTAAATCCCTAAAAATTACACAAACTTTTTGGAAATATCTCTCTCCATATTTGTGCATTGTGCATTTCCATTTTAGATGTGTACATTTTTCTTAAATCAAAACTTGAGTTTTGACTTTTTCCTTCATCTCGAAGACAAAAAACAGAATAGATGACAACGAAATGAAAATTTTAGACTCTGTGTATGGAGAAAATTTAAAGCAATAACAAACGTAAGTAATGAAAATTTATTCACACACCACAAATGAAGAAAAAAGTTTCCTCATCCAAGTTTGGGAAATTCCACTAGTTCAGCAACCCCAATAGGTTGGAATTTGATAAGAAAGGGATTTTTCTACACCTGCTTTAAAAAATGGATATGCATGCTCGAAACATGTTAAAGTTGCAAATCACCCATGGATCCAAAACTTTCAAAAAGAATAAAAAACTTCTCATTAAATTCTCAAGTGAACGTGCGGTGGGATATTTAACCGAGTCAAACAAGCCATTATTTTGCCCATTAACGAAAAGCTGACCTAGCGATCATTGATCATTGTAAAATGATTTATCATGCGTAACGGGCCACATTTTTTTAAGGAATGACTTTTGGGTTGGGATTCAACACTCAGTTTAAAATTCCCTCGCCTCCCCTTTTCCCGACTATTGCAAAACCTGATATATAAAGACTAAAACGAGTTTTAAATCCCTAAAAATTACACAAACTTTTTGGAAATATCTCTCTCCATATTTGTGCATTGTGCATTTCCATTTTAGATGTGTACATTTTTCTTAAATCAAAACTTGAGTTTTCACTTTTTCCCTCATCTCGTAGACAAAAAACAGAATAGATGACAACGAAATGAAAATTTTAGACTCTGTGTATGGAGAAAATTTAAAGCAATAACAATCGTAAGTAAAGAAAATTTATTCACACACCACAAATGAAGAAAAAAGTTTTCTCATCCAAGTTTGGGAAATTCCACTAGTTCAGCAACCCCAATAGGTTGGAATTTGATAAGAAAGAGATTTTTCTACACATGCTTCAAAAAATGGATATGCATGGCTCGAAACATGTTAAAGTTGCAAATGACCCATGGATCCAAACCTTTCAAAAAGAATAAAAAACTTCTCATTAAATTCTCAAGTGAACGTGCGGTGGGATATTTAACCGAGTCAAACAAGCCATTATTTTGCCCATTAACGAAAAGCTGACCTAGCGATCATTGATCATTGTAAACTGATTTATCATGCGTAACGGGCCACATTTTTTTAAGGAATGACTTTTGGGTTGGGATTCAACACTCAGTTTAAAATTCCCTCGCCTCCCCTTTTCCCGACGATTGCAAAACCTGATATATAAAGACTAAAACGAGTTTTAAATCCCTAAAAATTACACAAACTTTTTGGAAATATCTCTCTCCATATTTGTGCATTGTGCATTTCCATTTTAGATGTGTACATTTTTCTTAAATCAAAACTTGAGTTTTCACTTTTTCCTTCATCTCGAAGACAAAAAACAGAATAGATGACAACGAAATGAAAATTTTAGACTCTGTGTATGGAGAAAATTTAAAGCAATAACAAACGTAAGTAATGAAAATTTATTCACACACCACAAATGAAGAAAAAAGTTTCCTCATCCAAGTTTGGGAAATTCCACTAGTTCAGCAACCCCAATAGGTTGGAATTTGATAAGAAAGGGATTTTTCTACACCTGCTTTAAAAAATGGATATGCATGCTCGAAACATGTTAAAGTTGCAAATCACCCATGGATCCAAAACTTTCAAAAAGAATAAAAAACTTCTCATTAAATTCTCAAGTGAACGTGCGGTGGGATATTTAACCGAGTCAAACAAGCCATTATTTTGCCCATTAACGAAAAGCTGACCTAGCGATCATTGATCATTGTAAAATGATTTATCATGCGTAACGGGCCACATTTTTTTAAGGAATGACTTTTGGGTTGGGATTCAACACTCAGTTTAAAATTCCCTCGCCTCCCCTTTTCCCGACTATTGCAAAACCTGATATATAAAGACTAAAACGAGTTTTAAATCCCTAAAAATTACACAAACTTTTTGGAAATATCTCTCTCCATATTTGTGCATTGTGCATTTCCATTTTAGATGTGTACATTTTTCTTAAATCAAAACTTGAGTTTTCACTTTTTCCCTCATCTCGTAGACAAAAAACAGAATAGATGACAACGAAATGAAAATTTTAGACTCTGTGTATGGAGAAAATTTAAAGCAATAACAAACGTAAGTAAAGAAAATTTATTCACACACCACAAATGAAGAAAAAAGTTTTCTCATCCAAGTTTGGGAAATTCCACTAGTTCAGCAACCCCAATAGGTTGGAATTTGATAAGAAAGAGATTTTTCTACACATGCTTCAAAAAATGGATATGCATGGCTCGAAACATGTTAAAGTTGCAAATGACCCATGGATCCAAACCTTTCAAAAAGAATAAAAAACTTCTCATTAAATTCTCAAGTGAACGTGCGGTGGGATATTTAACCGAGTCAAACAAGCCATTATTTTGCCCATTAACGAAAAGCTGACCTAGCGATCATTGATCATTGTAAACTGATTTATCATGCGTAACGGGCCACATTTTTTTAAGGAATGACTTTTGGGTTGGGATTCAACACTCAGTTTAAAATTCCCTCGCCTCCCCTTTTCCCGACGATTGCAAAACCTGATAGATAAAGACTAAAACGAGTTTTAAATCCCTAAAAATTACACAAACTTTTTGGAAATATCTCTCTCCATATTTGTGCATTGTGCATTTCCATTTTAGATGTGTACATTTTTCTTAAATCAAAACTTGAGTTTTCACTTTTTCCTTCATCTCGAAGACAAAAAACAGAATAGATGACAACGAAATGAAAATTTTAGACTCTGTGTATGGAGAAAATTTAAAGCAATAACAAACGTAAGTAATGAAAATTTATTCACACACCACAAATGAAGAAAAAAGTTTCCTCATCCAAGTTTGGGAAATTCCACTAGTTCAGCAACCCCAATAGGTTGGAATTTGATAAGAAAGGGATTTTTCTACACATGCTTTAAAAAATGGATATGCATGCTCGAAACATGTTAAAGTTGCAAATGACCCATGGATCCAAAACTTTCAAAAAGAATAAAAAACTTCTCATTAAATTCTCAAGTGAACGTGCGGTGGGATATTTAACCGAGTCAAACAAGCCATTATTTTGCCCATTAACGAAAAGCTGACCTAGCGATCATTGATCATTGTAAAATGATTTATCATGCGTAACGGGCCACATTTTTTTAAGGAATGACTTTTGGGTTGGGATTCAACACTCAGTTTAAAATTCCCTCGCCTCCCCTTTTCCCGACTATTGCAAAACCTGATATATAAAGACTAAAACGAGTTTTAAATCCCTAAAAATTACACAAACTTTTTGGAAATATCTCTCTCCATATTTGTGCATTGTGCATTTCCATTTTAGATGTGTACATTTTTCTTAAATCAAAACTTGAGTTTTCACTTTTTCCCTCATCTCGTAGACAAAAAACAGAATAGATGACAACGAAATGAAAATTTTAGACTCTGTGTATGGAGAAAATTTAAAGCAATAACAATCGTAAGTAAAGAAAATTTATTCACACACCACAAATGAAGAAAAAAGTTTTCTCATCCAAGTTTGGGAAATTCCACTAGTTCAGCAACCCCAATAGGTTGGAATTTGATAAGAAAGAGATTTTTCTACACATGCTTCAAAAAATGGATATGCATGGCTCGAAACATGTTAAAGTTGCAAATGACCCATGGATCCAAACCTTTCAAAAAGAATAAAAAACTTCTCATTAAATTCTCAAGTGAACGTGCGGTGGGATATTTAACCGAGTCAAACAAGCCATTATTTTGCCCATTAACGAAAAGCTGACCTAGCGATCATTGATCATTGTAAACTGATTTATCATGCGTAACGGGCCACATTTTTTTAAGGAATGACTTTTGGGTTGGGATTCAACACTCAGTTTAAAATTCCCTCGCCTCCCCTTTTCCCGACGATTGCAAAACCTGATATATAAAGACTAAAACGAGTTTTAAATCCCTAAAAATTACACAAACTTTTTGGAAATATCTCTCTCCATATTTGTGCATTGTGCATTTCCATTTTAGATGTGTACATTTTTCTTAAATCAAAACTTGAGTTTTCACTTTTTCCTTCATCTCGAAGACAAAAAACAGAATAGATGACAACGAAATGAAAATTTTAGACTCTGTGTATGGAGAAAATTTAAAGCAATAACAAACGTAAGTAATGAAAATTTATTCACACACCACAAATGAAGAAAAAAGTTTCCTCATCCAAGTTTGGGAAATTCCACTAGTTCAGCAACCCCAATAGGTTGGAATTTGATAAGAAAGGGATTTTTCTACACCTGCTTTAAAAAATGGATATGCATGGCTCGAAACATGTTAAAGTTGCAAATGACCCATGGATCCAAACCTTTCAAAAAGAATAAAAAACTTCTCATTAAATTCTCAAGTGAACGTGCGGTGGGATATTTAACCGAGTCAAACAAGCCATTATTTTGCCCATTAACGAAAAGCTGACCTAGCGATCATTGATCATTGTAAACTGATTTATCATGCGTAACGGGCCACATTTTTTTAAGGAATGACTTTTGGGTTGGGATTCAACACTCAGTTTAAAATTCCCTCGCCTCCCCTTTTCCCGACGATTGCAAAACCTGATAGATAAAGACTAAAACGAGTTTTAAATCCCTAAAAATTACACAAACTTTTTGGAAATATCTCTCTCCATATTTGTGCATTGTGCATTTCCATTTTAGATGTGTACATTTTTCTTAAATCAAAACTTGAGTTTTCACTTTTTCCTTCATCTCGAAGACAAAAAACAGAATAGATGACAACGAAATGAAAATTTTAGACTCTGTGTATGGAGAAAATTTAAAGCAATAACAAACGTAAGTAATGAAAATTTATTCACACACCACAAATGAAGAAAAAAGTTTCCTCATCCAAGTTTGGGAAATTCCACTAGTTCAGCAACCCCAATAGGTTGGAATTTGATAAGAAAGGGATTTTTCTACACATGCTTTAAAAAATGGATATGCATGCTCGAAACATGTTAAAGTTGCAAATGACCCATGGATCCAAAACTTTCAAAAAGAATAAAAAACTTCTCATTAAATTCTCAAGTGAACGTGCGGTGGGATATTTAACCGAGTCAAACAAGCCATTATTTTGCCCATTAACGAAAAGCTGACCTAGCGATCATTGATCATTGTAAAATGATTTATCATGCGTAACGGGCCACATTTTTTTAAGGAATGACATTTGGGTTGGGATTCAACACTCAGTTTAAAATTCCCTCGCCTCCCCTTTTCCCGACGATTGCAAAACCTGATATATAAAGACTAAAACGAGTTTTAAATCCCTAAAAATTACACAAACTTTTTGGAAATATCTCTCTCCATATTTTTGCATTGTGCATTTCCATTTTAGATGTGTACATTTTTCTTAAATCAAAACTTGAGTTTTCACTTTTTCCTTCATCTCGAAGACAAAAAACAGAATAGATGACAACGAAATGAAAATTTTAGACTCTGTGTATGGAGAAAATTTAAAGCAATAACAAACGTAAGTAATGAAAATTTATTCACACACCACAAATGAAGAAAAAAGTTTTCTCATCCAAGTTTGGGAAATTCCACTAGTTCAGCAACCCCAATAGGTTGGAATTTGATAAGAAAGGGATTTTTCTACACATGCTTTAAAAAATGGATATGCATGCTCGAAACATGTTAAAGTTGCAAATGACCCATGGATCCAAAACTTTCAAAAAGAATAAAAAACTTCTCATTAAATTCTCAAGTGAACGTGCGGTGGGATATTTAACCGAGTCAAACAAGCCATTATTTTGCCCATTAACGAAAAGCTGACCTAGCGATCATTGATCATTGTAAAATGATTTATCATGCGTAACGGGCCACATTTTTTTAAGGAATGACTTTTGGGTTGGGATTCAACACTCAGTTTAAAATTCCCTCGCCTCCCCTTTTCCCGACTATTGCAAAACCTGATATATAAAGACTAAAACGAGTTTTAAATCCCTAAAAATTACACAAACTTTTTGGAAATATCTCTCTCCATATTTGTGCATTGTGCATTTCCATTTTAGATGTGTACATTTTTCTTAAATCAAAACTTGAGTTTTCACTTTTTCCCTCATCTCGTAGACAAAAAACAGAATAGATGACAACGAAATGAAAATTTTAGACTCTGTGTATGGAGAAAATTTAAAGCAATAACAATCGTAAGTAAAGAAAATTTATTCACACACCACAAATGAAGAAAAAAGTTTTCTCATCCAAGTTTGGGAAATTCCACTAGTTCAGCAACCCCAATAGGTTGGAATTTGATAAGAAAGAGATTTTTCTACACATGCTTCAAAAAATGGATATGCATGGCTCGAAACATGTTAAAGTTGCAAATGACCCATGGATCCAAACCTTTCAAAAAGAATAAAAAACTTCTCATTAAATTCTCAAGTGAACGTGCGGTGGGATATTTAACCGAGTCAAACAAGCCATTATTTTGCCCATTAACGAAAAGCTGACCTAGCGATCATTGATCATTGTAAACTGATTTATCATGCGTAACGGGCCACATTTTTTTAAGGAATGACATTTGGGTTGGGATTCAACACTCAGTTTAAAATTCCCTCGCCTCCCCTTTTCCCGACGATTGCAAAACCTGATATATAAAGACTAAAACGAGTTTTAAATCCCTAAAAATTACACAAACTTTTTGGAAATATCTCTCTCCATATTTTTGCATTGTGCATTTCCATTTTAGATGTGTACATTTTTCTTAAATCAAAACTTGAGTTTTCACTTTTTCCTTCATCTCGAAGACAAAAAACAGAATAGATGACAACGAAATGAAAATTTTAGACTCTGTGTATGGAGAAAATTTAAAGCAATAACAAACGTAAGTAATGAAAATTTATTCACACACCACAAATGAAGAAAAAAGTTTTCTCATCCAAGTTTGGGAAATTCCACTAGTTCAGCAACCCCAATAGGTTGGAATTTGATAAGAAAGGGATTTTTCTACACATGCTTTAAAAAATGGATATGCATGCTCGAAACATGTTAAAGTTGCAAATGACCCATGGATCCAAAACTTTCAAAAAGAATAAAAAACTTCTCATTAAATTCTCAAGTGAACGTGCGGTGGGATATTTAACCGAGTCAAACAAGCCATTATTTTGCCCATTAACGAAAAGCTGACCTAGCGATCATTGATCATTGTAAAATGATTTATCATGCGTAACGGGCCACATTTTTTTAAGGAATGACTTTTGGGTTGGGATTCAACACTCAGTTTAAAATTCCCTCGCCTCCCCTTTTCCCGACTATTGCAAAACCTGATATATAAAGACTAAAACGAGTTTTAAATCCCTAAAAATTACACAAACTTTTTGGAAATATCTCTCTCCATATTTGTGCATTGTGCATTTCCATTTTAGATGTGTACATTTTTCTTAAATCAAAACTTGAGTTTTCACTTTTTCCCTCATCTCGTAGACAAAAAACAGAATAGATGACAACGAAATGAAAATTTTAGACTCTGTGTATGGAGAAAATTTAAAGCAATAACAATCGTAAGTAAAGAAAATTTATTCACACACCACAAATGAAGAAAAAAGTTTTCTCATCCAAGTTTGGGAAATTCCACTAGTTCAGCAACCCCAATAGGTTGGAATTTGATAAGAAAGAGATTTTTCTACACATGCTTCAAAAAATGGATATGCATGGCTCGAAACATGTTAAAGTTGCAAATGACCCATGGATCCAAACCTTTCAAAAAGAATAAAAAACTTCTCATTAAATTCTCAAGTGAACGTGCGGTGGGATATTTAACCGAGTCAAACAAGCCATTATTTTGCCCATTAACGAAAAGCTGACCTAGCGATCATTGATCATTGTAAACTGATTTATCATGCGTAACGGGCCACATTTTTTTAAGGAATGACATTTGGGTTGGGATTCAACACTCAGTTTAAAATTCCCTCGCCTCCCCTTTTCCCGACGATTGCAAAACCTGATATATAAAGACTAAAACGAGTTTTAAATCCCTAAAAATTACACAAACTTTTTGGAAATATCTCTCTCCATATTTTTGCATTGTGCATTTCCATTTTAGATGTGTACATTTTTCTTAAATCAAAACTTGAGTTTTCACTTTTTCCTTCATCTCGAAGACAAAAAACAGAATAGATGACAACGAAATGAAAATTTTAGACTCTGTGTATGGAGAAAATTTAAAGCAATAACAAACGTAAGTAATGAAAATTTATTCACACACCACAAATGAAGAAAAAAGTTTTCTCATCCAAGTTTGGGAAATTCCACTAGTTCAGCAACCCCAATAGGTTGGAATTTGATAAGAAAGGGATTTTTCTACACATGCTTTAAAAAATGGATATGCATGCTCGAAACATGTTAAAGTTGCAAATGACCCATGGATCCAAAACTTTCAAAAAGAATAAAAAACTTCTCATTAAATTCTCAAGTGAACGTGCGGTGGGATATTTAACCGAGTCAAACAAGCCATTATTTTGCCCATTAACGAAAAGCTGACCTAGCGATCATTGATCATTGTAAAATGATTTATCATGCGTAACGGGCCACATTTTTTTAAGGAATGACTTTTGGGTTGGGATTCAACACTCAGTTTAAAATTCCCTCGCCTCCCCTTTTCCCGACTATTGCAAAACCTGATATATAAAGACTAAAACGAGTTTTAAATCCCTAAAAATTACACAAACTTTTTGGAAATATCTCTCTCCATATTTGTGCATTGTGCATTTCCATTTTAGATGTGTACATTTTTCTTAAATCAAAACTTGAGTTTTCACTTTTTCCCTCATCTCGTAGACAAAAAACAGAATAGATGACAACGAAATGAAAATTTTAGACTCTGTGTATGGAGAAAATTTAAAGCAATAACAATCGTAAGTAAAGAAAATTTATTCACACACCACAAATGAAGAAAAAAGTTTTCTCATCCAAGTTTGGGAAATTCCACTAGTTCAGCAACCCCAATAGGTTGGAATTTGATAAGAAAGAGATTTTTCTACACATGCTTCAAAAAATGGATATGCATGGCTCGAAACATGTTAAAGTTGCAAATGACCCATGGATCCAAACCTTTCAAAAAGAATAAAAAACTTCTCATTAAATTCTCAAGTGAACGTGCGGTGGGATATTTAACCGAGTCAAACAAGCCATTATTTTGCCCATTAACGAAAAGCTGACCTAGCGATCATTGATCATTGTAAACTGATTTATCATGCGTAACGGGCCACATTTTTTTAAGGAATGACTTTTGGGTTGGGATTCAACACTCAGTTTAAAATTCCCTCGCCTCCCCTTTTCCCGACGATTGCAAAACCTGATAGATAAAGACTAAAACGAGTTTTAAATCCCTAAAAATTACACAAACTTTTTGGAAATATCTCTCTCCATATTTGTGCATTGTGCATTTCCATTTTAGATGTGTACATTTTTCTTAAATCAAAACTTGAGTTTTCACTTTTTCCTTCATCTCGAAGACAAAAAACAGAATAGATGACAACGAAATGAAAATTTTAGACTCTGTGTATGGAGAAAATTTAAAGCAATAACAAACGTAAGTAATGAAAATTTATTCACACACCACAAATGATGAAAAAAAGTTTCCTCATCCAAGTTTGGGAAATTCCACTAGTTCAGCAACCCCAATAGGTTGGAATTTGATAAGAAAGGGATTTTTCTACACATGCTTTAAAAAATGGATATGCATGCTCGAAACATGTTAAAGTTGCAAATGACCCATGGATCCAAAACTTTCAAAAAGAATAAAAAACTTCTCATTAAATTCTCAAGTGAACGTGCGGTGGGATATTTAACCGAGTCAAACAAGCCATTATTTTGCCCATTAACGAAAAGCTGACCTAGCGATCATTGATCATTGTAAAATGATTTATCATGCGTAACGGGCCACATTTTTTTAAGGAATGACTTTTGGGTTGGGATTCAACACTCAGTTTAAAATTCCCTCGCCTCCCCTTTTCCCGACTATTGTAAAACCTGATATATAAAGACTAAAACGAGTTTTAAATCCCTAAAAATTACACAAACTTTTTGGAAATATCTCTCTCCATATTTGTGCATTGTGCATTTCCATTTTAGATGTGTACATTTTTCTTAAATCAAAACTTGAGTTTTCACTTTTTCCCTCATCTCGTAGACAAAAAACAGAATAGATGACAACGAAATGAAAATTTTAGACTCTGTGTATGGAGAAAATTTAAAGCAATAACAATCGTAAGTAAAGAAAATTTATTCACACACCACAAATGAAGAAAAAAGTTTTCTCATCCAAGTTTGGGAAATTCCACTAGTTCAGCAACCCCAATAGGTTGGAATTTGATAAGAAAGAGATTTTTCTACACATGCTTCAAAAAATGGATATGCATGGCTCGAAACATGTTAAAGTTGCAAATGACCCATGGATCCAAACCTTTCAAAAAGAATAAAAAACTTCTCATTAAATTCTCAAGTGAACGTGCGGTGGGATATTTAACCGAGTCAAACAAGCCATTATTTTGCCCATTAACGAAAAGCTGACCTAGCGATCATTGATCATTGTAAACTGATTTATCATGCGTAACGGGCCACATTTTTTTAAGGAATGACTTTTGGGTTGGGATTCAACACTCAGTTTAAAATTCCCTCGCCTCCCCTTTTCCCGACTATTGCAAAACCTGATATATAAAGACTAAAACGAGTTTTAAATCCCTAAAAATTACACAAACTTTTTGGAAATATCTCTCTCCATATTTGTGCATTGTGCATTTCCATTTTAGATGTGTACATTTTTCTTAAATCAAAACTTGAGTTTTCACTTTTTCCTTCATCTCGAAGACAAAAAACAGAATAGATGACAACGAAATGAAAATTTTAGACTCTGTGTATGGGGAAAATTTAAAGCAATAACAAACGTAAGTAATGAAAATTTATTCACACACCACAAATGAAGAAAAAAGTTTCCTCATCCAAGTTTGGGAAATTCCACTAGTTCAGCAACCCCAATAGGTTGGAATTTGATAAGAAAGGGATTTTTCTACACATGCTTTAAAAAATGGATATGCATGCTCGAAACATGTTAAAGTTGCAAATCACCCATGGATCCAAAACTTTCAAAAAGAATAAAAAACTTCTCATTAAATTCTCAAGTGAACGTGCGGTGGGATATTTAACCGAGTCAAACAAGCCATTATTTTGCCCATTAACGAAAAGCTGACCTAGCGATCATTGATCATTGTAAAATGATTTATCATGCGTAACGGGCCACATTTTTTTAAGGAATGACTTTTGGGTTGGGATTCAACACTCAGTTTAAAATTCCCTCGCCTCCCCTTTTCCCGACGATTGCAAAACCTGATATATAAAGACTAAAACGAGTTTTAAATCCCTAAAAATTACACAAACTTTTTGGAAATATCTCTCTCCATATTTGTGCATTGTGCATTTCCATTTTAGATGTGTACATTTTTCTTAAATCAAAACTTGAGTTTTCACTTTTTCCTTCATCTCGAAGACAAAAAACAGAATAGATGACAACGAAATGAAAATTTTAGACTCTGTGTATGGAGAAAATTTAAAGCAATAACAAACGTAAGTAATGAAAATTTATTCACACACCACAAATGAAGAAAAAAGTTTTCTCATCCAAGTTTGGGAAATTCCACTAGTTCAGCAACCCCAATAGGTTGGAATTTGATAAGAAAGGGATTTTTCTACACATGCTTTAAAAAATGGATATGCATGCTCGAAACATGTTAAAGTTGCAAATGACCCATGGATCCAAAACTTTCAAAAAGAATAAAAAACTTCTCATTAAATTCTCAAGTGAACGTGCGGTGGGATATTTAACCGAGTCAAACAAGCCATTATTTTGCCCATTAACGAAAAGCTGACCTAGCGATCATTGATCATTGTAAACTGATTTATCATGCGTAACGGGCCACATTTTTTTAAGGAATGACTTTTGGGTTGGGATTCAACACTCAGTTTAAAATTCCCTCGCCTCCCCTTTTCCCGACGATTGCAAAACCTGATATATAAAGACTAAAACGAGTTTTAAATCCCTAAAAATTACACAAACTTTTTGGAAATATCTCTCTCCATATTTGTGCATTGTGCATTTCCATTTTAGATGTGTACATTTTTCTTAAATCAAAACTTGAGTTTTCACTTTTTCCCTCATCTCGTAGACAAAAAACAGAATAGATGACAACGAAATGAAAATTTTAGACTCTGTGTATGGAGAAAATTTAAAGCAATAACAATCGTAAGTAAAGAAAATTTATTCACACACCACAAATGAAGAAAAAAGTTTCCTCATCCAAGTTTGGGAAATTCCACTAGTTCAGCAACCCCAATAGGTTGGAATTTGATAAGAAAGAGATTTTTCTACACATGCTTCAAAAAATGGATATGCATGGCTTGAAACATGTTAAAGTTGCAAATGACCCATGGATCCAAACCTTTCAAAAAGAATAAAAAACTTCTCATTAAATTCTCAAGTGAACGTGCGGTGGGATATTTAACCGAGTCAAACAAGCCATTATTTTGCCCATTAACGAAAAGCTGACCTAGCGATCATTGATCATTGTAAACTGATTTATCATGCGTAACGGGCCACATTTTTTTAAGGAATGACTTTTGGGTTGGGATTCAACACTCAGTTTAAAATTCCCTCGCCTCCCCTTTTCCCGACGATTGCAAAACCTGATATATAAAGACTAAAACGAGTTTTAAATCCCTAAAAATTACACAAACTTTTTGGAAATATCTCTCTCCATATTTGTGCATTGTGCATTTCCATTTTAGATGTGTACATTTTTCTTAAATCAAAACTTGAGTTTTCACTTTTTCCTTCATCTCGAAGACAAAAAACAGAATAGATGACAACGAAATGAAAATTTTAGACTCTGTGTATGGAGAAAATTTAAAGCAATAACAAACGTAAGTAATGAAAATTTATTCACACACCACAAATGAAGAAAAAAGTTTTCTCATCCAAGTTTGGGAAATTCCACTAGTTCAGCAACCCCAATAGGTTGGAATTTGATAAGAAAGGGATTTTTCTACACATGCTTTAAAAAATGGATATGCATGCTCGAAACATGTTAAAGTTGCAAATGACCCATGGATCCAAAACTTTCAAAAAGAATAAAAAACTTCTCATTAAATTCTCAAGTGAACGTGCGGTGGGATATTTAACCGAGTCAAACAAGCCATTATTTTGCCCATTAACGAAAAGCTGACCTAGCGATCATTGATCATTGTAAAATGATTTATCATGCGTAACGGGCCACATTTTTTTAAGGAATGACTTTTGGGTTGGGATTCAACACTCAGTTTAAAATTCCCTCGCCTCCCCTTTTCCCGACTATTGCAAAACCTGATATATAAAGACTAAAACGAGTTTTAAATCCCTAAAAATTACACAAACTTTTTGGAAATATCTCTCTCCATATTTGTGCATTGTGCATTTCCATTTTAGATGTGTACATTTTTCTTAAATCAAAACTTGAGTTTTCACTTTTTCCCTCATCTCGTAGACAAAAAACAGAATAGATGACAACGAAATGAAAATTTTAGACTCTGTGTATGGAGAAAATTTAAAGCAATAACAATCGTAAGTAAAGAAAATTTATTCACACACCACAAATGAAGAAAAAAGTTTTCTCATCCAAGTTTGGGAAATTCCACTAGTTCAGCAACCCCAATAGGTTGGAATTTGATAAGAAAGAGATTTTTCTACACATGCTTCAAAAAATGGATATGCATGGCTCGAAACATGTTAAAGTTGCAAATGACCCATGGATCCAAACCTTTCAAAAAGAATAAAAAACTTCTCATTAAATTCTCAAGTGAACGTGCGGTGGGATATTTAACCGAGTCAAACAAGCCATTATTTTGCCCATTAACGAAAAGCTGACCTAGCGATCATTGATCATTGTAAACTGATTTATCATGCGTAACGGGCCACATTTTTTTAAGGAATGACTTTTGGGTTGGGATTCAACACTCAGTTTAAAATTCCCTCGCCTCCCCTTTTCCCGACGATTGCAAAACCTGATATATAAAGACTAAAACGAGTTTTAAATCCCTAAAAATTACACAAACTTTTTGGAAATATCTCTCTCCATATTTGTGCATTGTGCATTTCCATTTTAGATGTGTACATTTTTCTTAAATCAAAACTTGAGTTTTCACTTTTTCCTTCATCTCGAAGACAAAAAACAGAATAGATGACAACGAAATGAAAATTTTAGACTCTGTGTATGGAGAAAATTTAAAGCAATAACAAACGTAAGTAATGAAAATTTATTCACACACCACAAATGAAGAAAAAAGTTTCCTCATCCAAGTTTGGGAAATTCCACTAGTTCAGCAACCCCAATAGGTTGGAATTTGATAAGAAAGGGATTTTTCTACACATGCTTTAAAAAATGGATATGCATGCTCGAAACATGTTAAAGTTGCAAATGACCCATGGATCCAAAACTTTCAAAAAGAATAAAAAACTTCTCATTAAATTCTCAAGTGAACGTGCGGTGGGATATTTAACCGAGTCAAACAAGCCATTATTTTGCCCATTAACGAAAAGCTGACCTAGCGATCATTGATCATTGTAAAATGATTTATCATGCGTAACGGGCCACATTTTTTTAAGGAATGACTTTTGGGTTGGGATTCAACACTCAGTTTAAAATTCCCTCGCCTCCCCTTTTCCCGACTATTGCAAAACCTGATATATAAAGACTAAAACGAGTTTTAAATCCCTAAAAATTACACAAACTTTTTGGAAATATCTCTCTCCATATTTGTGCATTGTGCATTTCCATTTTAGATGTGTACATTTTTCTTAAATCAAAACTTGAGTTTTCACTTTTTCCCTCATCTCGTAGACAAAAAACAGAATAGATGACAACGAAATGAAAATTTTAGACTCTGTGTATGGAGAAAATTTAAAGCAATAACAATCGTAAGTAAAGAAAATTTATTCACACACCACAAATGAAGAAAAAAGTTTTCTCATCCAAGTTTGGGAAATTCCACTAGTTCAGCAACCCCAATAGGTTGGAATTTGATAAGAAAGAGATTTTTCTACACATGCTTCAAAAAATGGATATGCATGGCTCGAAACATGTTAAAGTTGCAAATGACCCATGGATCCAAACCTTTCAAAAAGAATAAAAAACTTCTCATTAAATTCTCAAGTGAACGTGCGGTGGGATATTTAACCGAGTCAAACAAGCCATTATTTTGCCCATTAACGAAAAGCTGACCTAGCGATCATTGATCATTGTAAACTGATTTATCATGCGTAACGGGCCACATTTTTTTAAGGAATGACTTTTGGGTTGGGATTCAACACTCAGTTTAAAATTCCCTCGCCTCCCCTTTTCCCGACGATTGCAAAACCTGATATATAAAGACTAAAACGAGTTTTAAATCCCTAAAAATTACACAAACTTTTTGGAAATATCTCTCTCCATATTTGTGCATTGTGCATTTCCATTTTAGATGTGTACATTTTTCTTAAATCAAAACTTGAGTTTTCACTTTTTCCTTCATCTCGAAGACAAAAAACAGAATAGATGACAACGAAATGAAAATTTTAGACTCTGTGTATGGAGAAAATTTAAAGCAATAACAAACGTAAGTAATGAAAATTTATTCACACACCACAAATGAAGAAAAAAGTTTCCTCATCCAAGTTTGGGAAATTCCACTAGTTCAGCAACCCCAATAGGTTGGAATTTGATAAGAAAGGGATTTTTCTACACATGCTTTAAAAAATGGATATGCATGCTCGAAACATGTTAAAGTTGCAAATGACCCATGGATCCAAAACTTTCAAAAAGAATAAAAAACTTCTCATTAAATTCTCAAGTGAACGTGCGGTGGGATATTTAACCGAGTCAAACAAGCCATTATTTTGCCCATTAACGAAAAGCTGACCTAGCGATCATTGATCATTGTAAAATGATTTATCATGCGTAACGGGCCACATTTTTTTAAGGAATGACTTTTGGGTTGGGATTCAACACTCAGTTTAAAATTCCCTCGCCTCCCCTTTTCCCGACTATTGCAAAACCTGATATATAAAGACTAAAACGAGTTTTAAATCCCTAAAAATTACACAAACTTTTTGGAAATATCTCTCTCCATATTTGTGCATTGTGCATTTCCATTTTAGATGTGTACATTTTTCTTAAATCAAAACTTGAGTTTTCACTTTTTCCCTCATCTCGTAGACAAAAAACAGAATAGATGACAACGAAATGAAAATTTTAGACTCTGTGTATGGAGAAAATTTAAAGCAATAACAATCGTAAGTAAAGAAAATTTATTCACACACCACAAATGAAGAAAAAAGTTTTCTCATCCAAGTTTGGGAAATTCCACTAGTTCAGCAACCCCAATAGGTTGGAATTTGATAAGAAAGAGATTTTTCTACACATGCTTCAAAAAATGGATATGCATGGCTCGAAACATGTTAAAGTTGCAAATGACCCATGGATCCAAACCTTTCAAAAAGAATAAAAAACTTCTCATTAAATTCTCAAGTGAACGTGCGGTGGGATATTTAACCGAGTCAAACAAGCCATTATTTTGCCCATTAACGAAAAGCTGACCTAGCGATCATTGATCATTGTAAACTGATTTATCATGCGTAACGGGCCACATTTTTTTAAGGAATGACTTTTGGGTTGGGATTCAACACTCAGTTTAAAATTCCCTCGCCTCCCCTTTTCCCGACGATTGCAAAACCTGATATATAAAGACTAAAACGAGTTTTAAATCCCTAAAAATTACACAAACTTTTTGGAAATATCTCTCTCCATATTTGTGCATTGTGCATTTCCATTTTAGATGTGTACATTTTTCTTAAATCAAAACTTGAGTTTTCACTTTTTCCTTCATCTCGAAGACAAAAAACAGAATAGATGACAACGAAATGAAAATTTTAGACTCTGTGTATGGAGAAAATTTAAAGCAATAACAAACGTAAGTAATGAAAATTTATTCACACACCACAAATGAAGAAAAAAGTTTCCTCATCCAAGTTTGGGAAATTCCACTAGTTCAGCAACCCCAATAGGTTGGAATTTGATAAGAAAGGGATTTTTCTACACATGCTTTAAAAAATGGATATGCATGCTCGAAACATGTTAAAGTTGCAAATGACCCATGGATCCAAAACTTTCAAAAAGAATAAAAAACTTCTCATTAAATTCTCAAGTGAACGTGCGGTGGGATATTTAACCGAGTCAAACAAGCCATTATTTTGCCCATTAACGAAAAGCTGACCTAGCGATCATTGATCATTGTAAAATGATTTATCATGCGTAACGGGCCACATTTTTTTAAGGAATGACTTTTGGGTTGGGATTCAACACTCAGTTTAAAATTCCCTCGCCTCCCCTTTTCCCGACTATTGCAAAACCTGATATATAAAGACTAAAACGAGTTTTAAATCCCTAAAAATTACACAAACTTTTTGGAAATATCTCTCTCCATATTTGTGCATTGTGCATTTCCATTTTAGATGTGTACATTTTTCTTAAATCAAAACTTGAGTTTTCACTTTTTCCCTCATCTCGTAGACAAAAAACAGAATAGATGACAACGAAATGAAAATTTTAGACTCTGTGTATGGAGAAAATTTAAAGCAATAACAATCGTAAGTAAAGAAAATTTATTCACACACCACAAATGAAGAAAAAAGTTTTCTCATCCAAGTTTGGGAAATTCCACTAGTTCAGCAACCCCAATAGGTTGGAATTTGATAAGAAAGAGATTTTTCTACACATGCTTCAAAAAATGGATATGCATGGCTCGAAACATGTTAAAGTTGCAAATGACCCATGGATCCAAACCTTTCAAAAAGAATAAAAAACTTCTCATTAAATTCTCAAGTGAACGTGCGGTGGGATATTTAACCGAGTCAAACAAGCCATTATTTTGCCCATTAACGAAAAGCTGACCTAGCGATCATTGATCATTGTAAACTGATTTATCATGCGTAACGGGCCACATTTTTTTAAGGAATGACTTTTGGGTTGGGATTCAACACTCAGTTTAAAATTCCCTCGCCTCCCCTTTTCCCGACGATTGCAAAACCTGATATATAAAGACTAAAACGAGTTTTAAATCCCTAAAAATTACACAAACTTTTTGGAAATATCTCTCTCCATATTTGTGCATTGTGCATTTCCATTTTAGATGTGTACATTTTTCTTAAATCAAAACTTGAGTTTTCACTTTTTCCTTCATCTCGAAGACAAAAAACAGAATAGATGACAACGAAATGAAAATTTTAGACTCTGTGTATGGAGAAAATTTAAAGCAATAACAAACGTAAGTAATGAAAATTTATTCACACACCACAAATGAAGAAAAAAGTTTCCTCATCCAAGTTTGGGAAATTCCACTAGTTCAGCAACCCCAATAGGTTGGAATTTGATAAGAAAGGGATTTTTCTACACATGCTTTAAAAAATGGATATGCATGCTCGAAACATGTTAAAGTTGCAAATGACCCATGGATCCAAAACTTTCAAAAAGAATAAAAAACTTCTCATTAAATTCTCAAGTGAACGTGCGGTGGGATATTTAACCGAGTCAAACAAGCCATTATTTTGCCCATTAACGAAAAGCTGACCTAGCGATCATTGATCATTGTAAAATGATTTATCATGCGTAACGGGCCACATTTTTTTAAGGAATGACTTTTGGGTTGGGATTCAACACTCAGTTTAAAATTCCCTCGCCTCCCCTTTTCCCGACTATTGCAAAACCTGATATATAAAGACTAAAACGAGTTTTAAATCCCTAAAAATTACACAAACTTTTTGGAAATATCTCTCTCCATATTTGTGCATTGTGCATTTCCATTTTAGATGTGTACATTTTTCTTAAATCAAAACTTGAGTTTTCACTTTTTCCCTCATCTCGTAGACAAAAAACAGAATAGATGACAACGAAATGAAAATTTTAGACTCTGTGTATGGAGAAAATTTAAAGCAATAACAATCGTAAGTAAAGAAAATTTATTCACACACCACAAATGAAGAAAAAAGTTTTCTCATCCAAGTTTGGGAAATTCCACTAGTTCAGCAACCCCAATAGGTTGGAATTTGATAAGAAAGAGATTTTTCTACACATGCTTCAAAAAATGGATATGCATGGCTCGAAACATGTTAAAGTTGCAAATGACCCATGGATCCAAACCTTTCAAAAAGAATAAAAAACTTCTCATTAAATTCTCAAGTGAACGTGCGGTGGGATATTTAACCGAGTCAAACAAGCCATTATTTTGCCCATTAACGAAAAGCTGACCTAGCGATCATTGATCATTGTAAACTGATTTATCATGCGTAACGGGCCACATTTTTTTAAGGAATGACTTTTGGGTTGGGATTCAACACTCAGTTTAAAATTCCCTCGCCTCCCCTTTTCCCGACGATTGCAAAACCTGATATATAAAGACTAAAACGAGTTTTAAATCCCTAAAAATTACACAAACTTTTTGGAAATATCTCTCTCCATATTTGTGCATTGTGCATTTCCATTTTAGATGTGTACATTTTTCTTAAATCAAAACTTGAGTTTTCACTTTTTCCTTCATCTCGAAGACAAAAAACAGAATAGATGACAACGAAATGAAAATTTTAGACTCTGTGTATGGAGAAAATTTAAAGCAATAACAAACGTAAGTAATGAAAATTTATTCACACACCACAAATGAAGAAAAAAGTTTCCTCATCCAAGTTTGGGAAATTCCACTAGTTCAGCAACCCCAATAGGTTGGAATTTGATAAGAAAGGGATTTTTCTACACATGCTTTAAAAAATGGATATGCATGCTCGAAACATGTTAAAGTTGCAAATGACCCATGGATCCAAAACTTTCAAAAAGAATAAAAAACTTCTCATTAAATTCTCAAGTGAACGTGCGGTGGGATATTTAACCGAGTCAAACAAGCCATTATTTTGCCCATTAACGAAAAGCTGACCTAGCGATCATTGATCATTGTAAAATGATTTATCATGCGTAACGGGCCACATTTTTTTAAGGAATGACTTTTGGGTTGGGATTCAACACTCAGTTTAAAATTCCCTCGCCTCCCCTTTTCCCGACTATTGCAAAACCTGATATATAAAGACTAAAACGAGTTTTAAATCCCTAAAAATTACACAAACTTTTTGGAAATATCTCTCTCCATATTTGTGCATTGTGCATTTCCATTTTAGATGTGTACATTTTTCTTAAATCAAAACTTGAGTTTTCACTTTTTCCCTCATCTCGTAGACAAAAAACAGAATAGATGACAACGAAATGAAAATTTTAGACTCTGTGTATGGAGAAAATTTAAAGCAATAACAATCGTAAGTAAAGAAAATTTATTCACACACCACAAATGAAGAAAAAAGTTTTCTCATCCAAGTTTGGGAAATTCCACTAGTTCAGCAACCCCAATAGGTTGGAATTTGATAAGAAAGAGATTTTTCTACACATGCTTCAAAAAATGGATATGCATGGCTCGAAACATGTTAAAGTTGCAAATGACCCATGGATCCAAACCTTTCAAAAAGAATAAAAAACTTCTCATTAAATTCTCAAGTGAACGTGCGGTGGGATATTTAACCGAGTCAAACAAGCCATTATTTTGCCCATTAACGAAAAGCTGACCTAGCGATCATTGATCATTGTAAACTGATTTATCATGCGTAACGGGCCACATTTTTTTAAGGAATGACTTTTGGGTTGGGATTCAACACTCAGTTTAAAATTCCCTCGCCTCCCCTTTTCCCGACGATTGCAAAACCTGATATATAAAGACTAAAACGAGTTTTAAATCCCTAAAAATTACACAAACTTTTTGGAAATATCTCTCTCCATATTTGTGCATTGTGCATTTCCATTTTAGATGTGTACATTTTTCTTAAATCAAAACTTGAGTTTTCACTTTTTCCTTCATCTCGAAGACAAAAAACAGAATAGATGACAACGAAATGAAAATTTTAGACTCTGTGTATGGAGAAAATTTAAAGCAATAACAAACGTAAGTAATGAAAATTTATTCACACACCACAAATGAAGAAAAAAGTTTCCTCATCCAAGTTTGGGAAATTCCACTAGTTCAGCAACCCCAATAGGTTGGAATTTGATAAGAAAGGGATTTTTCTACACATGCTTTAAAAAATGGATATGCATGCTCGAAACATGTTAAAGTTGCAAATCACCCATGGATCCAAAACTTTCAAAAAGAATAAAAAACTTCTCATTAAATTCTCAAGTGAACGTGCGGTGGGATATTTAACCGAGTCAAACAAGCCATTATTTTGCCCATTAACGAAAAGCTGACCTAGCGATCATTGATCATTGTAAAATGATTTATCATGCGTAACGGGCCACATTTTTTTAAGGAATGACTTTTGGGTTGGGATTCAACACTCAGTTTAAAATTCCCTCGCCTCCCCTTTTCCCGACTATTGCAAAACCTGATATATAAAGACTAAAACGAGTTTTAAATCCCTAAAAATTACACAAACTTTTTGGAAATATCTCTCTCCATATTTGTGCATTGTGCATTTCCATTTTAGATGTGTACATTTTTCTTAAATCAAAACTTGAGTTTTCACTTTTTCCCTCATCTCGTAGACAAAAAACAGAATAGATGACAACGAAATGAAAATTTTAGACTCTGTGTATGGAGAAAATTTAAAGCAATAACAATCGTAAGTAAAGAAAATTTATTCACACACCACAAATGAAGAAAAAAGTTTTCTCATCCAAGTTTGGGAAATTCCACTAGTTCAGCAACCCCAATAGGTTGGAATTTGATAAGAAAGAGATTTTTCTACACATGCTTCAAAAAATGGATATGCATGGCTCGAAACATGTTAAAGTTGCAAATGACCCATGGATCCAAACCTTTCAAAAAGAATAAAAAACTTCTCATTAAATTCTCAAGTGAACGTGCGGTGGGATATTTAACCGAGTCAAACAAGCCATTATTTTGCCCATTAACGAAAAGCTGACCTAGCGATCATTGATCATTGTAAACTGATTTATCATGCGTAACGGGCCACATTTTTTTAAGGAATGACTTTTGGGTTGGGATTCAACACTCAGTTTAAAATTCCCTCGCCTCCCCTTTTCCCGACGATTGCAAAACCTGATATATAAAGACTAAAACGAGTTTTAAATCCCTAAAAATTACACAAACTTTTTGGAAATATCTCTCTCCATATTTGTGCATTGTGCATTTCCATTTTAGATGTGTACATTTTTCTTAAATCAAAACTTGAGTTTTCACTTTTTCCTTCATCTCGAAGACAAAAAACAGAATAGATGACAACGAAATGAAAATTTTAGACTCTGTGTATGGAGAAAATTTAAAGCAATAACAAACGTAAGTAATGAAAATTTATTCACACACCACAAATGAAGAAAAAAGTTTCCTCATCCAAGTTTGGGAAATTCCACTAGTTCAGCAACCCCAATAGGTTGGAATTTGATAAGAAAGGGATTTTTCTACACATGCTTTAAAAAATGGATATGCATGCTCGAAACATGTTAAAGTTGCAAATCACCCATGGATCCAAAACTTTCAAAAAGAATAAAAAACTTCTCATTAAATTCTCAAGTGAACGTGCGGTGGGATATTTAACCGAGTCAAACAAGCCATTATTTTGCCCATTAACGAAAAGCTGACCTAGCGATCATTGATCATTGTAAAATGATTTATCATGCGTAACGGGCCACATTTTTTTAAGGAATGACTTTTGGGTTGGGATTCAACACTCAGTTTAAAATTCCCTCGCCTCCCCTTTTCCCGACTATTGCAAAACCTGATATATAAAGACTAAAACGAGTTTTAAATCCCTAAAAATTACACAAACTTTTTGGAAATATCTCTCTCCATATTTGTGCATTGTGCATTTCCATTTTAGATGTGTACATTTTTCTTAAATCAAAACTTGAGTTTTCACTTTTTCCCTCATCTCGTAGACAAAAAACAGAATAGATGACAACGAAATGAAAATTTTAGACTCTGTGTATGGAGAAAATTTAAAGCAATAACAATCGTAAGTAAAGAAAATTTATTCACACACCACAAATGAAGAAAAAAGTTTTCTCATCCAAGTTTGGGAAATTCCACTAGTTCAGCAACCCCAATAGGTTGGAATTTGATAAGAAAGAGATTTTTCTACACATGCTTCAAAAAATGGATATGCATGGCTCGAAACATGTTAAAGTTGCAAATGACCCATGGATCCAAACCTTTCAAAAAGAATAAAAAACTTCTCATTAAATTCTCAAGTGAACGTGCGGTGGGATATTTAACCGAGTCAAACAAGCCATTATTTTGCCCATTAACGAAAAGCTGACCTAGCGATCATTGATCATTGTAAACTGATTTATCATGCGTAACGGGCCACATTTTTTTAAGGAATGACTTTTGGGTTGGGATTCAACACTCAGTTTAAAATTCCCTCGCCTCCCCTTTTCCCGACGATTGCAAAACCTGATATATAAAGACTAAAACGAGTTTTAAATCCCTAAAAATTACACAAACTTTTTGGAAATATCTCTCTCCATATTTGTGCATTGTGCATTTCCATTTTAGATGTGTACATTTTTCTTAAATCAAAACTTGAGTTTTCACTTTTTCCTTCATCTCGAAGACAAAAAACAGAATAGATGACAACGAAATGAAAATTTTAGACTCTGTGTATGGAGAAAATTTAAAGCAATAACAAACGTAAGTAATGAAAATTTATTCACACACCACAAATGAAGAAAAAAGTTTTCTCATCCAAGTTTGGGAAATTCCACTAGTTCAGCAACCCCAATAGGTTGGAATTTGATAAGAAAGGGATTTTTCTACACATGCTTTAAAAAATGGATATGCATGCTCGAAACATGTTAAAGTTGCAAATCACCCATGGATCCAAAACTTTCAAAAAGAATAAAAAACTTCTCATTAAATTCTCAAGTGAACGTGCGGTGGGATATTTAACCGAGTCAAACAAGCCATTATTTTGCCCATTAACGAAAAGCTGACCTAGCGATCATTGATCATTGTAAAATGATTTATCATGCGTAACGGGCCACATTTTTTTAAGGAATGACTTTTGGGTTGGGATTCAACACTCAGTTTAAAATTCCCTCGCCTCCCCTTTTCCCGACTATTGCAAAACCTGATATATAAAGACTAAAACGAGTTTTAAATCCCTAAAAATTACACAAACTTTTTGGAAATATCTCTCTCCATATTTGTGCATTGTGCATTTCCATTTTAGATGTGTACATTTTTCTTAAATCAAAACTTGAGTTTTCACTTTTTCCTTCATCTCGAAGACAAAAAACAGAATAGATGACAACGAAATGAAAATTTTAGACTCTGTGTATGGAGAAAATTTAAAGCAATAACAAACGTAAGTAATGAAAATTTATTCACACACCACAAATGAAGAAAAAAGTTTCCTCATCCAAGTTTGGGAAATTCCACTAGTTCAGCAACCCCAATAGGTTGGAATTTGATAAGAAAGGGATTTTTCTACACATGCTTTAAAAAATGGATATGCATGCTCGAAACATGTTAAAGTTGCAAATGACCCATGGATCCAAAACTTTCAAAAAGAATAAAAAACTTCTCATTAAATTCTCAAGTGAACGTGCGGTGGGATATTTAACCGAGTCAAACAAGCCATTATTTTGCCCATTAACGAAAAGCTGACCTAGCGATCATTGATCATTGTAAAATGATTTATCATGCGTAACGGGCCACATTTTTTTAAGGAATGACTTTTGGGTTGGGATTCAACACTCAGTTTAAAATTCCCTCGCCTCCCCTTTTCCCGACTATTGCAAAACCTGATATATAAAGACTAAAACGAGTTTTAAATCCCTAAAAATTACACAAACTTTTTGGAAATATCTCTCTCCATATTTGTGCATTGTGCATTTCCATTTTAGATGTGTACATTTTTCTTAAATCAAAACTTGAGTTTTCACTTTTTCCTTCATCTCGAAGACAAAAAACAGAATAGATGACAACGAAATGAAAATTTTAGACTCTGTGTATGGAGAAAATTTAAAGCAATAACAAACGTAAGTAATGAAAATTTATTCACACACCACAAATGAAGAAAAAAGTTTTCTCATCCAAGTTTGGGAAATTCCACTAGTTCAGCAACCCCAATAGGTTGGAATTTGATAAGAAAGGGATTTTTCTACACATGCTTTAAAAAATGGATATGCATGCTCGAAACATGTTAAAGTTGCAAATCACCCATGGATCCAAAACTTTCAAAAAGAATAAAAAACTTCTCATTAAATTCTCAAGTGAACGTGCGGTGGGATATTTAACCGAGTCAAACAAGCCATTATTTTGCCCATTAACGAAAAGCTGACCTAGCGATCATTGATCATTGTAAAATGATTTATCATGCGTAACGGGCCACATTTTTTTAAGGAATGACTTTTGGGTTGGGATTCAACACTCAGTTTAAAATTCCCTCGCCTCCCCTTTTCCCGACTATTGCAAAACCTGATATATAAAGACTAAAACGAGTTTTAAATCCCTAAAAATTATACAAACTTTTTGGAAATATCTCTCTCCATATTTGTGCATTGTGCATTTCCATTTTAGATGTGTACATTTTTCTTAAATCAAAACTTGAGTTTTCACTTTTTCCTTCATCTCGAAGACAAAAAACAGAATAGATGACAACGAAATGAAAATTTTAGACTCTGTGTATGGAGAAAATTTAAAGCAATAACAAACGTAAGTAATGAAAATTTATTCACACACCACAAATGAAGAAAAAAGTTTCCTCATCCAAGTTTGGGAAATTCCACTAGTTCAGCAACCCCAATAGGTTGGAATTTGATAAGAAAGGGATTTTTCTACACATGCTTTAAAAAATGGATATGCATGCTCGAAACATGTTAAAGTTGCAAATGACCCATGGATCCAAAACTTTCAAAAAGAATAAAAAACTTCTCATTAAATTCTCAAGTGAACGTGCGGTGGGATATTTAACCGAGTCAAACAAGCCATTATTTTGCCCATTAACGAAAAGCTGACCTAGCGATCATTGATCATTGTAAAATGATTTATCATGCGTAACGGGCCACATTTTTTTAAGGAATGACTTTTGGGTTGGGATTCAACACTCAGTTTAAAATTCCCTCGCCTCCCCTTTTCCCGACGATTGCAAAACCTGATATATAAAGACTAAAACGAGTTTTAAATCCCTAAAAATTACACAAACTTTTTGGAAATATCTCTCTCCATATTTGTGCATTGTGCATTTCCATTTTAGATGTGTACATTTTTCTTAAATCAAAACTTGAGTTTTCACTTTTTCCTTCATCTCGAAGACAAAAAACAGAATAGATGACAACGAAATGAAAATTTTAGACTCTGTGTATGGAGAAAATTTAAAGCAATAACAAACGTAAGTAATGAAAATTTATTCACACACCACAAATGAAGAAAAAAGTTTTCTCATCCAAGTTTGGGAAATTCCACTAGTTCAGCAACCCCAATAGGTTGGAATTTGATAAGAAAGGGATTTTTCTACACATGCTTTAAAAAATGGATATGCATGCTCGAAACATGTTAAAGTTGCAAATGACCCATGGATCCAAAACTTTCAAAAAGAATAAAAAACTTCTCATTAAATTCTCAAGTGAACGTGCGGTGGGATATTTAACCGAGTCAAACAAGCCATTATTTTGCCCATTAACGAAAAGCTGACCTAGCGATCATTGATCATTGTAAAATGATTTATCATGCGTAACGGGCCACATTTTTTTAAGGAATGACTTTTGGGTTGGGATTCAACACTCAGTTTAAAATTCCCTCGCCTCCCCTTTTCCCGACTATTGCAAAACCTGATATATAAAGACTAAAACGAGTTTTAAATCCCTAAAAATTACACAAACTTTTTGGAAATATCTCTCTCCATATTTGTGCATTGTGCATTTCCATTTTAGATGTGTACATTTTTCTTAAATCAAAACTTGAGTTTTCACTTTTTCCCTCATCTCGTAGACAAAAAACAGAATAGATGACAACGAAATGAAAATTTTAGACTCTGTGTATGGAGAAAATTTAAAGCAATAACAATCGTAAGTAAAGAAAATTTATTCACACACCACAAATGAAGAAAAAAGTTTTCTCATCCAAGTTTGGGAAATTCCACTAGTTCAGCAACCCCAATAGGTTGGAATTTGATAAGAAAGAGATTTTTCTACACATGCTTCAAAAAATGGATATGCATGGCTCGAAACATGTTAAAGTTGCAAATGACCCATGGATCCAAACCTTTCAAAAAGAATAAAAAACTTCTCATTAAATTCTCAAGTGAACGTGCGGTGGGATATTTAACCGAGTCAAACAAGCCATTATTTTGCCCATTAACGAAAAGCTGACCTAGCGATCATTGATCATTGTAAACTGATTTATCATGCGTAACGGGCCACATTTTTTTAAGGAATGACTTTTGGGTTGGGATTCAACACTCAGTTTAAAATTCCCTCGCCTCCCCTTTTCCCGACGATTGCAAAACCTGATATATAAAGACTAAAACGAGTTTTAAATCCCTAAAAATTACACAAACTTTTTGGAAATATCTCTCTCCATATTTGTGCATTGTGCATTTCCATTTTAGATGTGTACATTTTTCTTAAATCAAAACTTGAGTTTTCACTTTTTCCTTCATCTCGAAGACAAAAAACAGAATAGATGACAACGAAATGAAAATTTTAGACTCTGTGTATGGAGAAAATTTAAAGCAATAACAAACGTAAGTAATGAAAATTTATTCACACACCACAAATGAAGAAAAAATTTTCCTCATCCAAGTTTGGGAAATTCCACTAGTTCAGCAACCCCAATAGGTTGGAATTTGATAAGAAAGGGATTTTTCTACACATGCTTTAAAAAATGGATATGCATGCTCGAAACATGTTAAAGTTGCAAATCACCCATGGATCCAAAACTTTCAAAAAGAATAAAAAACTTCTCATTAAATTCTCAAGTGAACGTGCGGTGGGATATTTAACCGAGTCAAACAAGCCATTATTTTGCCCATTAACGAAAAGCTGACCTAGCGATCATTGATCATTGTAAAATGATTTATCATGCGTAACGGGCCACATTTTTTTAAGGAATGACTTTTGGGTTGGGATTCAACACTCAGTTTAAAATTCCCTCGCCTCCCCTTTTCCCGACTATTGCAAAACCTGATATATAAAGACTAAAACGAGTTTTAAATCCCTAAAAATTACACAAACTTTTTGGAAATATCTCTCTCCATATTTGTGCATTGTGCATTTCCATTTTAGATGTGTACATTTTTCTTAAATCAAAACTTGAGTTTTCACTTTTTCCCTCATCTCGTAGACAAAAAACAGAATAGATGACAACGAAATGAAAATTTTAGACTCTGTGTATGGAGAAAATTTAAAGCAATAACAAACGTAAGTAATGAAAATTTATTCACACACCACAAATGAAGAAAAAATTTTCCTCATCCAAGTTTGGGAAATTCCACTAGTTCAGCAACCCCAATAGGTTGGAATTTGATAAGAAAGGGATTTTTCTACACATGCTTTAAAAAATGGATATGCATGCTCGAAACATGTTAAAGTTGCAAATCACCCATGGATCCAAAACTTTCAAAAAGAATAAAAAACTTCTCATTAAATTCTCAAGTGAACGTGCGGTGGGATATTTAACCGAGTCAAACAAGCCATTATTTTGCCCATTAACGAAAAGCTGACCTAGCGATCATTGATCATTGTAAAATGATTTATCATGCGTAACGGGCCACATTTTTTTAAGGAATGACTTTTGGGTTGGGATTCAACACTCAGTTTAAAATTCCCTCGCCTCCCCTTTTCCCGACTATTGCAAAACCTGATATATAAAGACTAAAACGAGTTTTAAATCCCTAAAAATTACACAAACTTTTTGGAAATATCTCTCTCCATATTTGTGCATTGTGCATTTCCATTTTAGATGTGTACATTTTTCTTAAATCAAAACTTGAGTTTTCACTTTTTCCCTCATCTCGTAGACAAAAAACAGAATAGATGACAACGAAATGAAAATTTTAGACTCTGTGTATGGAGAAAATTTAAAGCAATAACAATCGTAAGTAAAGAAAATTTATTCACACACCACAAATGAAGAAAAAAGTTTTCTCATCCAAGTTTGGGAAATTCCACTAGTTCAGCAACCCCAATAGGTTGGAATTTGATAAGAAAGAGATTTTTCTACACATGCTTCAAAAAATGGATATGCATGGCTCGAAACATGTTAAAGTTGCAAATGACCCATGGATCCAAACCTTTCAAAAAGAAGAAAAAACTTCTCATTAAATTCTCAAGTGAACGTGCGGTGGGATATTTAACCGAGTCAAACAAGCCATTATTTTGCCCATTAACGAAAAGCTGACCTAGCGATCATTGATCATTGTAAACTGATTTATCATGCGTAACGGGCCACATTTTTTTAAGGAATGACTTTTGGGTTGGGATTCAACACTCAGTTTAAAATTCCCTCGCCTCCCCTTTTCCCGACGATTGCAAAACCTGATATATAAAGACTAAAACGAGTTTTAAATCCCTAAAAATTACACAAACTTTTTGGAAATATCTCTCTCCATATTTGTGCATTGTGCATTTCCATTTTAGATGTGTACATTTTTCTTAAATCAAAACTTGAGTTTTCACTTTTTCCTTCATCTCGAAGACAAAAAACAGAATAGATGACAACGAAATGAAAATTTTAGACTCTGTGTATGGAGAAAATTTAAAGCAATAACAAACGTAAGTAATGAAAATTTATTCACACACCACAAATGAAGAAAAAAGTTTCCTCATCCAAGTTTGGGAAATTCCACTAGTTCAGCAACCCCAATAGGTTGGAATTTGATAAGAAAGGGATTTTTCTACACATGCTTTAAAAAATGGATATGCATGCTCGAAACATGTTAAAGTTGCAAATCACCCATGGATCCAAAACTTTCAAAAAGAATAAAAAACTTCTCATTAAATTCTCAAGTGAACGTGCGGTGGGATATTTAACCGAGTCAAACAAGCCATTATTTTGCCCATTAACGAAAAGCTGACCTAGCGATCATTGATCATTGTAAAATGATTTATCATGCGTAACGGGCCACATTTTTTTAAGGAATGACTTTTGGGTTGGGATTCAACACTCAGTTTAAAATTCCCTCGCCTCCCCTTTTCCCGACTATTGCAAAACCTGATATATAAAGACTAAAACGAGTTTTAAATCCCTAAAAATTACACAAACTTTTTGGAAATATCTCTCTCCATATTTGTGCATTGTGCATTTCCATTTTAGATGTGTACATTTTTCTTAAATCAAAACTTGAGTTTTCACTTTTTCCCTCATCTCGTAGACAAAAAACAGAATAGATGACAACGAAATGAAAATTTTAGACTCTGTGTATGGAGAAAATTTAAAGCAATAACAATCGTAAGTAAAGAAAATTTATTCACACACCACAAATGAAGAAAAAAGTTTTCTCATCCAAGTTTGGGAAATTCCACTAGTTCAGCAACCCCAATAGGTTGGAATTTGATAAGAAAGAGATTTTTCTACACATGCTTCAAAAAATGGATATGCATGGCTCGAAACATGTTAAAGTTGCAAATGACCCATGGATCCAAACCTTTCAAAAAGAATAAAAAACTTCTCATTAAATTCTCAAGTGAACGTGCGGTGGGATATTTAACCGAGTCAAACAAGCCATTATTTTGCCCATTAACGAAAAGCTGACCTAGCGATCATTGATCATTGTAAACTGATTTATCATGCGTAACGGGCCACATTTTTTTAAGGAATGACTTTTGGGTTGGGATTCAACACTCAGTTTAAAATTCCCTCGCCTCCCCTTTTCCCGACGATTGCAAAACCTGATATATAAAGACTAAAACGAGTTTTAAATCCCTAAAAATTACACAAACTTTTTGGAAATATCTCTCTCCATATTTGTGCATTGTGCATTTCCATTTTAGATGTGTACATTTTTCTTAAATCAAAACTTGAGTTTTCACTTTTTCCTTCATCTCGAAGACAAAAAACAGAATAGATGACAACGAAATGAAAATTTTAGACTCTGTGTATGGAGAAAATTTAAAGCAATAACAAACGTAAGTAATGAAAATTTATTCACACACCACAAATGAAGAAAAAAGTTTCCTCATCCAAGTTTGGGAAATTCCACTAGTTCAGCAACCCCAATAGGTTGGAATTTGATAAGAAAGGGATTTTTCTACACATGCTTTAAAAAATGGATATGCATGCTCGAAACATGTTAAAGTTGCAAATGACCCATGGATCCAAAACTTTCAAAAAGAATAAAAAACTTCTCATTAAATTCTCAAGTGAACGTGCGGTGGGATATTTAACCGAGTCAAACAAGCCATTATTTTGCCCATTAACGAAAAGCTGACCTAGCGATCATTGATCATTGTAAAATGATTTATCATGCGTAACGGGCCACATTTTTTTAAGGAATGACTTTTGGGTTGGGATTCAACACTCAGTTTAAAATTCCCTCGCCTCCCCTTTTCCCGACTATTGCAAAACCTGATATATAAAGACTAAAACGAGTTTTAAATCCCTAAAAATTACACAAACTTTTTGGAAATATCTCTCTCCATATTTGTGCATTGTGCATTTCCATTTTAGATGTGTACATTTTTCTTAAATCAAAACTTGAGTTTTCACTTTTTCCCTCATCTCGTAGACAAAAAACAGAATAGATGACAACGAAATGAAAATTTTAGACTCTGTGTATGGAGAAAATTTAAAGCAATAACAATCGTAAGTAAAGAAAATTTATTCACACACCACAAATGAAGAAAAAAGTTTTCTCATCCAAGTTTGGGAAATTCCACTAGTTCAGCAACCCCAATAGGTTGGAATTTGATAAGAAAGAGATTTTTCTACACATGCTTCAAAAAATGGATATGCATGGCTCGAAACATGTTAAAGTTGCAAATGACCCATGGATCCAAACCTTTCAAAAAGAATAAAAAACTTCTCATTAAATTCTCAAGTGAACGTGCGGTGGGATATTTAACCGAGTCAAACAAGCCATTATTTTGCCCATTAACGAAAAGCTGACCTAGCGATCATTGATCATTGTAAACTGATTTATCATGCGTAACGGGCCACATTTTTTTAAGGAATGACTTTTGGGTTGGGATTCAACACTCAGTTTAAAATTCCCTCGCCTCCCCTTTTCCCGACGATTGCAAAACCTGATATATAAAGACTAAAACGAGTTTTAAATCCCTAAAAATTACACAAACTTTTTGGAAATATCTCTCTCCATATTTGTGCATTGTGCATTTCCATTTTAGATGTGTACATTTTTCTTAAATCAAAACTTGAGTTTTCACTTTTTCCTTCATCTCGAAGACAAAAAACAGAATAGATGACAACGAAATGAAAATTTTAGACTCTGTGTATGGAGAAAATTTAAAGCAATAACAAACGTAAGTAATGAAAATTTATTCACACACCACAAATGAAGAAAAAAGGTTCCTCATCCAAGTTTGGGAAATTCCACTAGTTCAGCAACCCCAATAGGTTGGAATTTGATAAGAAAGGGATTTTTCTACACATGCTTTAAAAAATGGATATGCATGCTCGAAACATGTTAAAGTTGCAAATTACCCATGGATCCAAACCTTTCAAAAAGAATAAAAAACTTCTCATTAAATTCTCAAGTGAACGTGCGGTGGGATATTTAACCGAGTCAAACAAGCCATTATTTTGCCCATTAACGAAAAGCTGACCTAGCGATCATTGATCATTGTAAAATGATTTATCATGCGTAACGGGCCACATTTTTTTAAGGAATGACTTTTGGGTTGGGATTCAACACTCAGTTTAAAATTCCCTCGCCTCCCCTTTTCCCGACGATTGCAAAACCTGATATATAAAGACTAAAACGAGTTTTAAATCCCTAAAAATTACACAAACTTTTTGGAAATATCTCTCTCCATATTTGTGCATTGTGCATTTCCATTTTAGATGTGTACATTTTTCTTAAATCAAAACTTGAGTTTTCAGTTTTTCCCTCATCTCGTAGACAAAAAACAGAATAGATGACAACGAAATGAAAATTTTAGACTCTGTGTATGGAGAAAATTTAAAGCAATAACAATCGTAAGTAAAGAAAATTTATTCACACACCACAAATGAAGAAAAAAGTTTTCTCATCCAAGTTTGGGAAATTCCACTAGTTCAGCAACCCCAATAGGTTGGAATTTGATAAGAAAGAGATTTTTCTACACATGCTTCAAAAAATGGATATGCATGGCTCGAAACATGTTAAAGTTGCAAATGACCCATGGATCCAAACCTTTCAAAAAGAATAAAAAACTTCTCATTAAATTCTCAAGTGAACGTGCGGTGGGATATTTAACCGAGTCAAACAAGCCATTATTTTGCCCATTAACGAAAAGCTGACCTAGCGATCATTGATCATTGTAAAATGATTTATCATGCGTAACGGGCCACATTTTTTTAAGGAATGACTTTTGGGTTGGGATTCAACACTCAGTTTAAAATTCCCTCGCCTCCCCTTTTCCCGACTATTGCAAAACCTGATATATAAAGACTAAAACGAGTTTTAAATCCCTAAAAATTACACAAACTTTTTGGAAATATCTCTCTCCATATTTGTGCATTGTGCATTTCCATTTTAGATGTGTACATTTTTCTTAAATCAAAACTTGAGTTTTCACTTTTTCCTTCATCTCGAAGACAAAAAACAGAATAGATGACAACGAAATGAAAATTTTAGACTCTGTGTATGGAGAAAATTTAAAGCAATAACAAACGTAAGTAATGAAAATTTATTCACACACCACAAATGAAGAAAAAAGTTTCCTCATCCAAGTTTGGGAAATTCCACTAGTTCAGCAACCCCAATAGGTTGGAATTTGATAAGAAAGGGATTTTTCTACACATGCTTTAAAAAATGGATATGCATGCTCGAAACATGTTAAAGTTGCAAATGACCCATGGATCCAAAACTTTCAAAAAGAATAAAAAACTTCTCATTAAATTCTCAAGTGAACGTGCGGTGGGATATTTAACCGAGTCAAACAAGCCATTATTTTGCCCATTAACGAAAAGCTGACCTAGCGATCATTGATCATTGTAAAATGATTTATCATGCGTAACGGGCCACATTTTTTTAAGGAATGACTTTTGGGTTGGGATTCAACACTCAGTTTAAAATTCCCTCGCCTCCCCTTTTCCCGACTATTGCAAAACCTGATATATAAAGACTAAAACGAGTTTTAAATCCCTAAAAATTACACAAACTTTTTGGAAATATCTCTCTCCATATTTGTGCATTGTGCATTTCCATTTTAGATGTGTACATTTTTCTTAAATCAAAACTTGAGTTTTCACTTTTTCCCTCATCTCGTAGACAAAAAACAGAATAGATGACAACGAAATGAAAATTTTAGACTCTGTGTATGGAGAAAATTTAAAGCAATAACAATCGTAAGTAAAGAAAATTTATTCACACACCACAAATGAAGAAAAAAGTTTTCTCATCCAAGTTTGGGAAATTCCACTAGTTCAGCAACCCCAATAGGTTGGAATTTGATAAGAAAGAGATTTTTCTACACATGCTTCAAAAAATGGATATGCATGGCTCGAAACATGTTAAAGTTGCAAATGACCCATGGATCCAAACCTTTCAAAAAGAATAAAAAACTTCTCATTAAATTCTCAAGTGAACGTGCGGTGGGATATTTAACCGAGTCAAACAAGCCATTATTTTGCCCATTAACGAAAAGCTGACCTAGCGATCATTGATCATTGTAAACTGATTTATCATGCGTAACGGGCCACATTTTTTTAAGGAATGACTTTTGGGTTGGGATTCAACACTCAGTTTAAAATTCCCTCGCCTCCCCTTTTCCCGACGATTGCAAAACCTGATATATAAAGACTAAAACGAGTTTTAAATCCCTAAAAATTACACAAACTTTTTGGAAATATCTCTCTCCATATTTGTGCATTGTGCATTTCCATTTTAGATGTGTACATTTTTCTTAAATCAAAACTTGAGTTTTCACTTTTTCCTTCATCTCGAAGACAAAAAACAGAATAGATGACAACGAAATGAAAATTTTAGACTCTGTGTATGGAGAAAATTTAAAGCAATAACAAACGTAAGTAATGAAAATTTATTCACACACCACAAATGAAGAAAAAAGGTTCCTCATCCAAGTTTGGGAAATTCCACTAGTTCAGCAACCCCAATAGGTTGGAATTTGATAAGAAAGGGATTTTTCTACACATGCTTTAAAAAATGGATATGCATGCTCGAAACATGTTAAAGTTGCAAATTACCCATGGATCCAAACCTTTCAAAAAGAATAAAAAACTTCTCATTAAATTCTCAAGTGAACGTGCGGTGGGATATTTAACCGAGTCAAACAAGCCATTATTTTGCCCATTAACGAAAAGCTGACCTAGCGATCATTGATCATTGTAAAATGATTTATCATGCGTAACGGGCCACATTTTTTTAAGGAATGACTTTTGGGTTGGGATTCAACACTCAGTTTAAAATTCCCTCGCCTCCCCTTTTCCCGACGATTGCAAAACCTGATATATAAAGACTAAAACGAGTTTTAAATCCCTAAAAATTACACAAACTTTTTGGAAATATCTCTCTCCATATTTGTGCATTGTGCATTTCCATTTTAGATGTGTACATTTTTCTTAAATCAAAACTTGAGTTTTCAGTTTTTCCCTCATCTCGTAGACAAAAAACAGAATAGATGACAACGAAATGAAAATTTTAGACTCTGTGTATGGAGAAAATTTAAAGCAATAACAATCGTAAGTAAAGAAAATTTATTCACACACCACAAATGAAGAAAAAAGTTTTCTCATCCAAGTTTGGGAAATTCCACTAGTTCAGCAACCCCAATAGGTTGGAATTTGATAAGAAAGAGATTTTTCTACACATGCTTCAAAAAATGGATATGCATGGCTCGAAACATGTTAAAGTTGCAAATGACCCATGGATCCAAACCTTTCAAAAAGAATAAAAAACTTCTCATTAAATTCTCAAGTGAACGTGCGGTGGGATATTTAACCGAGTCAAACAAGCCATTATTTTGCCCATTAACGAAAAGCTGACCTAGCGATCATTGATCATTGTAAAATGATTTATCATGCGTAACGGGCCACATTTTTTTAAGGAATGACTTTTGGGTTGGGATTCAACACTCAGTTTAAAATTCCCTCGCCTCCCCTTTTCCCGACTATTGCAAAACCTGATATATAAAGACTAAAACGAGTTTTAAATCCCTAAAAATTACACAAACTTTTTGGAAATATCTCTCTCCATATTTGTGCATTGTGCATTTCCATTTTAGATGTGTACATTTTTCTTAAATCAAAACTTGAGTTTTCACTTTTTCCTTCATCTCGAAGACAAAAAACAGAATAGATGACAACGAAATGAAAATTTTAGACTCTGTGTATGGAGAAAATTTAAAGCAATAACAAACGTAAGTAATGAAAATTTATTCACACACCACAAATGAAGAAAAAAGTTTTCTCATCCAAGTTTGGGAAATTCCACTAGTTCAGCAACCCCAATAGGTTGGAATTTGATAAGAAAGGGATTTTTCTACACATGCTTTAAAAAATGGATATGCATGCTCGAAACATGTTAAAGTTGCAAATTACCCATGGATCCAAAACTTTCAAAAAGAATAAAAAACTTCTCATTAAATTCTCAAGTGAACGTGCGGTGGGATATTTAACCGAGTCAAACAAGCCATTATTTTGCCCATTAACGAAAAGCTGACCTAGCGATCATTGATCATTGTAAAATGATTTATCATGCGTAACGGGCCACATTTTTTTAAGGAATGACTTTTGGGTTGGGATTCAACACTCAGTTTAAAATTCCCTCGCCTCCCCTTTTCCCGACTATTGCAAAACCTGATATATAAAGACTAAAACGAGTTTTAAATCCCTAAAAATTACACAAACTTTTTGGAAATATCTCTCTCCATATTTGTGCATTGTGCATTTCCATTTTAGATGTGTACATTTTTCTTAAATCAAAACTTGAGTTTTCACTTTTTCCCTCATCTCGAAGACAAAAAACAGAATAGATGACAACGAAATGAAAATTTTAGACTCTGTGTATGGAGAAAATTTAAAGCAATAACAAACGTAAGTAATGAAAATTTATTCACACACCACAAATGAAGAAAAAAGTTTTCTCATCCAAGTTTGGGAAATTCCACTAGTTCAGCAACCCCAATAGGTTGGAATTTGATAAGAAAGAGATTTTTCTACACATGCTTCAAAAAATGGATATGCATGGCTCGAAACATGTTAAAGTTGCAAATGACCCATGGATCCAAACCTTTCAAAAAGAATAAAAAACTTCTCATTAAATTCTCAAGTGAACGTGCGGTGGGATATTTAACCGAGTCAAACAAGCCATTATTTTGCCCATTAACGAAAAGCTGACCTAGCGATCATTGATCATTGTAAAATGATTTATCATGCGTAACGGGCCACATTTTTTTAAGGAATGACTTTTGGGTTGGGATTCAACACTCAGTTTAAAATTCCCTCGCCTCCCCTTTTCCCGACTATTGCAAAACCTGATATATAAAGACTAAAACGAGTTTTAAATCCCTAAAAATTACACAAACTTTTTGGAAATATCTCTCTCCATATTTGTGCATTGTGCATTTCCATTTTAGATGTGTACATTTTTCTTAAATCAAAACTTGAGTTTTCACTTTTTCCTTCATCTCGAAGACAAAAAACAGAATAGATGACAACGAAATGAAAATTTTAGACTCTGTGTATGGAGAAAATTTAAAGCAATAACAAACGTAAGTAATGAAAATTTATTCACACACCACAAATGAAGAAAAAAGTTTCCTCATCCAAGTTTGGGAAATTCCACTAGTTCAGCAACCCCAATAGGTTGGAATTTGATAAGAAAGGGATTTTTCTACACATGCTTTAAAAAATGGATATGCATGCTCGAAACATGTTAAAGTTGCAAATTACCCATGGATCCAAAACTTTCAAAAAGAATAAAAAACTTCTCATTAAATTCTCAAGTGAACGTGCGGTGGGATATTTAACCGAGTCAAACAAGCCATTATTTTGCCCATTAACGAAAAGCTGACCTAGCGATCATTGATCATTGTAAAATGATTTATCATGCGTAACGGGCCACATTTTTTTAAGGAATGACTTTTGGGTTGGGATTCAACACTCAGTTTAAAATTCCCTCGCCTCCCCTTTTCCCGACTATTGCAAAACCTGATATATAAAGACTAAAACGAGTTTTAAATCCCTAAAAATTACACAAACTTTTTGGAAATATCTCTCTCCATATTTGTGCATTGTGCATTTCCATTTTAGATGTGTACATTTTTCTTAAATCAAAACTTGAGTTTTCACTTTTTCCCTCATCTCGAAGACAAAAAACAGAATAGATGACAACGAAATGAAAATTTTAGACTCTGTGTATGGAGAAAATTTAAAGCAATAACAAACGTAAGTAATGAAAATTTATTCACACACCACAAATGAAGAAAAAAGTTTTCTCATCCAAGTTTGGGAAATTCCACTAGTTCAGCAACCCCAATAGGTTGGAATTTGATAAGAAAGAGATTTTTCTACACATGCTTCAAAAAATGGATATGCATGGCTCGAAACATGTTAAAGTTGCAAATGACCCATGGATCCAAACCTTTCAAAAAGAATAAAAAACTTCTCATTAAATTCTCAAGTGAACGTGCGGTGGGATATTTAACCGAGTCAAACAAGCCATTATTTTGCCCATTAACGAAAAGCTGACCTAGCGATCATTGATCATTGTAAAATGATTTATCATGCGTAACGGGCCACATTTTTTTAAGGAATGACTTTTGGGTTGGGATTCAACACTCAGTTTAAAATTCCCTCGCCTCCCCTTTTCCCGACTATTGCAAAACCTGATATATAAAGACTAAAACGAGTTTTAAATCCCTAAAAATTACACAAACTTTTTGGAAATATCTCTCTCCATATTTGTGCATTGTGCATTTCCATTTTAGATGTGTACATTTTTCTTAAATCAAAACTTGAGTTTTCACTTTTTCCTTCATCTCGAAGACAAAAAACAGAATAGATGACAACGAAATGAAAATTTTAGACTCTGTGTATGGAGAAAATTTAAAGCAATAACAAACGTAAGTAATGAAAATTTATTCACACACCACAAATGAAGAAAAAAGTTTTCTCATCCAAGTTTGGGAAATTCCACTAGTTCAGCAACCCCAATAGGTTGGAATTTGATAAGAAAGGGATTTTTCTACACATGCTTTAAAAAATGGATATGCATGCTCGAAACATGTTAAAGTTGCAAATTACCCATGGATCCAAAACTTTCAAAAAGAATAAAAAACTTCTCATTAAATTCTCAAGTGAACGTGCGGTGGGATATTTAACCGAGTCAAACAAGCCATTATTTTGCCCATTAACGAAAAGCTGACCTAGCGATCATTGATCATTGTAAAATGATTTATCATGCGTAACGGGCCACATTTTTTTAAGGAATGACTTTTGGGTTGGGATTCAACACTCAGTTTAAAATTCCCTCGCCTCCCCTTTTCCCGACTATTGCAAAACCTGATATATAAAGACTAAAACGAGTTTTAAATCCCTAAAAATTACACAAACTTTTTGGAAATATCTCTCTCCATATTTGTGCATTGTGCATTTCCATTTTAGATGTGTACATTTTTCTTAAATCAAAACTTGAGTTTTCACTTTTTCCCTCATCTCGAAGACAAAAAACAGAATAGATGACAACGAAATGAAAATTTTAGACTCTGTGTATGGAGAAAATTTAAAGCAATAACAAACGTAAGTAATGAAAATTTATTCACACACCACAAATGAAGAAAAAAGTTTTCTCATCCAAGTTTGGGAAATTCCACTAGTTCAGCAACCCCAATAGGTTGGAATTTGATAAGAAAGAGATTTTTCTACACATGCTTCAAAAAATGGATATGCATGGCTCGAAACATGTTAAAGTTGCAAATGACCCATGGATCCAAACCTTTCAAAAAGAATAAAAAACTTCTCATTAAATTCTCAAGTGAACGTGCGGTGGGATATTTAACCGAGTCAAACAAGCCATTATTTTGCCCATTAACGAAAAGCTGACCTAGCGATCATTGATCATTGTAAAATGATTTATCATGCGTAACGGGCCACATTTTTTTAAGGAATGACTTTTGGGTTGGGATTCAACACTCAGTTTAAAATTCCCTCGCCTCCCCTTTTCCCGACTATTGCAAAACCTGATATATAAAGACTAAAACGAGTTTTAAATCCCTAAAAATTACACAAACTTTTTGGAAATATCTCTCTCCATATTTGTGCATTGTGCATTTCCATTTTAGATGTGTACATTTTTCTTAAATCAAAACTTGAGTTTTCACTTTTTCCTTCATCTCGAAGACAAAAAACAGAATAGATGACAACGAAATGAAAATTTTAGACTCTGTGTATGGAGAAAATTTAAAGCAATAACAAACGTAAGTAATGAAAATTTATTCACACACCACAAATGAAGAAAAAAGTTTCCTCATCCAAGTTTGGGAAATTCCACTAGTTCAGCAACCCCAATAGGTTGGAATTTGATAAGAAAGGGATTTTTCTACACATGCTTTAAAAAATGGATATGCATGCTCGAAACATGTTAAAGTTGCAAATTACCCATGGATCCAAAACTTTCAAAAAGAATAAAAAACTTCTCATTAAATTCTCAAGTGAACGTGCGGTGGGATATTTAACCGAGTCAAACAAGCCATTATTTTGCCCATTAACGAAAAGCTGACCTAGCGATCATTGATCATTGTAAAATGATTTATCATGCGTAACGGGCCACATTTTTTTAAGGAATGACTTTTGGGTTGGGATTCAACACTCAGTTTAAAATTCCCTCGCCTCCCCTTTTCCCGACTATTGCAAAACCTGATATATAAAGACTAAAACGAGTTTTAAATCCCTAAAAATTACACAAACTTTTTGGAAATATCTCTCTCCATATTTGTGCATTGTGCATTTCCATTTTAGATGTGTACATTTTTCTTAAATCAAAACTTGAGTTTTCACTTTTTCCCTCATCTCGAAGACAAAAAACAGAATAGATGACAACGAAATGAAAATTTTAGACTCTGTGTATCGAGAAAATTTAAAGCAATAACAAACGTAAGTAATGAAAATTTATTCACACACCACAAATGAAGAAAAAAGTTTTCTCATCCAAGTTTGGGAAATTCCACTAGTTCAGCAACCCCAATAGGTTGGAATTTGATAAGAAAGAGATTTTTCTACACATGCTTCAAAAAATGGATATGCATGGCTCGAAACATGTTAAAGTTGCAAATGACCCATGGATCCAAACCTTTCAAAAAGAATAAAAAACTTCTCATTAAATTCTCAAGTGAACGTGCGGTGGGATATTTAACCGAGTCAAACAAGCCATTATTTTGCCCATTAACGAAAAGCTGACCTAGCGATCATTGATCATTGTAAAATGATTTATCATGCGTAACGGGCCACATTTTTTTAAGGAATGACTTTTGGGTTGGGATTCAACACTCAGTTTAAAATTCCCTCGCCTCCCCTTTTCCCGACTATTGCAAAACCTGATATATAAAGACTAAAACGAGTTTTAAATCCCTAAAAATTACACAAACTTTTTGGAAATATCTCTCTCCATATTTGTGCATTGTGCATTTCCATTTTAGATGTGTACATTTTTCTTAAATCAAAACATGAGTTTTCACTTTTTCCTTCATCTCGTAGACAAAAAACAGAATAGATGACAACGAAATGAAAATTTTAGACTCTGTGTATGGAGAAAATTTAAAGCAATAACAAACGTAAGTAAAGAAAATTTATTCACACACCACAAATGAAGAAAAAAGTTTTCTCATCCAAGTTTGGGAAATTCCACTAGTTCAGCAACCCCAATAGGTTGGAATTTGATAAGAAAGAGATTTTTCTACACATGCTTCAAAAAATGGATATGCATGGCTCGAAACATGTTAAAGTTGCAAATGACCCATGGATCCAAACCTTTCAAAAAGAATAAAAAACTTCTCATTAAATTCTCAAGTGAACGTGCGGTGGGATATTTAACCGAGTCAAACAAGCCATTATTTTGCCCATTAACGAAAAGCTGACCTAGCGATCATTGATCATTGTAAACTGATTTATCATGCGTAACGGGCCACATTTTTTTAAGGAATGACTTTTGGGTTGGGATTCAACACTCAGTTTAAAATTCCCTCGCCTCCCCTTTTCCCGACTATTGCAAAACCTGATATATAAAGACTAAAACGAGTTTTAAATCCCTAAAAATTACACAAACTTTTTGGAAATATCTCTCTCCATATTTGTGCATTGTGCATTTCCATTTTAGATGTGTACATTTTTCTTAAATCAAAACTTGAGTTTTCACTTTTTCCTTCATCTCGTAGACAAAAAACAGAATAGATGACAACGAAATGAAAATTTTAGACTCTGTGTATGGAGAAAATTTAAAGCAATAACAAACGTAAGTAATGAAAATTTATTCACACACCACAAATGAAGAAAAAAGTTTCCTCATCCAAGTTTGGGAAATTCCACTAGTTCAGCAACCCCAATAGGTTGGAATTTGATAAGAAAGGGATTTTTCTACACATGCTTTAAAAAATGGATATGCATGCTCGAAACATGTTAAAGTTGCAAATGACCCATGGATCCAAAACTTTCAAAAAGAATAAAAAACTTCTCATTAAATTCTCAAGTGAACGTGCGGTGGGATATTTAACCGAGTCAAACAAGCCATTATTTTGCCCATTAACGAAAAGCTGACCTAGCGATCATTGATCATTGTAAAATGATTTATCATGCGTAACGGGCCACATTTTTTTAAGGAATGACTTTTGGGTTGGGATTCAACACTCAGTTTAAAATTCCCTCGCCTCCCCTTTTCCCGACGATTGCAAAACCTGATATATAAAGACTAAAACGAGTTTTAAATCCCTAAAAATTACACAAACTTTTTGGAAATATCTCTCTCCATATTTGTGCATTGTGCATTTCCATTTTAGATGTGTACATTTTTCTTAAATCAAAACTTGAGTTTTCACTTTTTCCCTCATCTCGTAGACAAAAAACAGAATAGATGACAACGAAATGAAAATTTTAGACTCTGTGTATGGAGAAAATTTAAAGCAATAACAATCGTAAGTAAAGAAAATTTATTCACACACCACAAATGAAGAAAAAAGTTTTCTCATCCAAGTTTGGGAAATTCCACTAGTTCAGCAACCCCAATAGGTTGGAATTTGATAAGAAAGAGATTTTTCTACACATGCTTCAAAAAATGGATATGCATGGCTCGAAACATGTTAAAGTTGCAAATGACCCATGGATCCAAACCTTTCAAAAAGAATAAAAAACTTCTCATTAAATTCTCAAGTGAACGTGCGGTGGGATATTTAACCGAGTCAAACAAGCCATTATTTTGCCCATTAACGAAAAGCTGACCTAGCGATCATTGATCATTGTAAACTGATTTATCATGCGTAACGGGCCACATTTTTTTAAGGAATGACTTTTGGGTTGGGATTCAACACTCAGTTTAAAATTCCCTCGCCTCCCCTTTTCCCGACGATTGCAAAACCTGATATATAAAGACTAAAACGAGTTTTAAATCCCTAAAAATTACACAAACTTTTTGGAAATATCTCTCTCCATATTTGTGCATTGTGCATTTCCATTTTAGATGTGTACATTTTTCTTAAATCAAAACTTGAGTTTTCACTTTTTCCTTCATCTCGAAGACAAAAAACAGAATAGATGACAACGAAATGAAAATTTTAGACTCTGTGTATGGAGAAAATTTAAAGCAATAACAAACGTAAGTAATGAAAATTTATTCACACACCACAAATGAAGAAAAAAGTTTCCTCATCCAAGTTTGGGAAATTCCACTAGTTCAGCAACCCCAATAGGTTGGAATTTGATAAGAAAGGGATTTTTCTACACATGCTTTAAAAAATGGATATGCATGCTCGAAACATGTTAAAGTTGCAAATCACCCATGGATCCAAAAATTTCAAAAAGAATAAAAAACTTCTCATTAAATTCTCAAGTGAACGTGCGGTGGGATATTTAACCGAGTCAAACAAGCCATTATTTTGCCCATTAACGAAAAGCTGACCTAGCGATCATTGATCATTGTAAAATGATTTATCATGCGTAACGGGCCTCATTTTTTTAAGGAATGACTTTTGGGTTGGGATTCAACACTCAGTTTAAAATTCCCTCGCCTCCCCTTTTCCCGACTATTGCAAAACCTGATATATAAAGACTAAAACGAGTTTTAAATCCCTAAAAATTACACAAACTTTTTGGAAATATCTCTCTCCATATTTGTGCATTGTGCATTTCCATTTTAGATGTGTACATTTTTCTTAAATCAAAACTTGAGTTTTCACTTTTTCCCTCATCTCGTAGACAAAAAACAGAATAGATGACAACGAAATGAAAATTTTAGACTCTGTGTATGGAGAAAATTTAAAGCAATAACAATCGTAAGTAAAGAAAATTTATTCACACACCACAAATGAAGAAAAAAGTTTTCTCATCCAAGTTTGGGAAATTCCACTAGTTCAGCAACCCCAATAGGTTGGAATTTGATAAGAAAGAGATTTTTCTACACATGCTTCAAAAAATGGATATCCATTGCTCGAAACATGTTAAAGTTGCAAATGACCCATGGATCCAAACCTTTCAAAAAGAATAAAAAACTTCTCATTAAATTCTCAAGTGAACGTGCGGTGGGATATTTAACCGAGTCAAACAAGCCATTATTTTGCCCATTAACGAAAAGCTGACCTAGCGATCATTGATCATTGTAAACTGATTTATCATGCGTAACGGGCCACATTTTTTTAAGGAATGACTTTTGGGTTGGGATTCAACACTCAGTTTAAAATTCCCTCGCCTCCCCTTTTCCCGACGATTGCAAAACCTGATATATAAAGACTAAAACGAGTTTTAAATCCCTAAAAATTACACAAACTTTTTGGAAATATCTCTCTCCATATTTGTGCATTGTGCATTTCCATTTTAGATGTGTACATTTTTCTTAAATCAAAACTTGAGTTTTCACTTTTTCCTTCATCTCGAAGACAAAAAACAGAATAGATGACAACGAAATGAAAATTTTAGACTCTGTGTATGGAGAAAATTTAAAGCAATAACAAACGTAAGTAATGAAAATTTATTCACACACCACAAATGAAGAAAAAAGTTTCCTCATCCAAGTTTGGGAAATTCCACTAGTTCAGCAACCCCAATAGGTTGGAATTTGATAAGAAAGGGATTTTTCTACACATGCTTTAAAAAATGGATATGCATGCTCGAAACATGTTAAAGTTGCAAATTACCCATGGATCCAAAACTTTCAAAAAGAATAAAAAACTTCTCATTAAATTCTCAAGTGAACGTGCGGTGGGATATTTAACCGAGTCAAACAAGCCATTATTTTGCCCATTAACGAAAAGCTGACCTAGCGATCATTGATCATTGTAAAATGATTTATCATGCGTAACGGGCCACATTTTTTTAAGGAATGACTTTTGGGTTGGGATTCAACACTCAGTTTAAAATTCCCTCGCCTCCCCTTTTCCCGACTATTGCAAAACCTGATATATAAAGACTAAAACGAGTTTTAAATCCCTAAAAATTACACAAACTTTTTGGAAATATCTCTCTCCATATTTGTGCATTGTGCATTTCCATTTTAGATGTGTACATTTTTCTTAAATCAAAACTTGAGTTTTCACTTTTTCCCTCATCTCGTAGACAAAAAACAGAATAGATGACAACGAAATGAAAATTTTAGACTCTGTGTATGGAGAAAATTTAAAGCAATAACAATCGTAAGTAAAGAAAATTTATTCACACACCACAAATGAAGAAAAAAGTTTTCTCATCCAAGTTTGGGAAATTCCACTAGTTCAGCAACCCCAATAGGTTGGAATTTGATAAGAAAGAGATTTTTCTACACATGCTTCAAAAAATGGATATGCATGGCTCGAAACATGTTAAAGTTGCAAATGACCCATGGATCCAAACCTTTCAAAAAGAATAAAAAACTTCTCATTAAATTCTCAAGTGAACGTGCGGTGGGATATTTAACCGAGTCAAACAAGCCATTATTTTGCCCATTAACGAAAAGCTGACCTAGCGATCATTGATCATTGTAAACTGATTTATCATGCGTAACGGGCCACATTTTTTTAAGGAATGACATTTGGGTTGGGATTCAACACTCAGTTTAAAATTCCCTCGCCTCCCCTTTTCCCGACGATTGCAAAACCTGATATATAAAGACTAAAACGAGTTTTAAATCCCTAAAAATTACACAAACTTTTTGGAAATATCTCCCTCCATATTTTTGCATTGTGCATTTCCATTTTAGATGTGTACATTTTTCTTAAATCAAAACTTGAGTTTTCACTTTTTCCTTCATCTCGAAGACAAAAAACAGAATAGATGACAACGAAATGAAAATTTTAGACTCTGTGTATGGAGAAAATTTAAAGCAATAACAAACGTAAGTAATGAAAATTTATTCACACACCACAAATGAAGAAAAAAGTTTCCTCATCCAAGTTTGGGAAATTCCACTAGTTCAGCAACCCCAATAGGTTGGAATTTGATAAGAAAGGGATTTTTCTACACATGCTTTAAAAAATGGATATGCATGCTCGAAACATGTTAAAGTTGCAAATGACCCATGGATCCAAAACTTTCAAAAAGAATAAAAAACTTCTCATTAAATTCTCAAGTGAACGTGCGGTGGGATATTTAACCGAGTCAAACAAGCCATTATTTTGCCCATTAACGAAAAGCTGACCTAGCGATCATTGATCATTGTAAAATGATTTATCATGCGTAACGGGCCACATTTTTTTAAGGAATGACTTTTGGGTTGGGATTCAACACTCAGTTTAAAATTCCCTCGCCTCCCCTTTTCCCGACTATTGCAAAACCTGATATATAAAGACTAAAACGAGTTTTAAATCCCTAAAAATTACACAAACTTTTTGGAAATATCTCTCTCCATATTTGTGCATTGTGCATTTCCATTTTAGATGTGTACATTTTTCTTAAATCAAAACTTGAGTTTTCACTTTTTCCCTCATCTCGTAGACAAAAAACAGAATAGATGACAACGAAATGAAAATTTTAGACTCTGTGTATGGAGAAAATTTAAAGCAATAACAATCGTAAGTAAAGAAAATTTATTCACACACCACAAAGGAAGAAAAAAGTTTTCTCATCCAAGTTTGGGAAATTCCACTAGTTCAGCAACCCCAATAGGTTGGAATTTGATAAGAAAGAGATTTTTCTACACATGCTTCAAAAAATGGATATGCATGGCTCGAAACATGTTAAAGTTGCAAATGACCCATGGATCCAAACCTTTCAAAAAGAATAAAAAACTTCTCATTAAATTCTCAAGTGAACGTGCGGTGGGATATTTAACCGAGTCAAACAAGCCATTATTTTGCCCATTAACGAAAAGCTGACCTAGCGATCATTGATCATTGTAAACTGATTTATCATGCGTAACGGGCCACATTTTTTTAAGGAATGACTTTTGGGTTGGGATTCAACACTCAGTTTAAAATTCCCTCGCCTCCCCTTTTCCCGACGATTGCAAAACCTGATATATAAAGACTAAAACGAGTTTTAAATCCCTAAAAATTACACAAACTTTTTGGAAATATCTCTCTCCATATTTGTGCATTGTGCATTTCCATTTTAGATGTGTACATTTTTCTTAAATCAAAACTTGAGTTTTCACTTTTTCCTTCATCTCGAAGACAAAAAACAGAATAGATGACAACGAAATGAAAATTTTAGACTCTGTGTATGGAGAAAATTTAAAGCAATAACAAACGTAAGTAATGAAAATTTATTCACACACCACAAATGAAGAAAAAAGTTTCCTCATCCAAGTTTGGGAAATTCCACTAGTTCAGCAACCCCAATAGGTTGGAATTTGATAAGAAAGGGATTTTTCTACACATGCTTTAAAAAATGGATATGCATGCTCGAAACATGTTAAAGTTGCAAATCACCCATGGATCCAAAACTTTCAAAAAGAATAAAAAACTTCTCATTAAATTCTCAAGTGAACGTGCGGTGGGATATTTAACCGAGTCAAACAAGCCATTATTTTGCCCATTAACGAAAAGCTGACCTAGCGATCATTGATCATTGTAAAATGATTTATCATGCGTAACGGGCCACATTTTTTTAAGGAATGACTTTTGGGTTGGGATTCAACACTCAGTTTAAAATTCCCTCGCCTCCCCTTTTCCCGACTATTGCAAAACCTGATATATAAAGACTAAAACGAGTTTTAAATCCCTAAAAATTACACAAACTTTTTGGAAATATCTCTCTCCATATTTGTGCATTGTGCATTTCCATTTTAGATGTGTACATTTTTCTTAAATCAAAACTTGAGTTTTCACTTTTTCCCTCATCTCGTAGACAAAAAACAGAATAGATGACAACGAAATGAAAATTTTAGACTCTGTGTATGGAGAAAATTTAAAGCAATAACAATCGTAAGTAAAGAAAATTTATTCACACACCACAAATGAAGAAAAAAGTTTTCTCATCCAAGTTTGGGAAATTCCACTAGTTCAGCAACCCCAATAGGTTGGAATTTGATAAGAAAGAGATTTTTCTACACATGCTTCAAAAAATGGATATGCATGGCTCGAAACATGTTAAAGTTGCAAATGACCCATGGATCCAAACCTTTCAAAAAGAATAAAAAACTTCTCATTAAATTCTCAAGTGAACGTGCGGTGGGATATTTAACCGAGTCAAACAAGCCATTATTTTGCCCATTAACGAAAAGCTGACCTAGCGATCATTGATCATTGTAAACTGATTTATCATGCGTAACGGGCCACATTTTTTTAAGGAATGACTTTTGGGTTGGGATTCAACACTCAGTTTAAAATTCCCTCGCCTCCCCTTTTCCCGACGATTGCAAAACCTGATATATAAAGACTAAAACGAGTTTTAAATCCCTAAAAATTACACAAACTTTTTGGAAATATCTCTCTCCATATTTGTGCATTGTGCATTTCCATTTTAGATGTGTACATTTTTCTTAAATCAAAACTTGAGTTTTCACTTTTTCCTTCATCTCGAAGACAAAAAACAGAATAGATGACAACGAAATGAAAATTTTAGACTCTGTGTATGGAGAAAATTTAAAGCAATAACAAACGTAAGTAAAGAAAATTTATTCACACACCACAAATGAAGAAAAAAGTTTTCTCATCCAAGTTTGGGAAATTCCACTAGTTCAGCCACCCCAATAGGTTGGAATTTGATAAGAAAGAGATTTTTCTACACATGCTTCAAAAAATGGATATGCATGGCTCGAAACATGTTAAAGTTGCAAATGAACCATGGATCCAAACCTTTCAAAAAGAATAAAAAACTTCTCATTAAATTCTCAAGTGAACGTGCGGTGGGATATTTAACCGAGTCAAACAAGCCATTATTTTGCCCATTAACGAAAAGCTGACCTAGCGATCATTGATCATTGTAAACTGATTTATCATGCGTAACGGGCCACATTTTTTTAAGGAATGACTTTTGGGTTGGGATTCAACACTCAGTTTAAAATTCCCTCGCCTCCCCTTTTCCCGACGATTGCAAAACCTGATATATAAAGACTAAAACGAGTTTTAAATCCCTAAAAATTACACAAACTTTTTGGAAATATCTCTCTCCATATTTGTGCATTGTGCATTTCCATTTTAGATGTGTACATTTTTCTTAAATCAAAACTTGAGTTTTCACTTTTTCCTTCATCTCGAAGACAAAAAACAGAATAGATGACAACGAAATGAAAATTTTAGACTCTGTGTATGGAGAAAATTTAAAGCAATAACAAACGTAAGTAATGAAAATTTATTCACACACCACAAATGAAGAAAAAAGTTTCCTCATCCAAGTTTGGGAAATTCCACTAGTTCAGCAACCCCAATAGGTTGGAATTTGATAAGAAAGGGATTTTTCTACACATGCTTTAAAAAATGGATATGCATGCTCGAAACATGTTAAAGTTGCAAATCACCCATGGATCCAAAACTTTCAAAAAGAATAAAAAACTTCTCATTAAATTCTCAAGTGAACGTGCGGTGGGATATTTAACCGAGTCAAACAAGCCATTATTTTGCCCATTAACGAAAAGCTGACCTAGCGATCATTGATCATTGTAAAATGATTTATCATGCGTAACGGGCCACATTTTTTTAAGGAATGACTTTTGGGTTGGGATTCAACACTCAGTTTAAAATTCCCTCGCCTCCCCTTTTCCCGACTATTGCAAAACCTGATATATAAAGACTAAAACGAGTTTTAAATCCCTAAAAATTACACAAACTTTTTGGAAATATCTCTCTCCATATTTGTGCATTGTGCATTTCCATTTTAGATGTGTACATTTTTCTTAAATCAAAACTTGAGTTTTCACTTTTTCCCTCATCTCGTAGACAAAAAACAGAATAGATGACAACGAAATGAAAATTTTAGACTCTGTGTATGGAGAAAATTTAAAGCAATAACAAACGTAAGTAAAGAAAATTTATTCACACACCACAAATGAAGAAAAAAGTTTTCTCATCCAAGTTTGGGAAATTCCACTAGTTCAGCAACCCCAATAGGTTGGAATTTGATAAGAAAGAGATTTTTCTACACATGCTTCAAAAAATGGATATGCATGGCTCGAAACATGTTAAAGTTGCAAATGAACCATGGATCCAAACCTTTCAAAAAGAATAAAAAACTTCTCATTAAATTCTCAAGTGAACGTGCGGTGGGATATTTAACCGAGTCAAACAAGCCATTATTTTGCCCATTAACGAAAAGCTGACCTAGCGATCATTGATCATTGTAAACTGATTTATCATGCGTAACGGGCCACATTTTTTTAAGGAATGACTTTTGGGTTGGGATTCAACACTCAGTTTAAAATTCCCTCGCCTCCCCTTTTCCCGACGATTGCAAAACCTGATATATAAAGACTAAAACGAGTTTTAAATCCCTAAAAATTACACAAACGTTTTGGAAATATCTCTCTCCATATTTGTGCATTGTGCATTTCCATTTTAGATGTGTACATTTTTCTTAAATCAAAACTTGAGTTTTCACTTTTTCCTTCATCTCGAAGACAAAAAACAGAATAGATGACAACGAAATGAAAATTTTAGACTCTGTGTATGGAGAAAATTTAAAGCAATAACAAACGTAAGTAATGAAAATTTATTCACACACCACAAATGAAGAAAAAAGTTTCCTCATCCAAGTTTGGGAAATTCCACTAGTTCAGCAACCCCAATAGGTTGGAATTTGATAAGAAAGGGATTTTTCTACACATGCTTTAAAAAATGGATATGCATGCTCGAAACATGTTAAAGTTGCAAATCACCCATGGATCCAAAACTTTCAAAAAGAATAAAAAACTTCTCATTAAATTCTCAAGTGAACGTGCGGTGGGATATTTAACCGAGTCAAACAAGCCATTATTTTGCCCATTAACGAAAAGCTGACCTAGCGATCATTGATCATTGTAAAATGATTTATCATGCGTAACGGGCCACATTTTTTTAAGGAATGACTTTTGGGTTGGGATTCAACACTCAGTTTAAAATTCCCTCGCCTCCCCTTTTCCCGACTATTGCAAAACCTGATATATAAAGACTAAAACGAGTTTTAAATCCCTAAAAATTACACAAACTTTTTGGAAATATCTCTCTCCATATTTGTGCATTGTGCATTTCCATTTTAGATGTGTACATTTTTCTTAAATCAAAACTTGAGTTTTCACTTTTTCCCTCATCTCGTAGACAAAAAACAGAATAGATGACAACGAAATGAAAATTTTAGACTCTGTGTATGGAGAAAATTTAAAGCAATAACAAACGTAAGTAAAGAAAATTTATTCACACACCACAAATGAAGAAAAAAGTTTTCTCATCCAAGTTTGGGAAATTCCACTAGTTCAGCAACCCCAATAGGTTGGAATTTGATAAGAAAGAGATTTTTCCACACATGCTTCAAAAAATGGATATGCATGGCTCGAAACATGTTAAAGTTGCAAATGAACCATGGATCCAAACCTTTCAAAAAGAATAAAAAACTTCTCATTAAATTCTCAAGTGAACGTGCGGTGGGATATTTAACCGAGTCAAACAAGCCATTATTTTGCCCATTAACGAAAAGCTGACCTAGCGATCATTGATCATTGTAAACTGATTTATCATGCGTAACGGGCCACATTTTTTTAAGGAATGACTTTTGGGTTGGGATTCAACACTCAGTTTAAAATTCCCTCGCCTCCCCTTTTCCCGACGATTGCAAAACCTGATATATAAAGACTAAAACGAGTTTTAAATCCCTAAAAATTACACAAACTTTTTGGAAATATCTCTCTCCATATTTGTGCATTGTGCATTTCCATTTTAGATGTGTACATTTTTCTTAAATCAAAACTTGAGTTTTCACTTTTTCCTTCATCTCGAAGACAAAAAACAGAATAGATGACAACGAAATGAAAATTTTAGACTCTGTGTATGGAGAAAATTTAAAGCAATAACAAACGTAAGTAATGAAAATTTATTCACACACCACAAATGAAGAAAAAAGTTTCCTCATCCAAGTTTGGGAAATTCCACTAGTTCAGCAACCCCAATAGGTTGGAATTTGATAAGAAAGGGATTTTTCTACACATGCTTTAAAAAATGGATATGCATGGCTCGAAACATGTTAAAGTTGCAAATGACCCATGGATCCAAAACTTTCAAAAAGAATAAAAAACTTCTCATTAAATTCTCAAGTGAACGTGCGGTGGGATATTTAACCGAGTCAAACAAGCCATTATTTTGCCCATTAACGAAAAGCTGACCTAGCGATCATTGATCATTGTAAAATGATTTATCATGCGTAACGGGCCACATTTTTTTAAGGAATGACTTTTGGGTTGGGATTCAACACTCAGTTTAAAATTCCCTCGCCTCCCCTTTTCCCGACTATTGCAAAACCTGATATATAAAGACTAAAACGAGTTTTAAATCCCTAAAAATTACACAAACTTTTTGGAAATATCTCTCTCCATATTTGTGCATTGTGCATTTCCATTTTAGATGTGTACATTTTTCTTAAATCAAAACTTGAGTTTTCACTTTTTCCCTCATCTCGTAGACAAAAAACAGAATAGATGACAACGAAATGAAAATTTTAGACTCTGTGTATGGAGAAAATTTAAAGCAATAACAAACGTAAGTAAAGAAAATTTATTCACACACCACAAATGAAGAAAAAAGTTTTCTCATCCAAGTTTGGGAAATTCCACTAGTTCAGCAACCCCAATAGGTTGGAATTTGATAAGAAAGAGATTTTTCTACACATGCTTCAAAAAATGGATATGCATGGCTCGAAACATGTTAAAGTTGCAAATGAACCATGGATCCAAACCTTTCAAAAAGAATAAAAAACTTCTCATTAAATTCTCAAGTGAACGTGCGGTGGGATATTTAACCGAGTCAAACAAGCCATTATTTTGCCCATTAACGAAAAGCTGACCTAGCGATCATTGATCATTGTAAACTGATTTATCATGCGTAACGGGCCACATTTTTTTAAGGAATGACTTTTGGGTTGGGATTCAACACTCAGTTTAAAATTCCCTCGCCTCCCCTTTTCCCGACGATTGCAAAACCTGATATATAAAGACTAAAACGAGTTTTAAATCCCTAAAAATTACACAAACTTTTTGGAAATATCTCTCTCCATATTTGTGCATTGTGCATTTCCATTTTAGATGTGTACATTTTTCTTAAATCAAAACTTGAGTTTTCACTTTTTCCTTCATCTCGAAGACAAAAAACAGAATAGATGACAACGAAATGAAAATTTTAGACTCTGTGTATGGAGAAAATTTAAAGCAATAACAAACGTAAGTAATGAAAATTTATTCACACACCACAAATGAAGAAAAAAGTTTCCTCATCCAAGTTTGGGAAATTCCACTAGTTCAGCAACCCCAATAGGTTGGAATTTGATAAGAAAGGGATTTTTCTACACATGCTTTAAAAAATGGATATGCATGCTCGAAACATGTTAAAGTTGCAAATCACCCATGGATCCAAAACTTTCAAAAAGAATAAAAAACTTCTCATTAAATTCTCAAGTGAACGTGCGGTGGGATATTTAACCGAGTCAAACAAGCCATTATTTTGCCCATTAACGAAAAGCTGACCTAGCGATCATTGATCATTGTAAAATGATTTATCATGCGTAACGGGCCACATTTTTTTAAGGAATGACTTTTGGGTTGGGATTCAACACTCAGTTTAAAATTCCCTCGCCTCCCCTTTTCCCGACTATTGCAAAACCTGATATATAAAGACTAAAACGAGTTTTAAATCCCTAAAAATTACACAAACTTTTTGGAAATATCTCTCTCCATATTTGTGCATTGTGCATTTCCATTTTAGATGTGTACATTTTTCTTAAATCAAAACTTGAGTTTTCACTTTTTCCCTCATCTCGTAGACAAAAAACAGAATAGATGACAACGAAATGAAAATTTTAGACTCTGTGTATGGAGAAAATTTAAAGCAATAACAAACGTAAGTAAAGAAAATTTATTCACACACCACAAATGAAGAAAAAAGTTTTCTCATCCAAGTTTGGGAAATTCCACTAGTTCAGCAACCCCAATAGGTTGGAATTTGATAAGAAAGAGATTTTTCCACACATGCTTCAAAAAATGGATATGCATGGCTCGAAACATGTTAAAGTTGCAAATGAACCATGGATCCAAACCTTTCAAAAAGAATAAAAAACTTCTCATTAAATTCTCAAGTGAACGTGCGGTGGGATATTTAACCGAGTCAAACAAGCCATTATTTTGCCCATTAACGAAAAGCTGACCTAGCGATCATTGATCATTGTAAACTGATTTATCATGCGTAACGGGCCACATTTTTTTAAGGAATGACTTTTGGGTTGGGATTCAACACTCAGTTTAAAATTCCCTCGCCTCCCCTTTTCCCGACGATTGCAAAACCTGATATATAAAGACTAAAACGAGTTTTAAATCCCTAAAAATTACACAAACTTTTTGGAAATATCTCTCTCCATATTTGTGCATTGTGCATTTCCATTTTAGATGTGTACATTTTTCTTAAATCAAAACTTGAGTTTTCACTTTTTCCTTCATCTCGAAGACAAAAAACAGAATAGATGACAACGAAATGAAAATTTTAGACTCTGTGTATGGAGAAAATTTAAAGCAATAACAAACGTAAGTAATGAAAATTTATTCACACACCACAAATGAAGAAAAAAGTTTCCTCATCCAAGTTTGGGAAATTCCACTAGTTCAGCAACCCCAATAGGTTGGAATTTGATAAGAAAGGGATTTTTCTACACATGCTTTAAAAAATGGATATGCATGGCTCGAAACATGTTAAAGTTGCAAATGACCCATGGATCCAAAACTTTCAAAAAGAATAAAAAACTTCTCATTAAATTCTCAAGTGAACGTGCGGTGGGATATTTAACCGAGTCAAACAAGCCATTATTTTGCCCATTAACGAAAAGCTGACCTAGCGATCATTGATCATTGTAAAATGATTTATCATGCGTAACGGGCCACATTTTTTTAAGGAATGACTTTTGGGTTGGGATTCAACACTCAGTTTAAAATTCCCTCGCCTCCCCTTTTCCCGACTATTGCAAAACCTGATATATAAAGACTAAAACGAGTTTTAAATCCCTAAAAATTACACAAACTTTTTGGAAATATCTCTCTCCATATTTGTGCATTGTGCATTTCCATTTTAGATGTGTACATTTTTCTTAAATCAAAACTTGAGTTTTCACTTTTTCCCTCATCTCGTAGACAAAAAACAGAATAGATGACAACGAAATGAAAATTTTAGACTCTGTGTATGGAGAAAATTTAAAGCAATAACAAACGTAAGTAAAGAAAATTTATTCACACACCACAAATGAAGAAAAAAGTTTTCTCATCCAAGTTTGGGAAATTCCACTAGTTCAGCAACCCCAATAGGTTGGAATTTGATAAGAAAGAGATTTTTCTACACATGCTTCAAAAAATGGATATGCATGGCTCGAAACATGTTAAAGTTGCAAATGAACCATGGATCCAAACCTTTCAAAAAGAATAAAAAACTTCTCATTAAATTCTCAAGTGAACGTGCGGTGGGATATTTAACCGAGTCAAACAAGCCATTATTTTGCCCATTAACGAAAAGCTGACCTAGCGATCATTGATCATTGTAAACTGATTTATCATGCGTAACGGGCCACATTTTTTTAAGGAATGACTTTTGGGTTGGGATTCAACACTCAGTTTAAAATTCCCTCGCCTCCCCTTTTCCCGACGATTGCAAAACCTGATATATAAAGACTAAAACGAGTTTTAAATCCCTAAAAATTACACAAACTTTTTGGAAATATCTCTCTCCATATTTGTGCATTGTGCATTTCCATTTTAGATGTGTACATTTTTCTTAAATCAAAACTTGAGTTTTCACTTTTTCCTTCATCTCGAAGACAAAAAACAGAATAGATGACAACGAAATGAAAATTTTAGACTCTGTGTATGGAGAAAATTTAAAGCAATAACAAACGTAAGTAATGAAAATTTATTCACACACCACAAATGAAGAAAAAAGTTTCCTCATCCAAGTTTGGGAAATTCCACTAGTTCAGCAACCCCAATAGGTTGGAATTTGATAAGAAAGGGATTTTTCTACACATGCTTTAAAAAATGGATATGCATGCTCGAAACATGTTAAAGTTGCAAATCACCCATGGATCCAAAACTTTCAAAAAGAATAAAAAACTTCTCATTAAATTCTCAAGTGAACGTGCGGTGGGATATTTAACCGAGTCAAACAAGCCATTATTTTGCCCATTAACGAAAAGCTGACCTAGCGATCATTGATCATTGTAAAATGATTTATCATGCGTAACGGGCCACATTTTTTTAAGGAATGACTTTTGGGTTGGGATTCAACACTCAGTTTAAAATTCCCTCGCCTCCCCTTTTCCCGACTATTGCAAAACCTGATATATAAAGACTAAAACGAGTTTTAAATCCCTAAAAATTACACAAACTTTTTGGAAATATCTCTCTCCATATTTGTGCATTGTGCATTTCCATTTTAGATGTGTACATTTTTCTTAAATCAAAACTTGAGTTTTCACTTTTTCCCTCATCTCGTAGACAAAAAACCGAATAGATGACAACGAAATGAAAATTTTAGACTCTGTGTATGGAGAAAATTTAAAGCAATAACAAACGTAAGTAAAGAAAATTTATTCACACACCACAAATGAAGAAAAAAGTTTTCTCATCCAAGTTTGGGAAATTCCACTAGTTCAGCAACCCCAATAGGTTGGAATTTGATAAGAAAGAGATTTTTCTACACATGCTTCAAAAAATGGATATGCATGGCTCGAAACATGTTAAAGTTGCAAATGACCCATGGATCCAAACCTTTCAAAAAGAATAAAAAACTTCTCATTAAATTCTCAAGTGAACGTGCGGTGGGATATTTAACCGAGTCAAACAAGCCATTATTTTGCCCATTAACGAAAAGCTGACCTAGCGATCATTGATCATTGTAAACTGATTTATCATGCGTAACGGGCCACATTTTTTTAAGGAATGACTTTTGGGTTGGGATTCAACACTCAGTTTAAAATTCCCTCGCCTCCCCTTTTCCCGACGATTGCAAAACCTGATATATAAAGACTAAAACGAGTTTTAAATCCCTAAAAATTACACAAACTTTTTGGAAATATCTCTCTCCATATTTTTGCATTGTGCATTTCCATTTTAGATGTGTACATTTTTCTTAAATCAAAACTTGAGTTTTCACTTTTTCCTTCATCTCGAAGACAAAAAACAGAATAGATGACAACGAAATGAAAATTTTAGACTCTGTGTATGGAGAAAATTTAAAGCAATAACAAACGTAAGTAATGAAAATTTATTCACACACCACAAATGAAGAAAAAAGTTTCCTCATCCAAGTTTGGGAAATTCCACTAGTTCAGCAACCCCAATAGGTTGGAATTTGATAAGAAAGGGATTTTTCTACACATGCTTTAAAAAATGGATATGCATGCTCGAAACATGTTAAAGTTGCAAATCACCCATGGATCCAAAACTTTCAAAAAGAATAAAAAACTTCTCATTAAATTCTCAAGTGAACGTGCGGTGGGATATTTAACCGAGTCAAACAAGCCATTATTTTGCCCATTAACGAAAAGCTGACCTAGCGATCATTGATCATTGTAAACTGATTTATCATGCGTAACGGGCCACATTTTTTTAAGGAATGACTTTTGGGTTGGGATTCAACACTCAGTTTAAAATTCCCTCGCCTCCCCTTTTCCCGACGATTGCAAAACCTGATATATAAAGACTAAAACGAGTTTTAAATCCCTAAAAATTACACAAACTTTTTGGAAATATCTCTCTCCATATTTGTGCATTGTGCATTTCCATTTTAGATGTGTACATTTTTCTTAAATCAAAACTTGAGTTTTCACTTTTTCCTTCATCTCGAAGACAAAAAACAGAATAGATGACAACGAAATGAAAATTTTAGACTCTGTGTATGGAGAAAATTTAAAGCAATAACAAACGTAAGTAATGAAAATTTATTCACACACCACAAATGAAGAAAAAAGTTTCCTCATCCAAGTTTGGGAAATTCCACTAGTTCAGCAACCCCAATAGGTTGGAATTTGATAAGAAAGGGATTTTTCTACACATGCTTTAAAAAATGGATATGCATGCTCGAAACATGTTAAAGTTGCAAATCACCCATGGATCCAAAACTTTCAAAAAGAATAAAAAACTTCTCATTAAATTCTCAAGTGAACGTGCGGTGGGATATTTAACCGAGTCAAACAAGCCATTATTTTGCCCATTAACGAAAAGCTGACCTAGCGATCATTGATCATTGTAAAATGATTTATCATGCGTAACGGGCCACATTTTTTTAAGGAATGACTTTTGGGTTGGGATTCAACACTCAGTTTAAAATTCCCTCGCCTCCCCTTTTCCCGACTATTGCAAAACCTGATATATAAAGACTAAAACGAGTTTTAAATCCCTAAAAATTACACAAACTTTTTGGAAATATCTCTCTCCATATTTGTGCATTGTGCATTTCCATTTTAGATGTGTACATTTTTCTTAAATCAAAACTTGAGTTTTCACTTTTTCCCTCATCTCGTAGACAAAAAACAGAATAGATGACAACGAAATGAAAATTTTAGACTCTGTGTATGGAGAAAATTTAAAGCAATAACAAACGTAAGTAAAGAAAATTTATTCACACACCACAAATGAAGAAAAAAGTTTTCTCATCCAAGTTTGGGAAATTCCACTAGTTCAGCAACCCCAATAGGTTGGAATTTGATAAGAAAGAGATTTTTCCACACATGCTTCAAAAAATGGATATGCATGGCTCGAAACATGTTAAAGTTGCAAATGAACCATGGATCCAAACCTTTCAAAAAGAATAAAAAACTTCTCATTAAATTCTCAAGTGAACGTGCGGTGGGATATTTAACCGAGTCAAACAAGCCATTATTTTGCCCATTAACGAAAAGCTGACCTAGCGATCATTGATCATTGTAAACTGATTTATCATGCGTAACGGGCCACATTTTTTTAAGGAATGACTTTTGGGTTGGGATTCAACACTCAGTTTAAAATTCCCTCGCCTCCCCTTTTCCCGACGATTGCAAAACCTGATATATAAAGACTAAAACGAGTTTTAAATCCCTAAAAATTACACAAACTTTTTGGAAATATCTCTCTCCATATTTGTGCATTGTGCATTTCCATTTTAGATGTGTACATTTTTCTTAAATCAAAACTTGAGTTTTCACTTTTTCCTTCATCTCGAAGACAAAAAACAGAATAGATGACAACGAAATGAAAATTTTAGACTCTGTGTATGGAGAAAATTTAAAGCAATAACAAACGTAAGTAATGAAAATTTATTCACACACCACAAATGAAGAAAAAAGTTTCCTCATCCAAGTTTGGGAAATTCCACTAGTTCAGCAACCCCAATAGGTTGGAATTTGATAAGAAAGGGATTTTTCTACACATGCTTTAAAAAATGGATATGCATGGCTCGAAACATGTTAAAGTTGCAAATGACCCATGGATCCAAAACTTTCAAAAAGAATAAAAAACTTCTCATCAAATTCTCAAGTGAACGTGCGGTGGGATATTTAACCGAGTCAAACAAGCCATTATTTTGCCCATTAACGAAAAGCTGACCTAGCGATCATTGATCATTGTAAAATGATTTATCATGCGTAACGGGCCACATTTTTTTAAGGAATGACTTTTGGGTTGGGATTCAACACTCAGTTTAAAATTCCCTCGCCTCCCCTTTTCCCGACTATTGCAAAACCTGATATATAAAGACTAAAACGAGTTTTAAATCCCTAAAAATTACACAAACTTTTTGGAAATATCTCTCTCCATATTTGTGCATTGTGCATTTCCATTTTAGATGTGTACATTTTTCTTAAATCAAAACTTGAGTTTTCACTTTTTCCCTCATCTCGTAGACAAAAAACAGAATAGATGACAACGAAATGAAAATTTTAGACTCTGTGTATGGAGAAAATTTAAAGCAATAACAAACGTAAGTAAAGAAAATTTATTCACACACCACAAATGAAGAAAAAAGTTTTCTCATCCAAGTTTGGGAAATTCCACTAGTTCAGCAACCCCAATAGGTTGGAATTTGATAAGAAAGAGATTTTTCTACACATGCTTCAAAAAATGGATATGCATGGCTCGAAACATGTTAAAGTTGCAAATGAACCATGGATCCAAACCTTTCAAAAAGAATAAAAAACTTCTCATTAAATTCTCAAGTGAACGTGCGGTGGGATATTTAACCGAGTCAAACAAGCCATTATTTTGCCCATTAACGAAAAGCTGACCTAGCGATCATTGATCATTGTAAACTGATTTATCATGCGTAACGGGCCACATTTTTTTAAGGAATGACTTTTGGGTTGGGATTCAACACTCAGTTTAAAATTCCCTCGCCTCCCCTTTTCCCGACGATTGCAAAACCTGATATATAAAGACTAAAACGAGTTTTAAATCCCTAAAAATTACACAAACTTTTTGGAAATATCTCTCTCCATATTTGTGCATTGTGCATTTCCATTTTAGATGTGTACATTTTTCTTAAATCAAAACTTGAGTTTTCACTTTTTCCTTCATCTCGAAGACAAAAAACAGAATAGATGACAACGAAATGAAAATTTTAGACTCTGTGTATGGAGAAAATTTAAAGCAATAACAAACGTAAGTAATGAAAATTTATTCACACACCACAAATGAAGAAAAAAGTTTCCTCATCCAAGTTTGGGAAATTCCACTAGTTCAGCAACCCCAATAGGTTGGAATTTGATAAGAAAGGGATTTTTCTACACATGCTTTAAAAAATGGATATGCATGCTCGAAACATGTTAAAGTTGCAAATCACCCATGGATCCAAAACTTTCAAAAAGAATAAAAAACTTCTCATTAAATTCTCAAGTGAACGTGCGGTGGGATATTTAACCGAGTCAAACAAGCCATTATTTTGCCCATTAACGAAAAGCTGACCTAGCGATCATTGATCATTGTAAAATGATTTATCATGCGTAACGGGCCACATTTTTTTAAGGAATGACTTTTGGGTTGGGATTCAACACTCAGTTTAAAATTCCCTCGCCTCCCCTTTTCCCGACTATTGCAAAACCTGATATATAAAGACTAAAACGAGTTTTAAATCCCTAAAAATTACACAAACTTTTTGGAAATATCTCTCTCCATATTTGTGCATTGTGCATTTCCATTTTAGATGTGTACATTTTTCTTAAATCAAAACTTGAGTTTTCACTTTTTCCCTCATCTCGTAGACAAAAAACCGAATAGATGACAACGAAATGAAAATTTTAGACTCTGTGTATGGAGAAAATTTAAAGCAATAACAAACGTAAGTAAAGAAAATTTATTCACACACCACAAATGAAGAAAAAAGTTTTCTCATCCAAGTTTGGGAAATTCCACTAGTTCAGCAACCCCAATAGGTTGGAATTTGATAAGAAAGAGATTTTTCTACACATGCTTCAAAAAATGGATATGCATGGCTCGAAACATGTTAAAGTTGCAAATGACCCATGGATCCAAACCTTTCAAAAAGAATAAAAAACTTCTCATTAAATTCTCAAGTGAACGTGCGGTGGGATATTTAACCGAGTCAAACAAGCCATTATTTTGCCCATTAACGAAAAGCTGACCTAGCGATCATTGATCATTGTAAACTGATTTATCATGCGTAACGGGCCACATTTTTTTAAGGAATGACTTTTGGGTTGGGATTCAACACTCAGTTTAAAATTCCCTCGCCTCCCCTTTTCCCGACGATTGCAAAACCTGATATATAAAGACTAAAACGAGTTTTAAATCCCTAAAAATTACACAAACTTTTTGGAAATATCTCTCTCCATATTTTTGCATTGTGCATTTCCATTTTAGATGTGTACATTTTTCTTAAATCAAAACTTGAGTTTTCACTTTTTCCTTCATCTCGAAGACAAAAAACAGAATAGATGACAACGAAATGAAAATTTTAGACTCTGTGTATGGAGAAAATTTAAAGCAATAACAAACGTAAGTAATGAAAATTTATTCACACACCACAAATGAAGAAAAAAGTTTCCTCATCCAAGTTTGGGAAATTCCACTAGTTCAGCAACCCCAATAGGTTGGAATTTGATAAGAAAGGGATTTTTCTACACATGCTTTAAAAAATGGATATGCATGCTCGAAACATGTTAAAGTTGCAAATCACCCATGGATCCAAAACTTTCAAAAAGAATAAAAAACTTCTCATTAAATTCTCAAGTGAACGTGCGGTGGGATATTTAACCGAGTCAAACAAGCCATTATTTTGCCCATTAACGAAAAGCTGACCTAGCGATCATTGATCATTGTAAAATGATTTATCATGCGTAACGGGCCACATTTTTTTAAGGAATGACTTTTGGGTTGGGATTCAACACTCAGTTTAAAATTCCCTCGCCTCCCCTTTTCCCGACTATTGCAAAACCTGATATATAAAGACTAAAACGAGTTTTAAATCCCTAAAAATTACACAAACTTTTTGGAAATATCTCTCTCCATATTTGTGCATTGTGCATTTCCATTTTAGATGTGTACATTTTTCTTAAATCAAAACTTGAGTTTTCACTTTTTCCCTCATCTCGTAGACAAAAAACAGAATAGATGACAACGAAATGAAAATTTTAGACTCTGTGTATGGAGAAAATTTAAAGCAATAACAATCGTAAGTAAAGAAAATTTATTCACACACCACAAATGAAGAAAAAAGTTTTCTCATCCAAGTTTGGGAAATTCCACTAGTTCAGCAACCCCAATAGGTTGGAATTTGATAAGAAAGAGATTTTTCTACACATGCTTCAAAAAATGGATATGCATGGCTCGAAACATGTTAAAGTTGCAAATGACCCATGGATCCAAACCTTTCAAAAAGAATAAAAAACTTCTCATTAAATTCTCAAGTGAACGTGCGGTGGGATATTTAACCGAGTCAAACAAGCCATTATTTTGCCCATTAACGAAAAGCTGACCTAGCGATCATTGATCATTGTAAACTGATTTATCATGCGTAACGGGCCACATTTTTTTAAGGAATGACTTTTGGGTTGGGATTCAACACTCAGTTTAAAATTCCCTCGCCTCCCCTTTTCCCGACGATTGCAAAACCTGATATATAAAGACTAAAACGAGTTTTAAATCCCTAAAAATTACACAAACTTTTTGGAAATATCTCTCTCCATATTTGTGCATTGTGCATTTCCATTTTAGATGTGTACATTTTTCTTAAATCAAAACTTGAGTTTTCACTTTTTCCTTCATCTCGAAGACAAAAAACAGAATAGATGACAACGAAATGAAAATTTTAGACTCTGTGTATGGAGAAAATTTAAAGCAATAACAAACGTAAGTAATGAAAATTTATTCACACACCACAAATGAAGAAAAAAGTTTCCTCATCCAAGTTTGGGAAATTCCACTAGTTCAGCAACCCCAATAGGTTGGAATTTGATAAGAAAGGGATTTTTCTACACATGCTTTAAAAAATGGATATGCATGCTCGAAACATGTTAAAGTTGCAAATCACCCATGGATCCAAAACCTTCAAAAAGAATAAAAAACTTCTCATTAAATTCTCAAGTGAACGTGCGGTGGGATATTTAACCGAGTCAAACAAGCCATTATTTTGCTCATTAACGAAAAGCTGACCTAGCGATCATTGATCATTGTAAAATGATTTATAATGCGTAACGGGCCACATTTTTTTAAGGAATGACTTTTGGGTTGGGATTCAACACTCAGTTTAAAATTCCCTCGCCTCCCCTTTTCCCGACTATTGCAAAACCTGATATATAAAGACTAAAACGAGTTTTAAATCCCTAAAAATTACACAAACTTTTTGGAAATATCTCTCTCCATATTTGTGCATTGTGCATTTCCATTTTAGATGTGTACATTTTTCTTAAATCAAAACTTGAGTTTTCACTTTTTCCCTCATCTCGTAGACAAAAAACAGAATAGATGACAACGAAATGAAAATTTTAGACTCTGTGTATGGAGAAAATTTAAAGCAATAACAAACGTAAGTAATGAAAATTTATTCACACACCACAAATGAAGAAAAAAGTTTCCTCATCCAAGTTTGGGAAATTCCACTAGTTCAGCAACCCCAATAGGTTGGAATTTGATAAGAAAGGGATTTTTCTACACATGCTTTAAAAAATGGATATGCATGCTCGAAACATGTTAAAGTTGCAAATCACCCATGGATCCAAAACTTTCAAAAAGAATAAAAAACTTCTCATTAAATTCTCAAGTGAACGTGCGGTGGGATATTTAACCGAGTCAAACAAGCCATTATTTTGCCCATTAACGAAAAGCTGACCTAGCGATCATTGATCATTGTAAAATGATTTATAATGCGTAACGGGCCACATTTTTTTAAGGAATGACTTTTGGGTTGGGATTCAACACTCAGTTTAAAATTCCCTCGCCTCCCCTTTTCCCGACTATTGCAAAACCTGATATATAAAGACTAAAACGAGTTTTAAATCCCTAAAAATTACACAAACTTTTTGGAAATATCTCTCTCCATATTTGTGCATTGTGCATTTCCATTTTAGATGTGTACATTTTTCTTAAATCAAAACTTGAGTTTTCACTTTTTCCCTCATCTCGTAGACAAAAAACAGAATAGATGACAACGAAATGAAAATTTTAGACTCTGTGTATGGAGAAAATTTAAAGCAATAACAAACGTAAGTAAAGAAAATTTATTCACACACCACAAATGAAGAAAAAAGTTTTTTCATCCAAGTTTGGGAAATTCCACTAGTTCAGCAACCCCAATAGGTTGGAATTTGATAAGAAAGGGATTTTTCTACACATGCTTCAAAAAATGGATATGCATGGCTCGAAACATGTTAAAGTTGCAAATGACCCATGGATCCAAACCTTTCAAAAAGAATAAAAAACTTCTCATTAAATTCTCAAGTGAACGTGCGGTGGGATATTTAACCGAGTCAAACAAGCCATTATTTTGCCCATTAACGAAAAGCTGACCTAGCGATCATTGATCATTGTAAACTGATTTATCATGCGTAACGGGCCACATTTTTTTAAGGAATGACTTTTGGGTTGGGATTCAACACTCAGTTTAAAATTCCCTCGCCTCCCCTTTTCCCGACGATTGCAAAACCTGATATATAAAGACTAAAACGAGTTTTAAATCCCTAAAAATTACACAAACTTTTTGGAAATATCTCTCTCCATATTTGTGCATTGTGCATTTCCATTTTAGATGTGTACATTTTTCTTAAATCAAAACTTGAGTTTTCACTTTTTCCTTCATCTCGAAGACAAAAAACAGAATAGATGACAACGAAATGAAAATTTTAGACTCTGTGTATGGAGAAAATTTAAAGCAATAACAAACGTAAGTAATGAAAATTTATTCATACACCACAAATGAAGAAAAAAGTTTCCTCATCCAAGTTTGGGAAATTCCACTAGTTCAGCAACCCCAATAGGTTGGAATTTGATAAGAAAGGGATTTTTCTACACATGCTTTAAAAAATGGATATGCATGCTCGAAACATGTTAAAGTTGCAAATCACCCATGGATCCAAAACTTTCAAAAAGAATAAAAAACTTCTCATTAAATTCTCAAGTGAACGTGCGGTGGGATATTTAACCGAGTCAAACAAGCCATTATTTTGCCCATTAACGAAAAGCTGACCTAGCGATCATTGATCATTGTAAAATGATTTATCATGCGTAACGGGCCACATTTTTTTAAGGAATGACTTTTGGGTTGGGATTCAACACTCAGTTTAAAATTCCCTCGCCTCCCCTTTTCCCGACTATTGCAAAACCTGATATATAAAGACTAAAACGAGTTTTAAATCCCTAAAAATTACACAAACTTTTTGGAAATATCTCTCTCCATATTTGTGCATTGTGCATTTCCATTTTAGATGTGTACATTTTTCTTAAATCAAAACTTGAGTTTTCACTTTTTCCCTCATCTCGTAGACAAAAAACAGAATAGATGACAACGAAATGAAAATTTTAGACTCTGTGTATGGAGAAAATTTAAAGCAATAACAAACGTAAGTAAAGAAAATTTATTCACACACCACAAATGAAGAAAAAAGTTTTCTCATCCAAGTTTGGGAAATTCCACAAGTTCAGCAACCCCAATAGGTTGGAATTTGATAAGAAAGGGATTTTTCTACACATGCTTCAAAAAATGGATATGCATGGCTCGAAACATGTTAAAGTTGCAAATGACCCATGGATCCAAACCTTTCAAAAAGAATAAAAAACTTCTCATTAAATTCTCAAGTGAACGTGCGGTGGGATATTTAACCGAGTCAAACAAGCCATTATTTTGCCCATTAACGAAAAGCTGACCTAGCGATCATTGATCATTGTAAACTGATTTATCATGCGTAACGGGCCACATTTTTTTAAGGAATGACTTTTGGGTTGGGATTCAACACTCAGTTTAAAATTCCCTCGCCTCCCCTTTTCCCGACGATTGCAAAACCTGATATATAAAGACTAAAACGAGTTTTAAATCCCTAAAAATTACACAAACTTTTTGGAAATATCTCTCTCCATATTTGTGCATTGTGCATTTCCATTTTAGATGTGTACATTTTTCTTAAATCAAAACTTGAGTTTTCACTTTTTCCCTCATCTCGTAGACAAAAAACAGAATAGATGACAACGAAATGAAAATTTTAGACTCTGTGTATGGAGAAAATTTAAAGCAATAACAAACGTAAGTAAAGAAAATTTATTCACACACCACAAATGAAGAAAAAAGTTTTCTCATCCAAGTTTGGGAAATTCCACTAGTTCAGCAACCCCAATAGGTTGGAATTTGATAAGAAAGAGATTTTTCTACACATGCTTCAAAAAATGGATATGCATGGCTCGAAACATGTTAAAGTTGCAAATGACCCATGGATCCAAACCTTTCAAAAAGAATAAAAAACTTCTCATTAAATTCTCAAGTGAACGTGTGGTGGGATATTTAACCGAGTCAAACAAGCCATTATTTTGCCCATTAACGAAAAGCTGACCTAGCGATCATTGATCATTGTAAACTGATTTATCATGCGTAACGGGCCACATTTTTTTAAGGAATGACTTTTGGGTTGGGATTCAACACTCAGTTTAAAATTCCCTCGCCTCCCCTTTTCCCGACGATTGCAAAACCTGATATATAAAGACTAAAACGAGTTTTAAATCCCTAAAAATTACACAAACTTTTTGGAAATATCTCTCTCCATATTTGTGCATTGTGCATTTCCATTTTAGATGTGTACATTTTTCTTAAATCAAAACTTAAGTTTTCACTTTTTCCTTCATCTCGAAGACAAAAAACAGAATAGATGACAACGAAATGAAAATTTTAGACTCTGTGTATGGAGAAAATTTAAAGCAATAACAAACGTAAGTAATGAAAATTTATTCACACACCACAAATGAAGAAAAAAGTTTCCTCATCCAAGTTTGGGAAATTCCACTAGTTCAGCAACCCCAATAGGTTGGAATTTGATAAGAAAGAGATTTTTCTACACATGCTTCAAAAAATGGATATGCATGGCTCGAAACATGTTAAAGTTGCAAATGACCCGTGGATCCAAAACTTTCAAAAAGAATAAAAAACTTCTCATTAAATTCTCAAGTGAACGTGCGGTGGGATATTTAACCGAGTCAAACAAGCCATTATTTTGCCCATTAACGAAAAGCTGACCTAGCGATCATTGATCATTGTAAAATGATTTATCATGCGTAAGGGGCCACATTTTTTTAAGGAATGACTTTTGGGTTGGGATTCAACACTCAGTTTAAAATTCCCTCGCCTCCCCTTTTCCCGACGATTGCAAAACCTGATATATAAAGACTAAAACGAGTTTTAAATCCCTAAAAATTACACAAACTTTTTGGAAATATCTCTCTCCATATTTGTGCATTGTGCATTTCCATTTTAGATGTGTACATTTTTCTTAAATCAAAACTTGAGTTTTCACTTTTTCCCTCATCTCGTAGACAAAAAACAGAATAGATGACAACGAAATGAAAATTTTAGACTCTGTGTATGGAGAAAATTTAAAGCAATAACAAACGTAAGTAAAGAAAATTTATTCACACACCACAAATGAAGAAAAAAGTTTTCTCATCCAAGTTTGGGAAATTCCACTAGTTCAGCAACCCCAATAGGTTGGAATTTGATAAGAAAGAGATTTTTCTACACATGCTTCAAAAAATGGATATGCATGGCTCGAAACATGTTAAAGTTGCAAATGACCCATGGATCCAAAACTTTCAAAAAGAATAAAAAACTTCTCATTAAATTCTCAAGTGAACGTGCGGTGGGATATTTAACCGAGTCAAACAAGCCATTATTTTGCCCATTAACGAAAAGCTGACCTAGCGATCATTGATCATTGTAAAATGATTTATCATGCGTAACGGGCCACATTTTTTTAAGGAATGACTTTTGGGTTGGGATTCAACACTCAGTTTAAAATTCCCTCGCCTCCCCTTTTCCCGACTATTGCAAAACCTGATATATAAAGACTAAAACGAGTTTTAAATCCCTAAAAATTACACAAACTTTTTGGAAATATCTCTCTCCATATTTGTGCATTGTGCATTTCCATTTTAGATGTGTACATTTTTCTTAAATCAAAACTTGAGTTTTCACTTTTTCCCTCATCTCGAAGACAAAAAACAGAATAGATGACAACGAAATGAAAATTTTAGACTCTGTGTATGGAGAAAATTTAAAGCAATAACAAACGTAAGTAATGAAAATTTATTCACACACCACAAATGAAGAAAAAAGTTTCCTCATCCAAGTTTGGGAAATTCCACTAGTTCAGCAACCCCAATAGGTTGGAATTTGATAAGAAAGGGATTTTTCTACACATGCTTCAAAAAATGGATATGCATGCTCGAAACATGTTAAAGTTGCAAATCACCCATGGATCCAAAACTTTCAAAAAGAATAAAAAACTTCTCATTAAATTCTCAAGTGAACGTGCGGTGGGATATTTAACCGAGTCAAACAAGCCATTATTTTGCCCATTAACGAAAAGCTGACCTAGCGATCATTGATCATTGTAAACTGATTTATCATGCGTAACGGGCCACATTTTTTTAAGGAATGACTTTTGGGTTGGGATTCAACACTCAGTTTAAAATTCCCTCGCCTCCCCTTTTCCCGACGATTGCAAAACCTGATATATAAAGACTAAAACGAGTTTTAAATCCCTAAAAATTACACAAACTTTTTGGAAATATCTCTCTCCATATTTGTGCATTGTGCATTTCCATTTTAGATGTGTACATTTTTCTTAAATCAAAACTTGAGTTTTCACTTTTTCCTTCATCTCGAAGACAAAAAACAGAATAGATGACAACGAAATGAAAATTTTAGACTCTGTGTATGGAGAAAATTTAAAGCAATAACAAACGTAAGTAATGAAAATTTATTCACACACCACAAACGAAGAAAAAAGTTTCCTCATCCAAGTTTGGGAAATTCCACTAGTTCAGCAACCCCAATAGGTTGGAATTTGATAAGAAAGGGATTTTTCTACACATGCTTTAAAAAATGGATATGCATGCTCGAAACATGTTAAAGTTGCAAATCACCCATGGATCCAAAACTTTCAAAAAGAATAAAAAACTTCTCATTAAATTCTCAAGTGAACGTGCGGTGGGATATTTAACCGAGTCAAACAAGCCATTATTTTGCCCATTAACGAAAAGCTGACCTAGCGATCATTGATCATTGTAAAATGATTTATCATGCGTAACGGGCCACATTGTTTTAAGGAATGACTTTTTGGTTGGGATTCAACACTCAGTTTAAAATTCCCTCGCCTCCCCTTTTCCCGACGATTGCAAAACCTGATATATAAAGACTAAAACGAGTTTTAAATCCCTAAAAATTACACAAACTTTTTGGAAATATCTCTCTCCATATTTGTGCATTGTGCATTTCCATTTTAGATGTGTACATTTTTCTTAAATCAAAACTTGAGTTTTCACTTTTTCCTTCATCTCGAAGACAAAAAACAGAATAGATGACAACGAAATGAAAATTTTAGACTCTGTGTATGGAGAAAATTTAAAGCAATAACAAACGTAAGCAATGAAAATTTATTCACACACCACAAATGAAGAAAAAAGTTTCCTCATCCAAGTTTGGGAAATTCCACTAGTTCAGCAACCCCAATAGGTTGGAATTTGATAAGAAAGGGATTTTTCTACACATGCTTTAAAAAATGGATATGCATGCTCGAAACATGTTAAAGTTGCAAATCACCCATGGATCCAAAACTTTCAAAAAGAATAAAAAACTTCTCATTAAATTCTCAAGTGAACGTGCGGTGGGATATTTAACCGAGTCAAACAAGCCATTATTTTGCCCATTAACGAAAAGCTGACCTAGCGATCATTGATCATTGTAAAATGATTTATCATGCGTAACGGGCCACATTTTTTTAAGGAATGACTTTTGGGTTGGGATTCAACACTCAGTTTAAAATTCCCTCGCCTCCCCTTTTCCCGACTATTGCAAAACCTGATATATAAAGACTAAAACGAGTTTTAAATCCCTAAAAATTACACAAACTTTTTGGAAATATCTCTCTCCATATTTGTGCATTGTGCATTTCCATTTTAGATGTGTACATTTTTCTTAAATCAAAACTTGAGTTTTCACTTTTTCCCTCATCTCGTAGACAAAAAACAGAATAGATGACAACGAAATGAAAATTTTAGACTCTGTGTATGGAGAAAATTTAAAGCAATAACAAACGTAAGTAAAGAAAATTTATTCACACACCACAAATGAAGAAAAAAGTTTTCTCATCCAAGTTTGGGAAATTCCACTAGTTCAGCAACCCCAATAGGTTGGAATTTGATAAGAAAGGGATTTTTCTACACATGCTTCAAAAAATGGATATGCATGGCTCGAAACATGTTAAAGTTGCAAATGACCCATGGATCCAAACCTTTCAAAAAGAATAAAAAACTTCTCATTAAATTCTCAAGTGAACGTGCGGTGGGATATTTAACCGAGTCAAACAAGCCATTATTTTGCCCATTAACGAAAAGCTGACCTAGCGATCATTGATCATTGTAAAATGATTTATCATGCGTAACGGGCCACATTTTTTTAAGGAATGACTTTTGGGTTGGGATTCAACACTCAGTTTAAAATTCCCTCGCCTCCCCTTTTCCCGACTATTGCAAAACCTGATATATAAAGACTAAAACGAGTTTTAAATCCCTAAAAATTACACAAACTTTTTGGAAATATCTCTCTCCATATTTGTGCATTGTGCATTTCCATTTTAGATGTGTACATTTTTCTTAAATCAAAACTTGAGTTTTCACTTTTTCCTTCATCTCGAAGACAAAAAACAGAATAGATGACAACGAAATGAAAATTTTAGACTCTGTGTATGGAGAAAATTTAAAGCAATAACAAACGTAAGTAATGAAAATTTATTCACACACCACAAATGAAGAAAAAAGTTTCCTCATCCAAGTTTGGGAAATTCCACTAGTTCAGCAACCCCAATAGGTTGGAATTTGATAAGAAAGGGATTTTTCTACACATGCTTTAAAAAATGGATATGCATGCTCGAAACATGTTAAAGTTGCAAATGACCCTTGGATCCAAAACTTTCAAAAAGAATTAAATACTTCTCATTAAATTCTCAAGTGAACGTGCGGTGGGATATTTAACCGAGTCAAACAAGCCATTATTTTGCCCATTAACGAAAAGCTGACCTAGCGATCATTGATCATTGTAAAATGATTTATCATGCGTAACGGGCCACATTTTTTTAAGGAATGACTTTTGGGTTGGGATTCAACACTCAGTTTAAAATTCCCTCGCCTCCCCTTTTCCCGACTATTGCAAAACCTGATATATAAAGACTAAAACGAGTTTTAAATCCCTAAAAATTACACAAACTTTTTGGAAATATCTCTCTCCATATTTGTGCATTGTGCATTTCCATTTTAGATGTGTACATTTTTCTTAAATCAAAACTTGAGTTTTCACTTTTTCCCTCATCTCGAAGACAAAAAACAGAATAGATGACAACGAAATGAAAATTTTAGACTCTGTGTATGGAGAAAATTTAAAGCAATAACAAACGTAAGTAATGAAAATTTATTCACACACCACAAATGAAGAAAAAAGTTTCCTCATCCAAGTTTGGGAAATTCCACTAGTTCAGCAACCCCAATAGGTTGGAATTTGATAAGAAAGGGATTTTTCTACACATGCTTCAAAAAATGGATATGCATGCTCGAAACATGTTAAAGTTGCAAATCACCCATGGATCCAAAACTTTCAAAAAGAATAAAAAACTTCTCATTAAATTCTCAAGTGAACGTGCGGTGGGATATTTAACCGAGTCAAACAAGCCATTATTTTGCCCATTAACGAAAAGCTGACCTAGCGATCATTGATCATTGTAAACTGATTTATCATGCGTAACGGGCCACATTTTTTTAAGGAATGACTTTTGGGTTGGGATTCAACACTCAGTTTAAAATTCCCTCGCCTCCCCTTTTCCCGACGATTGCAAAACCTGATATATAAAGACTAAAACGAGTTTTAAATCCCTAAAAATTACACAAACTTTTTGGAAATATCTCTCTCCATATTTGTGCATTGTGCATTTCCATTTTAGATGTGTACATTTTTCTTAAATCAAAACTTGAGTTTTCACTTTTTCCTTCATCTCGAAGACAAAAAACAGAATAGATGACAACGAAATGAAAATTTTAGACTCTGTGTATGGAGAAAATTTAAAGCAATAACAAACGTAAGTAATGAAAATTTATTCACACACCACAAACGAAGAAAAAAGTTTCCTCATCCAAGTTTGGGAAATTCCACTAGTTCAGCAACCCCAATAGGTTGGAATTTGATAAGAAAGGGATTTTTCTACACATGCTTTAAAAAATGGATATGCATGCTCGAAACATGTTAAAGTTGCAAATCACCCATGGATCCAAAACTTTCAAAAAGAATAAAAAACTTCTCATTAAATTCTCAAGTGAACGTGCGGTGGGATATTTAACCGAGTCAAACAAGCCATTATTTTGCCCATTAACGAAAAGCTGACCTAGCGATCATTGATCATTGTAAAATGATTTATCATGCGTAACGGGCCACATTGTTTTAAGGAATGACTTTTTGGTTGGGATTCAACACTCAGTTTAAAATTCCCTCGCCTCCCCTTTTCCCGACGATTGCAAAACCTGATATATAAAGACTAAAACGAGTTTTAAATCCCTAAAAATTACACAAACTTTTTGGAAATATCTCTCTCCATATTTGTGCATTGTGCATTTCCATTTTAGATGTGTACATTTTTCTTAAATCAAAACTTGAGTTTTCACTTTTTCCTTCATCTCGAAGACAAAAAACAGAATAGATGACAACGAAATGAAAATTTTAGACTCTGTGTATGGAGAAAATTTAAAGCAATAACAAACGTAAGCAATGAAAATTTATTCACACACCACAAATGAAGAAAAAAGTTTCCTCATCCAAGTTTGGGAAATTCCACTAGTTCAGCAACCCCAATAGGTTGGAATTTGATAAGAAAGGGATTTTTCTACACATGCTTTAAAAAATGGATATGCATGCTCGAAACATGTTAAAGTTGCAAATCACCCATGGATCCAAAACTTTCAAAAAGAATAAAAAACTTCTCATTAAATTCTCAAGTGAACGTGCGGTGGGATATTTAACCGAGTCAAACAAGCCATTATTTTGCCCATTAACGAAAAGCTGACCTAGCGATCATTGATCATTGTAAAATGATTTATCATGCGTAACGGGCCACATTTTTTTAAGGAATGACTTTTGGGTTGGGATTCAACACTCAGTTTAAAATTCCCTCGCCTCCCCTTTTCCCGACGATTGCAAAACCTGATATATAAAGACTAAAACGAGTTTTAAATCCCTAAAAATTACACAAACTTTTTGGAAATATCTCTCTCCATATTTGTGCATTGTGCATTTCCATTTTAGATGTGTACATTTTTCTTAAATCAAAACTTGAGTTTTCACTTTTTCCTTCATCTCGAAGACAAAAAACAGAATAGATGACAACGAAATGAAAATTTTAGACTCTGTGTATGGAGAAAATTTAAAGCAATAACAAACGTAAGTAATGAAAATTTATTCACACACCACAAATGAAGAAAAAAGTTTCCTCATCCAAGTTTGGGAAATTCCACTAGTTCAGCAACCCCAATAGGTTGGAATTTGATAAGAAAGGGATTTTTCTACACATGCTTTAAAAAATGGATATGCATGCTCGAAACATGTTAAAGTTGCAAATCACCCATGGATCCAAAACTTTCAAAAAGAATAAAAAACTTCTCATTAAATTCTCAAGTGAACGTGCGGTGGGATATTTAACCGAGTCAAACAAGCCATTATTTTGCCCATTAACGAAAAGCTGACCTAGCGATCATTGATCATTGTAAACTGATTTATCATGCGTAACGGGCCACATTTTTTTAAGGAATGACTTTTGGGTTGGGATTCAACACTCAGTTTAAAATTCCCTCGCCTCCCCTTTTCCCGACGATTGCAAAACCTGATATATAAAGACTAAAACGAGTTTTAAATCCCTAAAAATTACACAAACTTTTTGGAAATATCTCTCTCCATATTTGTGCATTGTGCATTTCCATTTTAGATGTGTACATTTTTCTTAAATCAAAACTTGAGTTTTCACTTTTTCCTTCATCTCGAAGAACAAAAACAGAATAGATGACAACGAAATGAAAATTTTAGACTCTGTGTATGGAGAAAATTTAAAGCAATAACAAACGTAAGTAATGAAAATTTATTCACACACCACAAATGAAGAAAAAAGTTTCCTCATCCAAGTTTGGGAAATTCCACTAGTTCAGCAACCCCAATAGGTTGGAATTTGATAAGAAAGGGATTTTTCTACACATGCTTTAAAAAATGGATATGCATGCTCGAAACATGTTAAAGTTGCAAATCACCCATGGATCCAAAACTTTCAAAAAGAATAAAAAACTTCTCATTAAATTCTCAAGTGAACGTGCGGTGGGATATTTAACCGAGTCAAACAAGCCATTATTTTGCCCATTAACGAAAAGCTGACCTAGCGATCATTGATCATTGTAAACTGATTTATCATGCGTAACGGGCCACATTTATTTAAGGAATGACTTTTTGGTTGGGATTCAACACTCAGTTTAAAATTCCCTCGCCTCCCCTTTTCCCGACGAGTGCAAAACCTGATATATAAAGACTAAAACGAGTTTTAAATCCCTAAAAATTACACAAACTTTTTGGAAATATCTCTCTCCATATTTGTGCATTGTGCATTTCCATTTTAGATGTGTACATTTTTCTTAAATCAAAACTTGAGTTTTCACTTTTTCCTTCATCTCGAAGACAAAAAACAGAATAGATGACAACGAAATGAAAATTTTAGACTCTGTGTATGGAGAAAATTTAAAGCAATAACAAACGTAAGTAATGAAAATTTATTCACACACCACAAACGAAGAAAAAAGTTTCCTCATCCAAGTTTGGGAAATTCCACTAGTTCAGCAACCCCAATAGGTTGGAATTTGATAAGAAAGGGATTTTTCTACACATGCTTTAAAAAATGGATATGCATGCTCGAAACATGTTAAAGTTGCAAATGACCCATGGATCCAAACCTTTCAAAAAGAATAAAAAACTTCTCATTAAATTCTCAAGTGAACGTGCGGTGGGATATTTAACCGAGTCAAACAAGCCATTATTTTGCCCATTAACGAAAAGCTGACCTAGCGATCATTGATCATTGTAAAATGATTTATCATGCGTAACGGGCCACATTTTTTTAAGGAATGACTTTTGGGTTGGGATTCAACACTCAGTTTAAAATTCCCTCGCCTCCCCTTTTCCCGACGATTGCAAAACCTGATATATAAAGACTAAAACGAGTTTTAAATCCCTAAAAATTACACAAACTTTTTGGAAATATCTCTCTCCATATTTGTGCATTGTGCATTTCCATTTTAGATGTGTACATTTTTCTTAAATCAAAACTTGAGTTTTCACTTTTTCCTTCATCTCGAAGACAAAAAACAGAATAGATGACAACGAAATGAAAATTTTAGACTCTGTGTATGGAGAAAATTTAAAGCAATAACAAACGTAAGTAATGAAAATTTATTCACACACCACAAACGAAGAAAAAAGTTTCCTCATCCAAGTTTGGGAAATTCCACTAGTTCAGCAACCCCAATAGGTTGGAATTTGATAAGAAAGGGATTTTTCTACACATGCTTTAAAAAATGGATATGCATGCTCGAAACATGTTAAAGTTGCAAATCACCCATGGATCCAAAACTTTCAAAAAGAATAAAAAACTTCTCATTAAATTCTCAAGTGAACGTGCGGTGGGATATTTAACCGAGTCAAACAAGCCATTATTTTGCCCATTAACGAAAAGCTGACCTAGCGATCATTGATCATTGTAAAATGATTTATCATGCGTAACGGGCCACATTGTTTTAAGGAATGACTTTTTGGTTGGGATTCAACACTCAGTTTAAAATTCCCTCGCCTCCCCTTTTCCCGACGATTGCAAAACCTGATATATAAAGACTAAAACGAGTTTTAAATCCCTAAAAATTACACAAACTTTTTGGAAATATCTCTCTCCATATTTGTGCATTGTGCATTTCCATTTTAGATGTGTACATTTTTCTTAAATCAAAACTTGAGTTTTCACTTTTTCCTTCATCTCGAAGACAAAAAACAGAATAGATGACAACGAAATGAAAATTTTAGACTCTGTGTATGGAGAAAATTTAAAGCAATAACAAACGTAAGCAATGAAAATTTATTCACACACCACAAATGAAGAAAAAAGTTTCCTCATCCAAGTTTGGGAAATTCCACTAGTTCAGCAACCCCAATAGGTTGGAATTTGATAAGAAAGGGATTTTTCTACACATGCTTTAAAAAATGGATATGCATGCTCGAAACATGTTAAAGTTGCAAATCACCCATGGATCCAAAACTTTCAAAAAGAATAAAAAATTTCTCATTAAATTCTCAAGTGAACGTGCGGTGGGATATTTAACCGAGTCAAACAAGCCATTATTTTGCCCATTAACGAAAAGCTGACCTAGCGATCATTGATCATTGTAAAATGATTTATCATGCGTAACGGGCCACATTTTTTTAAGGAATGACTTTTGGGTTGGGATTCAACACTCAGTTTAAAATTCCCTCGCCTCCCCTTTTCCCGACGATTGCAAAACCTGATATATAAAGACTAAAACGAGTTTTAAATCCCTAAAAATTACACAAACTTTTTGGAAATATCTCTCTCCATATTTGTGCATTGTGCATTTCCATTTTAGATGTGTACATTTTTCTTAAATCAAAACTTGAGTTTTCACTTTTTCCTTCATCTCGAAGACAAAAAACAGAATAGATGACAACGAAATGAAAATTTTAGACTCTGTGTATGGAGAAAATTTAAAGCAATAACAAACGTAAGTAATGAAAATTTATTCACACACCACAAATGAAGAAAAAAGTTTCCTCATCCAAGTTTGGGAAATTCCACTAGTTCAGCAACCCCAATAGGTTGGAATTTGATAAGAAAGGGATTTTTCTACACATGCTTTAAAAAATGGATATGCATGCTCGAAACATGTTAAAGTTGCAAATCACCCATGGATCCAAAACTTTCAAAAAGAATAAAAAACTTCTCATTAAATTCTCAAGTGAACGTGCGGTGGGATATTTAACCGAGTCAAACAAGCCATTATTTTGCCCATTAACGAAAAGCTGACCTAGCGATCATTGATCATTGTAAACTGATTTATCATGCGTAACGGGCCACATTTTTTTAAGGAATGACTTTTGGGTTGGGATTCAACACTCAGTTTAAAATTCCCTCGCCTCCCCTTTTCCCGACGATTGCAAAACCTGATATATAAAGACTAAAACGAGTTTTAAATCCCTAAAAATTACACAAACTTTTTGGAAATATCTCTCTCCATATTTGTCCATTGTGCATTTCCATTTTAGATGTGTACATTTTTCTTAAATCAAAACTTGAGTTTTCACTTTTTCCTTCATCTCGAAGAACAAAAACAGAATAGATGACAACGAAATGAAAATTTTAGACTCTGTGTATGGAGAAAATTTAAAGCAATAACAAACGTAAGTAATGAAAATTTATTCACACACCACAAATGAAGAAAAAAGTTTCCTCATCCAAGTTTGGGAAATTCCACTAGTTCAGCAACCCCAATAGGTTGGAATTTGATAAGAAAGGGATTTTTCTACACATGCTTTAAAAAATGGATATGCATGCTCGAAACATGTTAAAGTTGCAAATCACCCATGGATCCAAAACTTTCAAAAAGAATAAAAAACTTCTCATTAAATTCTCAAGTGAACGTGCGGTGGGATATTTAACCGAGTCAAACAAGCCATTATTTTGCCCATTAACGAAAAGCTGACCTAGCGATCATTGATCATTGTAAACTGATTTATCATGCGTAACGGGCCACATTTATTTAAGGAATGACTTTTTGGTTGGGATTCAACACTCAGTTTAAAATTCCCTCGCCTCCCCTTTTCCCGACGAGTGCAAAACCTGATATATAAAGACTAAAACGAGTTTTAAATCCCTAAAAATTACACAAACTTTTTGGAAATATCTCTCTCCATATTTGTGCATTGTGCATTTCCATTTTAGATGTGTACATTTTTCTTAAATCAAAACTTGAGTTTTCACTTTTTCCTTCATCTCGAAGACAAAAAACAGAATAGATGACAACGAAATGAAAATTTTAGACTCTGTGTATGGAGAAAATTTAAAGCAATAACAAACGTAAGTAATGAAAATTTATTCACACACCACAAACGAAGAAAAAAGTTTCCTCATCCAAGTTTGGGAAATTCCACTAGTTCAGCAACCCCAATAGGTTGGAATTTGATAAGAAAGGGATTTTTCTACACATGCTTTAAAAAATGGATATGCATGCTCGAAACATGTTAAAGTTGCAAATGACCCATGGATCCAAACCTTTCAAAAAGAATAAAAAACTTCTCATTAAATTCTCAAGTGAACGTGCGGTGGGATATTTAACCGAGTCAAACAAGCCATTATTTTGCCCATTAACGAAAAGCTGACCTAGCGATCATTGATCATTGTAAAATGATTTATCATGCGTAACGGGCCACATTTTTTTAAGGAATGACTTTTGGGTTGGGATTCAACACTCAGTTTAAAATTCCCTCGCCTCCCCTTTTCCCGACGATTGCAAAACCTGATATATAAAGACTAAAACGAGTTTTAAATCCCTAAAAATTACACAAACTTTTTGGAAATATCTCTCTCCATATTTGTGCATTGTGCATTTCCATTTTAGATGTGTACATTTTTCTTAAATCAAAACTTGAGTTTTCACTTTTTCCTTCATCTCGAAGACAAAAAACAGAATAGATGACAACGAAATGAAAATTTTAGACTCTGTGTATGGAGAAAATTTAAAGCAATAACAAACGTAAGTAATGAAAATTTATTCACACACCACAAACGAAGAAAAAAGTTTCCTCATCCAAGTTTGGGAAATTCCACTAGTTCAGCAACCCCAATAGGTTGGAATTTGATAAGAAAGGGATTTTTCTACACATGCTTTAAAAAATGGATATGCATGCTCGAAACATGTTAAAGTTGCAAATCACCCATGGATCCAAAACTTTCAAAAAGAATAAAAAACTTCTCATTAAATTCTCAAGTGAACGTGCGGTGGGATATTTAACCGAGTCAAACAAGCCATTATTTTGCCCATTAACGAAAAGCTGACCTAGCGATCATTGATCATTGTAAAATGATTTATCATGCGTAACGGGCCACATTGTTTTAAGGAATGACTTTTTGGTTGGGATTCAACACTCAGTTTAAAATTCCCTCGCCTCCCCTTTTCCCGACGATTGCAAAACCTGATATATAAAGACTAAAACGAGTTTTAAATCCCTAAAAATTACACAAACTTTTTGGAAATATCTCTCTCCATATTTGTGCATTGTGCATTTCCATTTTAGATGTGTACATTTTTCTTAAATCAAAACTTGAGTTTTCACTTTTTCCTTCATCTCGAAGACAAAAAACAGAATAGATGACAACGAAATGAAAATTTTAGACTCTGTGTATGGAGAAAATTTAAAGCAATAACAAACGTAAGTAATGAAAATTTATTCACACACCACAAATGAAGAAAAAAGTTTCCTCATCCAAGTTTGGGAAATTCCACTAGTTCAGCAACCCCAATAGGTTGGAATTTGATAAGAAAGGGATTTTTCTACACATGCTTTAAAAAATGGATATGCATGCTCGAAACATGTTAAAGTTGCAAATCACCCATGGATCCAAAACTTTCAAAAAGAATAAAAAATTTCTCATTAAATTCTCAAGTGAACGTGCGGTGGGATATTTAACCGAGTCAAACAAGCCATTATTTTGCCCATTAACGAAAAGCTGACCTAGCGATCATTGATCATTGTAAAATGATTTATCATGCGTAACGGGCCACATTTTTTTAAGGAATGACTTTTGGGTTGGGATTCAACACTCAGTTTAAAATTCCCTCGCCTCCCCTTTTCCCGACGATTGCAAAACCTGATATATAAAGACTAAAACGAGTTTTAAATCCCTAAAAATTACACAAACTTTTTGGAAATATCTCTCTCCATATTTGTGCATTGTGCATTTCCATTTTAGATGTGTACATTTTTCTTAAATCAAAACTTGAGTTTTCACTTTTTCCTTCATCTCGAAGACAAAAAACAGAATAGATGACAACGAAATGAAAATTTTAGACTCTGTGTATGGAGAAAATTTAAAGCAATAACAAACGTAAGTAATGAAAATTTATTCACACACCACAAATGAAGAAAAAAGTTTCCTCATCCAAGTTTGGGAAATTCCACTAGTTCAGCAACCCCAATAGGTTGGAATTTGATAAGAAAGGGATTTTTCTACACATGCTTTAAAAAATGGATATGCATGCTCGAAACATGTTAAAGTTGCAAATCACCCATGGATCCAAAACTTTCAAAAAGAATAAAAAACTTCTCATTAAATTCTCAAGTGAACGTGCGGTGGGATATTTAACCGAGTCAAACAAGCCATTATTTTGCCCATTAACGAAAAGCTGACCTAGCGATCATTGATCATTGTAAACTGATTTATCATGCGTAACGGGCCACATTTTTTTAAGGAATGACTTTTGGGTTGGGATTCAACACTCAGTTTAAAATTCCCTCGCCTCCCCTTTTCCCGACGATTGCAAAACCTGATATATAAAGACTAAAACGAGTTTTAAATCCCTAAAAATTACACAAACTTTTTGGAAATATCTCTCTCCATATTTGTGCATTGTGCATTTCCATTTTAGATGTGTACATTTTTCTTAAATCAAAACTTGAGTTTTCACTTTTTCCTTCATCTCGAAGAACAAAAACAGAATAGATGACAACGAAATGAAAATTTTAGACTCTGTGTATGGAGAAAATTTAAAGCAATAACAAACGTAAGTAATGAAAATTTATTCACACACCACAAATGAAGAAAAAAGTTTCCTCATCCAAGTTTGGGAAATTCCACTAGTTCAGCAACCCCAATAGGTTGGAATTTGATAAGAAAGGGATTTTTCTACACATGCTTTAAAAAATGGATATGCATGCTCGAAACATGTTAAAGTTGCAAATCACCCATGGATCCAAAACTTTCAAAAAGAATAAAAAACTTCTCATTAAATTCTCAAGTGAACGTGCGGTGGGATATTTAACCGAGTCAAACAAGCCATTATTTTGCCCATTAACGAAAAGCTGACCTAGCGATCATTGATCATTGTAAACTGATTTATCATGCGTAACGGGCCACATTTATTTAAGGAATGACTTTTTGGTTGGGATTCAACACTCAGTTTAAAATTCCCTCGCCTCCCCTTTTCCCGACGAGTGCAAAACCTGATATATAAAGACTAAAACGAGTTTTAAATCCCTAAAAATTACACAAACTTTTTGGAAATATCTCTCTCCATATTTGTGCATTGTGCATTTCCATTTTAGATGTGTACATTTTTCTTAAATCAAAACTTGAGTTTTCACTTTTTCCTTCATCTCGAAGACAAAAAACAGAATAGATGACAACGAAATGAAAATTTTAGACTCTGTGTATGGAGAAAATTTAAAGCAATAACAAACGTAAGTAATGAAAATTTATTCACACACCACAAATGAAGAAAAAAGTTTCCTCATCCAAGTTTGGGAAATTCCACTAGTTCAGCAACCCCAATAGGTTGGAATTTGATAAGAAAGGGATTTTTCTACACATGCTTTAAAAAATGGATATGCATGCTCGAAACATGTTAAAGTTGCAAATGACCCATGGATCCAAACCTTTCAAAAAGAATAAAAAACTTCTCATTAAATTCTCAAGTGAACGTGCGGTGGGATATTTAACCGAGTCAAACAAGCCATTATTTTGCCCATTAACGAAAAGCTGACCTAGCGATCATTGATCATTGTAAAATGATTTATCATGCGTAACGGGCCACATTTTTTTAAGGAATGACTTTTGGGTTGGGATTCAACACTCAGTTTAAAATTCCCTCGCCTCCCCTTTTCCCGACTATTGCAAAACCTGATATATAAAGACTAAAACGAGTTTTAAATCCCTAAAAATTACACAAACTTTTTGGAAATATCTCTCTCCATATTTGTGCATTGTGCATTTCCATTTTAGATGTGTACATTTTTCTTAAATCAAAACTTGAGTTTTCACTTTTTCCTTCATCTCGAAGACAAAAAACAGAATAGATGACAACGAAATGAAAATTTTAGACTCTGTGTATGGAGAAAATTTAAAGCAATAACAAACGTAAGTAATGAAAATTTATTCACACACCACAAATGAAGAAAAAAGTTTCCTCATCCAAGTTTGGGAAATTCCACTAGTTCAGCAACCCCAATAGGTTGGAATTTGATAAGAAAGGGATTTTTCTACACATGCTTTAAAAAATGGATATGCATGCTCGAAACATGTTAAAGTTGCAAATCACCCATGGATCCAAAACTTTCAAAAAGAATAAAAAACTTCTCATTAAATTCTCAAGTGAACGTGCGGTGGGATATTTAACCGAGTCAAACAAGCCATTATTTTGCCCATTAACGAAAAGCTGACCTAGCGATCATTGATCATTGTAAAATGATTTATCATGCGTAACGGGCCACATTTTTTTAAGGAATGACTTTTTGGTTGGGATTCAACACTCAGTTTAAAATTCCCTCGCCTCCCCTTTTCCCGACGATTGCAAAACCTGATATATAAAGACTAAAACGAGTTTTAAATCCCTAAAAATTACACAAACTTTTTGGAAATATCTCTCTCCATATTTGTGCATTGTGCATTTCCATTTTAGATGTGTACATTTTTCTTAAATCAAAACTTGAGTTTTCACTTTTTCCTTCATCTCGAAGACAAAAAACAGAATAGATGACAACGAAATGAAAATTTTAGACTCTGTGTATGGAGAAAATTTAAAGCAATAACAAACGTAAGTAATGAAAATTTATTCACACACCACAAATGAAGAAAAAAGTTTCCTCATCCAAGTTTGGGAAATTCCACTAGTTCAGCAACCCCAATAGGTTGGAATTTGATAAGAAAGGGATTTTTCTACACATGCTTTAAAAAATGGATATGCATGCTCGAAACATGTTAAAGTTGCAAATGACCCATGGATCCAAACCTTTCAAAAAGAATAAAAAACTTCTCATTAAATTCTCAAGTGAACGTGCGGTGGGATATTTAACCGAGTCAAACAAGCCATTATTTTGCCCATTAACGAAAAGTGACCTAGCGATCATTGATCATTGTAAAATGATTTATCATGCGTAACGGGCCACATTTTTTTAAGGAATGACTTTTGGGTTGGGATTCAACACTCAGTTTAAAATTCCCTCGCCTCCCCTTTTCCCGACTATTGCAAAACCTGATATATAAAGACTAAAACGAGTTCTAAATCCTTAAAAATTACACAAACTTTTTGGAAATATCTCTCTCCATATTTGTGCATTGTGCATTTCCATTTTAGATGTGTACATTTTTCTTAAATCAAAACTTGAGTTTTCACTTTTTCCCTCATCTCGTAGACAAAAAACAGAATAGATGACAACGAAATGAAAATTTTAGACTCTGTGTATGGAGAAAATTTAAAGCAATAACAAACGTAAGTAAAGAAAATTTATTCACACACCACAAATGAAGAAAAAAGTTTTCTCATCCAAGTTTGGGAAATTCCACTAGTTCAGCAACCCCAATAGGTTGGAATTTGATAAGAAAGAGATTTTTCTACACATGCTTCAAAAAATGGATATGCATGGCTCGAAACATGTTAAAGTTGCAAATGACCCATGGATCCAAACCTTTCAAAAAGAATAAAAAACTTCTCATTAAATTCTCAAGTGAACGTGCGGTGGGATATTTAACCGAGTCAAACAAGCCATTATTTTGCCCATTAACGAAAAGCTGACCTAGCGATCATTGATCATTGTAAACTGATTTATCATGCGTAACGGGCCACATTTTTTTAAGGAATGACTTTTGGGTTGGGATTCAACACTCAGTTTAAAATTCCCTCGCCTCCCCTTTTCCCGACGATTGCAAAACCTGATATATAAAGACTAAAACGAGTTTTAAATCCCTAAAAATTACACAAACTTTTTGGAAATATCTCTCTCCATATTTGTGCATTGTGCATTTCCATTTTAGATGTGTACATTTTTCTTAAATCAAAACTTGAGTTTTCACTTTTTCCCTCATCTCGTAGACAAAAAACAGAATAGATGACAACGAAATGAAAATTTTAGACTCTGTGTATGGAGAAAATTTAAAGCAATAACAAACGTAAGTAAAGAAAATTTATTCACACACCACAAATGAAGAAAAAAGTTTTCTCATCCAAGTTTGGGAAATTCCACTAGTTCAGCAACCCCAATAGGTTGGAATTTGATAAGAAAGAGATTTTTCTACACATGCTTCAAAAAATGGATATGCATGGCTCGAAACATGTTAAAGTTGCAAATGACCCATGGATCCAAACCTTTCAAAAAGAATAAAAAACTTCTCATTAAATTCTCAAGTGAACGTGCGGTGGGATATTTAACCGAGTCAAACAAGCCATTATTTTGCCCATTAACGAAAAGCTGACCTAGCGATCATTGATCATTGTAAACTGATTTATCATGCGTAACGGGCCACATTTTTTTAAGGAATGACTTTTGGGTTGGGATTCAACACTCAGTTTAAAATTCCCTCGCCTCCCCTTTTCCCGACGATTGCAAAACCTGATATATAAAGACTAAAACGAGTTTTAAATCCCTAAAAATTACACAAACTTTTTGGAAATATCTCTCTCCATATTTGTGCATTGTGCATTTCCATTTTAGATGTGTACATTTTTCTTAAATCAAAACTTAAGTTTTCACTTTTTCCTTCATCTCGAAGACAAAAAACAGAATAGATGACAACGAAATGAAAATTTTAGACTCTGTGTATGGAGAAAATTTAAAGCAATAACAAACGTAAGTAATGAAAATTTATTCACACACCACAAATGAAGAAAAAAGTTTCCTCATCCAAGTTTGGGAAATTCCACTAGTTCAGCAACCCCAATAGGTTGGAATTTGATAAGAAAGAGATTTTTCTACACATGCTTCAAAAAATGGATATGCATGGCTCGAAACATGTTAAAGTTGCAAATGACCCGTGGATCCAAAACTTTCAAAAAGAATAAAAAACTTCTCATTAAATTCTCAAGTGAACGTGCGGTGGGATATTTAACCGAGTCAAACAAGCCATTATTTTGCCCATTAACGAAAAGCTGACCTAGCGATCATTGATCATTGTAAAATGATTTATCATGCGTAAGGGGCCACATTTTTTTAAGGAATGACTTTTGGGTTGGGATTCAACACTCAGTTTAAAATTCCCTCGCCTCCCCTTTTCCCGACTATTGCAAAACCTGATATATAAAGACTAAAACGAGTTTTAAATCCCTAAAAATTACACAAACTTTTTGGAAATATCTCTCTCCATATTTGTGCATTGTGCATTTCCATTTTAGATGTGTACATTTTTCTTAAATCAAAACTTGAGTTTTCACTTTTTCCTTCATCTCGAAGACAAAAAACAGAATAGATGACAACGAAATGAAAATTTTAGACTCTGTGTATGGAGAAAATTTAAAGCAATAACAAACGTAAGTAATGAAAATTTATTCACACACCACAAATGAAGAAAAAAGTTTCCTCATCCAAGTTTGGGAAATTCCACTAGTTCAGCAACCCCAATAGGTTGGAATTTGATAAGAAAGGGATTTTTCTACACATGCTTTAAAAAATGGATATGCATGCTCGAAACATGTTAAAGTTGCAAATCACCCATGGATCCAAAACTTTCAAAAAGAATAAAAAACTTCTCATTAAATTCTCAAGTGAACGTGCGGTGGGATATTTAACCGAGTCAAACAAGCCATTATTTTGCCCATTAACGAAAAGCTGACCTAGCGATCATTGATCATTGTAAAATGATTTATAATGCGTAACGGGCCACATTTTTTTAAGGAATGACTTTTGGGTTGGGATTCAACACTCAGTTTAAAATTCCCTCGCCTCCCCTTTTCCCGACTATTGCAAAACCTGATATATAAAGACTAAAACGAGTTTTAAATCCCTAAAAATTACACAAACTTTTTGGAAATATCTCTCTCCATATTTGTGCATTGTGCATTTCCATTTTAGATGTGTACATTTTTCTTAAATCAAAACTTGAGTTTTCACTTTTTCCCTCATCTCGTAGACAAAAAACAGAATAGATGACAACGAAATGAAAATTTTAGACTCTGTGTATGGAGAAAATTTAAAGCAATAACAAACGTAAGTAAAGAAAATTTATTCACACACCACAAATGAAGAAAAAAGTTTTCTCATCCAAGTTTGGGAAATTCCACTAGTTCAGCAACCCCAATAGGTTGGAATTTGATAAGAAAGGGATTTTTCTACACATGCTTCAAAAAATGGATATGCATGGCTCGAAACATGTTAAAGTTGCAAATGACCCATGGATCCAAACCTTTCAAAAAGAATAAAAAACTTCTCATTAAATTCACAAGTGAACGTGCGGTGGGATATTTAACCGAGTCAAACAAGCCATTATTTTGCCCATTAACGAAAAGCTGACCTAGCGATCATTGATCATTGTAAACTGATTTATCATGCGTAACGGGCCACATTTTTTTAAGGAATGACTTTTGGGTTGGGATTCAACACTCAGTTTAAAATTCCCTCGCCTCCCCTTTTCCCGACTATTGCAAAACCTGATATATAAAGACTAAAACGAGTTTTAAATCCCTAAAAATTACACAAACTTTTTGGAAATATCTCTCTCCATATTTGTGCATTGTGCATTTCCATTTTAGATGTGTACATTTTTCTTAAATCAAAACTTGAGTTTTCACTTTTTCCTTCATCTCGAAGACAAAAAACAGAATAGATGACAACGAAATGAAAATTTTAGACTCTGTGTATGGAGAAAATTTAAAGCAATAACAAACGTAAGTAATGAAAATTTATTCACACACCACAAATGAAGAAAAAAGTTTCCTCATCCAAGTTTGGGAAATTCCACTAGTTCAGCAACCCCAATAGGTTGGAATTTGATAAGAAAGGGATTTTTCTACACATGCTTTAAAAAATGGATATGCATGCTCGAAACATGTTAAAGTTGCAAATCACCCATGGATCCAAAACTTTCAAAAAGAATAAAAAACTTCTCATTAAATTCTCAAGTGAACGTGCGGTGGGATATTTAACCGAGTCAAACAAGCCATTATTTTGCCCATTAACGAAAAGCTGACCTAGCGATCATTGATCATTGTAAAATGATTTATCATGCGTAACGGGCCACATTTTTTTAAGGAATGACTTTTGGGTTGGGATTCAACACTCAGTTTAAAATTCCCTCGCCTCCCCTTTTCCCGACTATTGCAAAACCTGATATATAAAGACTAAAACGAGTTTTAAATCCCTAAAAATTACACAAACTTTTTGGAAATATCTCTCTCCATATTTGTGCATTGTGCATTTCCATTTTAGATGTGTACATTTTTCTTAAATCAAAACTTGAGTTTTCACTTTTTCCCTCATCTCGTAGACAAAAAACAGAATAGATGACAACGAAATGAAAATTTTAGACTCTGTGTATGGAGAAAATTTAAAGCAATAACAAACGTAAGTAAAGAAAATTTATTCACACACCACAAATGAAGAAAAAAGTTTTCTCATCCAAGTTTGGGAAATTCCACTAGTTCAGCAACCCCAATAGGTTGGAATTTGATAAGAAAGAGATTTTTCTACACATGCTTCAAAAAATGGATATGCATGGCTCGAAACATGTTAAAGTTGCAAATGACCCATGGATCCAAACCTTTCAAAAAGAATAAAAAACTTCTCATTAAATTCTCAAGTGAACGTGCGGTGGGATATTTAACCGAGTCAAACAAGCCATTATTTTGCCCATTAACGAAAAGCTGACCTAGCGATCATTGATCATTGTAAACTGATTTATCATGCGTAACGGGCCACATTTTTTTAAGGAATGACTTTTGGGTTGGGATTCAACACTCAGTTTAAAATTCCCTCGCCTCCCCTTTTCCCGACGATTGCAAAACCTGATATATAAAGACTAAAACGAGTTTTAAATCCCTAAAAATTACACAAACTTTTTGGAAATATCTCTCTCCATATTTGTGCATTGTGCATTTCCATTTTAGATGTGTACATTTTTCTTAAATCAAAACTTAAGTTTTCACTTTTTCCTTCATCTCGAAGACAAAAAACAGAATAGATGACAACGAAATGAAAATTTTAGACTCTGTGTATGGAGAAAATTTAAAGCAATAACAAACGTAAGTAATGAAAATTTATTCACACACCACAAATGAAGAAAAAAGTTTCCTCATCCAAGTTTGGGAAATTCCACTAGTTCAGCAACCCCAATAGGTTGGAATTTGATAAGAAAGAGATTTTTCTACACATGCTTCAAAAAATGGATATGCATGGCTCGAAACATGTTAAAGTTGCAAATGACCCGTGGATCCAAAACTTTCAAAAAGAATAAAAAACTTCTCATTAAATTCTCAAGTGAACGTGCGGTGGGATATTTAACCGAGTCAAACAAGCCATTATTTTGCCCATTAACGAAAAGCTGACCTAGCGATCATTGATCATTGTAAAATGATTTATCATGCGTAAGGGGCCACATTTTTTTAAGGAATGACTTTTGGGTTGGGATTCAACACTCAGTTTAAAATTCCCTCGCCTCCCCTTTTCCCGACTATTGCAAAACCTGATATATAAAGACTAAAACGAGTTTTAAATCCCTAAAAATTACACAAACTTTTTGGAAATATCTCTCTCCATATTTGTGCATTGTGCATTTCCATTTTAGATGTGTACATTTTTCTTAAATCAAAACTTGAGTTTTCAGTTTTTCCCTCATCTCGTAGACAAAAAACAGAATAGATGACAACGAAATGAAAATTTTAGACTCTGTGTATGGAGAAAATTTAAAGCAATAACAAACGTAAGTAAAGAAAATTTATTCACACACCACAAATGAAGAAAAAAGTTTTCTCATCCAAGTTTGGGAAATTCCACTAGTTCAGCAACCCCAATAGGTTGGAATTTGATAAGAAAGAGATTTTTCTACACATGCTTCAAAAAATGGATATGCATGGCTCGAAACATGTTAAAGTTGCAAATGACCCATGGATCCAAACCTTTCAAAAAGAATAAAAAACTTCTCATTAAATTCTCAAGTGAACGTGCGGTGGGATATTTAACCGAGTCAAACAAGCCATTATTTTGCCCATTAACGAAAAGCTGACCTAGCGATCATTGATCATTGTAAACTGATTTATCATGCGTAACGGGCCACATTTTTTTAAGGAATGACTTTTGGGTTGGGATTCAACACTCAGTTTAAAATTCCCTCGCCTCCCCTTTTCCCGACGATTGCAAAACCTGATATATAAAGACTAAAACGAGTTTTAAATCCCTAAAAATTACACAAACTTTTTGGAAATATCTCTCTCCATATTTGTGCATTGTGCATTTCCATTTTAGATGTGTACATTTTTCTTAAATCAAAACTTGAGTTTTCACTTTTTCCTTCATCTCGAAGACAAAAAACAGAATAGATGACAACGAAATGAAAATTTTAGACTCTGTGTATGGAGAAAATTTAAAGCAATAACAAACGTAAGTAATGAAAATTTATTCACACACCACAAATGAAGAAAAAAGTTTCCTCATCCAAGTTTGGGAAATTCCACTAGTTCAGCAACCCCAATAGGTTGGAATTTGATAAGAAAGGGATTTTTCTACACATGCTTTAAAAAATGGATATGCATGCTCGAAACATGTTAAAGTTGCAAATGACCCATGGATCCAAAACTTTCAAAAAGAATAAAAAACTTCTCATTAAATTCTCAAGTGAACGTGCGGTGGGATATTTAACCGAGTCAAACAAGCCATTATTTTGCCCATTAACGAAAAGCTGACCTAGCGATCATTGATCATTGTAAAATGATTTATCATGCGTAACGGGCCACATTTTTTTAAGGAATGACTTTTGGGTTGGGATTCAACACTCAGTTTAAAATTCCCTCGCCTCCCCTTTTCCCGACTATTGCAAAACCTGATATATAAAGACTAAAACGAGTTTTAAATCCCTAAAAATTACACAAACTTTTTGGAAATATCTCTCTCCATATTTGTGCATTGTGCATTTCCATTTTAGATGTGTACATTTTTCTTAAATCAAAACTTGAGTTTTCACTTTTTCCTTCATCTCGAAGAACAAAAACAGAATAGATGACAACGAAATGAAAATTTTAGACTCTGTGTATGGAAAAAATTTAAAGCAATAACAAACGTAAGTAATGAAAATTTATTCACACACCACAAACGAAGAAAAAAGTTTCCTCATCCAAGTTTGGGAAATTCCACTAGTTCAGCAACCCCAATAGGTTGGAATTTGATAAGAAAGGGATTTTTCTACACATGCTTTAAAAAATGGATATGCATGCTCGAAACATGTTAAAGTTGCAAATCACCCATGGATCCAAAACTTTCAAAAAGAATAAAAAACTTCTCATTAAATTCTCAAGTGAACGTGCGGTGGGATATTTAACCGAGTCAAACAAGCCATTATTTTGCCCATTAACGAAAAGCTGACCTAGCGATCATTGATCATTGTAAACTGATTTATCATGCGTAACGGGCCACATTGTTTTAAGGAATGACTTTTTGGTTGGGATTCAACACTCAGTTTAAAATTCCCTCGCCTCCCCTTTTCCCGACGATTGCAAAACCTGATATATAAAGACTAAAACGAGTTTTAAATCCCTAAAAATTACACAAACTTTTTGGAAATATCTCTCTCCATATTTGTGCATTGTGCACCATTTTAGATGTGTACATTTTTCTTAAATCAAAACTTGAGTTTTCACTTTTTCCTTCATCTCGAAGACAAAAAACAGAATAGATGACAACGAAATGAAAATTTTAGACTCTGTGTATGGAGAAAATTTAAAGCAATAACAAACGTAAGTAATGAAAATTTATTCACACACCACAAATGAAGAAAAAAGTTTCACAAATGAAGAAAAAAGTTTCCTCATCCAAGTTTGGGAAATTCCACTAGTTCAGCAACCCCAATAGGTTGGAATTTGATAAGAAAGGGATTTTTCTACACATGCTTTAAAAAATGGATATGCATGCTCGAAACATGTTAAAGTTGCAAATCACCCATGGATCCAAAACTTTCAAAAAGAATAAAAAACTTCTCATTAAATTCTCAAGTGAACGTGCGGTGGGATATTTAACCGAGTCAAACAAGCCATTATTTTGCCCATTAACGAAAAGCTGACCTAGCGATCATTGATCATTGTAAACTGATTTATCATGCGTAACGGGCCACATTGTTTTAAGGAATGACTTTTTGGTTGGGATTCAACACTCAGTTTAAAATTCCCTCGCCTCCCCTTTTCCCGACGATTGCAAAACCTGATATATAAAGACTAAAACGAGTTTTAAATCCCTAAAAATTACACAAACTTTTTGGAAATATCTCTCTCCATATTTGTGCATTGTGCATTTCCATTTTAGATGTGTACATTTTTCTTAAATCAAAACTTGAGTTTTCACTTTTTCCCTCAGTAGACAAAAAACAGAATAGATGACAACGAAATGAAAATTTTAGACTCTGTGTATGGAGAAAATTTAAAGCAATAACAAACGTAAGTAATGAAAATTTATTCACACACCACAAAATGAAGAAAAAAGTTTCCTCATCCAAGTTTGGGAAATTCCACTAGTTCAGCAACCCCAATAGGTTGGAATTTGATAAGAAAGGGATTTTTCTAGACATGCTTTAAAAAATGGATATGCATGCTCGAAACATGTTAAAGTTGCAAATCACCCATGGATCCAAAACTTTCAAAAAGAATAAAAAACTTCTCATTAAATTCTCAAGTGAACGTGCGGTGGGATATTTAACCGAGTCAAACAAGCCATTATTTTGCCCATTAACGAAAAGCTGACCTAGCGATCATTGATCATTGTAAAATGATTTATCATGCGTAACGGGCCACATTTTTTTAAGGAATGACTTTTGGGTTGGGATTCAACACTCAGTTTAAAATTCCCTCGCCTCCCGTTTTCCCGACTATTGCAAAACCTGATATATAAAGACTAAAACGAGTTTTAAATCCCTAAAAATTACACAAACTTTTTGGAAATATCTCTCTCCATATTTGTGCATTGTGCATTTCCATTTTAGATGTGTACATTTTTCTTAAATCAAAACTTGAGTTTTCACTTTTTCCCTCATCTCGTAGACAAAAAACAGAATAGATGACAACGAAATGAAAATTTTAGACTCTGTGTAAGGAGAAAATTTAAAGCAATAACAAACGTAAGTAAAGAAAATTTATTCACACACCACAAATGAAGAAAAAAGTTTTCTCATCCAAGTTTGGGAAATTCCACTAGTTCAGCAACCCCAATAGGTTGGAATTTGATAAGAAAGAGATTTTTCTACACATGCTTCAAAAAATGGATATGCAAGGCTCGAAACATGTTAAAGTTGCAAATGACCCATGGATCCAAACCTTTCAAAAAGAATAAAAAACTTCTCATTAAATTCTCAAGTGAACGTGCGGTGGGATATTTAACCGAGTCAAACAAGCCATTATTTTGCCCATTAACGAAAAGCTGACCTAGCGATCATTGATCATTGTAAACTGATTTATCATGCGTAACGGGCCACATTTTTTTAAGGAATGACTTTTGGGTTGGGATTCAACACTCAGTTTAAAATTCCCTCGCCTCCCCTTTTCCCGACGATTGCAAAACCTGATATATAAAGACTAAAACGAGTTTTAAATCCCTAAAAATTACACAAACTTTTTGGAAATATCTCTCTCCATATTTGTGCATTGTGCACCATTTTAGATGTGTACATTTTTCTTAAATCAAAACTTGAGTTTTCACTTTTTCCTTCATCTCGAAGACAAAAAACAGAATAGATGACAACGAAATGAAAATTTTAGACTCTGTGTATGGAGAAAATTTAAAGCAATAACAAACGTAAGTAATGAAAATTTATTCACACACCACAAATGAAGAAAAAAGTTTCACAAATGAAGAAAAAAGTTTCCTCATCCAAGTTTGGGAAATTCCACTAGTTCAGCAACCCCAATAGGTTGGAATTTGATAAGAAAGGGATTTTTCTACACATGCTTTAAAAAATGGATATGCATGCTCGAAACATGTTAAAGTTGCAAATGACCCATGGATCCAAAACTTTCAAAAAGAATAAAAAACTTCTCATTAAATTCTCAAGTGAACGTGCGGTGGGATATTTAACCGAGTCAAACAAGCCATTATTTTGCCCATTAACGAAAAGCTGACCTAGCGATCATTGATCATTGTAAAATGATTTATCATGCGTAACGGGCCACATTTTTTTAAGGAATGACTTTTGGGTTGGGATTCAACACTCAGTTTAAAATTCCCTCGCCTCCCCTTTTCCCGACTATTGCAAAACCTGATATATAAAGACTAAAAGGAGTTTTAAATCCCTAAAAATTACACAAACTTTTTGGAAATATCTCTCTCCATATTTGGGCATTGTGCATTTCCATTTTAGATGTGTACATTTTTCTTAAATCAAAACTTGAGTTTTCACTTTTTCCCTCATCTCGTAGACAAAAAACAGAATAGATGACAACGAAATGAAAATTTTAGACTCTGTGTATGGAGAAAATTTAAAGCAATAACAAACGTAAGTAAAGAAAATTTATTCACACACCACAAATGAAGAAAAAAGTTTTCTCATCCAAGTTTGGGAAATTCCACTAGTTCAGCAACCCCAATAGGTTGGAATTTGATAAGAAAGAGATTTTTCTACACATGCTTCAAAAAATGGATATGCATGGCTCGAAACATGTTAAAGTTGCAAATGACCCGTGGATCCAAACCTTTCAAAAAGAATAAAAAACTTCTCATTAAATTCTCAAGTGAACGTGCGGTGGGATATTTAACCGAGTCAAACAAGCCATTATTTTGCCCATTAACGAAAAGCTGACCTAGCGATCATTGATCATTGTAAACTGATTTATCATGCGTAACGGGCCACATTTTTTTAAGGAATGACTTTTGGGTTGGGATTCAACACTCAGTTTAAAATTCCCTCGCCTCCCCTTTTCCCGACGATTGCAAAACCTGATATATAAAGACTAAAACGAGTTTTAAATCCCTAAAAATTACACAAACTTTTTGGAAATATCTCTCTCCATATTTGTGCATTGTGCATTTCCATTTTAGATGTGTACATTTTTCTTAAATCAAAACTTGAGTTTTCACTTTTTCCTTCATCTCGAAGACAAAAAACAGAATAGATGACAACGAAATGAAAATTTTAGACTCTGTGTATGGAGAAAATTTAAAGCAATAACAAACGTAAGTAATGAAAATTTATTCACACACCACAAATGAAGAAAAAAGTTTCCTCATCCAAGTTTGGGAAATTCCACTAGTTCAGCAACCCCAATAGGTTGGAATTTGATAAGAAAGGGATTTTTCTACACATGCTTTAAAAAATGGATATGCATGCTCGAAACATGTTAAAGTTGCAAATGACCCATGGATCCAAAACTTTCAAAAAGAATAAAAAACTTCTCATTAAATTCTCAAGTGAACGTGCGGTGGGATATTTAACCGAGTCAAACAAGCCATTATTTTGCCCATTAACGAAAAGCTGACCTAGCGATCATTGATCATTGTAAAATGATTTATCATGCGTAACGGGCCACATTTTTTTAAGGAATGACTTTTGGGTTGGGATTCAACACTCAGTTTAAAATTCCCTCGCCTCCCCTTTTCCCGACTATTGCAAAACCTGATATATAAAGACTAAAAGGAGTTTTAAATCCCTAAAAATTACACAAACTTTTTGGAAATATCTCTCTCCATATTTGGGCATTGTGCATTTCCATTTTAGATGTGTACATTTTTCTTAAATCAAAACTTGAGTTTTCACTTTTTCCCTCATCTGGTAGACAAAAAACAGAATAGATGACAACGAAATGAAAATTTTAGACTCTGTGTATGGAGAAAATTTAAAGCAATAACAAACGTAAGTAAAGAAAATTTATTCACACACCACAAATGAAGAAAAAAGTTTTCTCATCCAAGTTTGGGAAATTCCACTAGTTCAGCAACCCCAATAGGTTGGAATTTGATAAGAAAGAGATTTTTCTACACATGCTTCAAAAAATGGATATGCATGGCTCGAAACATGTTAAAGTTGCAAATGACCCGTGGATCCAAACCTTTCAAAAAGAATAAAAAACTTCTCATTAAATTCTCAAGTGAACGTGCGGTGGGATATTTAACCGAGTCAAACAAGCCATTATTTTGCCCATTAACGAAAAGCTGACCTAGCGATCATTGATCATTGTAAACTGATTTATCATGCGTAACGGGCCACATTTTTTTATGGAATGACTTTTGGGTTGGGATTCAACACTCAGTTTAAAATTCCCTCGCCTCCCCTTTTCCCGACGATTGCAAAACCTGATATATAAAGAGTAAAACGAGTTTTAAATCCCTAAAAATTACACAAACTTTTTGGAAATATCTCTCTCCATATTTGTGCATTGTGCATTTCCATTTTAGATGTGTACATTTTTCTTAAATCAAAACTTGTGTTTTCACTTTTTCCTTCATCTCGAAGACAAAAAACAGAATAGATGACAACGAAATGAAAATTTTAGACTCTGTGTATGGAGAAAATTTAAAGCAATAACAAACGTAAGTGATGAAAATTTATTCACACACCACAAATGAAGAAAAAAGTTTCCTCATCCAAGTTTGGGAAATTCCACTAGTTCAGCAACCCCAATAGGTTGGAATTTGATAAGAAAGGGATTTTTCTACACATGCTTTAAAAAATGGATATGCATGCTCGAAACATGTTAAAGTTGCAAATGACCCATGGATCCAAAACTTTCAAAAAGAATAAAAAACTTCTCATTAAATTCTCAAGTGAACGTGCGGTGGGATATTTAACCGAGTCAAACAAGCCATTATTTTGCCCATTAACGAAAAGCTGACCTAGCGATCATTGATCATTGTAAAATGATTTATCATGCGTAACGGGCCACATTTTTTTAAGGAATGACTTTTGGGTTGGGATTCAACACTCAGTTTAAAATTCCCTCGCCTCCCCTTTTCCCGACTATTGCAAAACCTGATATATAAAGACTAAAAGGAGTTTTAAATCCCTAAAAATTACACAAACTTTTTGGAAATATCTCTCTCCATATTTGGGCATTGTGCATTTCCATTTTAGATGTGTACATTTTTCTTAAATCAAAACTTGAGTTTTCACTTTTTCCCTCATCTCGTAGACAAAAAACAGAATAGATGACAACGAAATGAAAATTTTAGACTCTGTGTATGGAGAAAATTTAAAGCAATAACAAACGTAAGTAAAGAAAATTTATTCACACACCACAAATGAAGAAAAAAGTTTTCTCATCCAAGTTTGGGAAATTCCACTAGTTCAGCAACCCCAATAGGTTGGAATTTGATAAGAAAGAGATTTTTCTACACATGCTTCAAAAAATGGATATGCATGGCTCGAAACATGTTAAAGTTGCAAATGACCCGTGGATCCAAACCTTTCAAAAAGAATAAAAAACTTCTCATTAAATTCTCAAGTGAACGTGCGGTGGGATATTTAACCGAGTCAAACAAGCCATTATTTTGCCCATTAACGAAAAGCTGACCTAGCGATCATTGATCATTGTAAACTGATTTATCATGCGTAACGGGCCACATTTTTTTAAGGAATGACTTTTGGGTTGGGATTCAACACTCAGTTTAAAATTCCCTCGCCTCCCCTTTACCCGACGATTGCAAAACCTGATATATAAAGACTAAAACGAGTTTTAAATCCCTAAAAATTACACAAACTTTTTGGAAATATCTCTCTCCATATTTGTGTATTGTGCATTTCCATTTTAGATGTGTACATTTTTCTTAAATCAAAACTTGAGTTTTCACTTTTTCCTTCATCTCGAAGACAAAAAACAGAATAGATGACAACGAAATGAAAATTTTAGACTCTGTGTATGGAGAAAATTTAAAGCAATAACAAACGTAAGTAATGAAAATTTATTCACACACCACAAATGAAGAAAAAAGTTTCCTCATCCAAGTTTGGGAAATTCCACTAGTTGAGCAACCCCAATAGGTTGGAATTTGATAAGAAAGGGATTTTTCTACACATGCTTTAAAAAATGGATATGTATGCTCGAAACATGTTAAAGTTGCAAATGACCCATGGATCCAAAACTTTCAAAAAGAATAAAAAACTTCTCATTAAATTCTCAAGTGAACGTGCGGTGGGATATTTAACCGAGTCAAACAAGCCATTATTTTGCCCATTAACGAAAAGCTGACCTAGCGATCATTGATCATTGTAAAATGATTTATCATGCGTAACGGGCCACATTTTTTTAAGGAATGACTTTTGGGTTGGGATTCAACACTCAGTTTAAAATTCCCTCGCCTCCCCTTTTCCCGACTATTGCAAAACCTGATATATAAAGACTAAAAGGAGTTTTAAATCCCTAAAAATTACACAAACTTTTTGGAAATATCTCTCTCCATATTTGGGCATTGTGCATTTCCATTTTAGATGTGTACATTTTTCTTAAATCAAAACTTGAGTTTTCACTTTTTCCCTCATCTCGTAGACAAAAAACAGAATAGATGACAACGAAATGAAAATTTTAGACTCTGTGTATGGAGAAAATTTAAAGCAATAACAAACGTAAGTAAAGAAAATTTATTCACACACCACAAATGAAGAAAAAAGTTTTCTCATCCAAGTTTGGGAAATTCCACTAGTTCAGCAACCCCAATAGGTTGGAATTTGATCAGAAAGAGATTTTTCTACACATGCTTCAAAAAATGGATATGCATGGCTCGAAACATGTTAAAGTTGCAAATGACCCGTGGATCCAAACCTTTCAAAAAGAATAAAAAACTTCTCATTAAATTCTCAAGTGAACGTGCGGTGGGATATTTAACCGAGTCAAACAAGCCATTATTTTGCCCATTAACGAAAAGCTGACCTAGCGATCATTGATCATTGTAAACTGATTTATCATGCGTAACGGGCCACATTTTTTTAAGGAATGACTTTTGGGTTGGGATTCAACACTCAGTTTAAAATTCCCTCGCCTCCCCTTTTCCCGACGATTGCAAAACCTGATATATAAAGACTAAAACGAGTTTTAAATCCCTAAAAATTACACAAACTTTTTGGAAATATCTCTCTCCATATTTGTGCATTGTGCATTTCCATTTTAGATGTGTACATTTTTCTTAAATCAAAACTTGTGTTTTCACTTTTTCCTTCATCTCGAAGACAAAAAACAGAATAGATGACAACGAAATGAAAATTTTAGACTCTGTGTATGGAGAAAATTTAAAGCAATAACAAACGTAAGTAATGAAAATTTATTCACACACCACAAATGAAGAAAAAAGTTTCCTCATCCAAGTTTGGGAAATTCCACTAGTTCAGCAACCCCAATAGGTTGGAATTTGATAAGAAAGAGATTTTTCTACACATGCTTTAAAAAATGGATATGCATGCTCGAAACATGTTAAAGTTGCAAATGACCCATGGATCCAAAACTCTCAAAAAGAATAAAAAACTTCTCATTAAATTCTCAAGTGAACGTGCGGTGGGATATTTAACCGAGTCAAACAAGCCATTATTTTGCCCATTAACGAAAAGCTGACCTAGCGATCATTGATCATTGTAAAATGATTTATCATGCGTAACGGGCCACATTTTTTTAAGGAATGACTTTTGGGTTGGGATTCAACACTCAGTTTAAAATTCCCTCGCCTCCCCTTTTCCCGACTATTGCAAAACCTGATATATAAAGACTAAAAGGAGTTTTAAATCCCTAAAAATTACACAAACTTTTTGGAAATATCTCTCTCCATATTTGGGCATTGTGCATTTCCATTTTAGATGTGTATATTTTTCTTAAATCAAAACTTGAGTTTTCACTTTTTCCCTCATCTCGTAGACAAAAAACAGAATAGATGACAACGAAATGAAAATTTTAGACTCTGTGTATGGAGAAAATTTAAAGCAATAACAAACGTAAGTAAAGAAAATTTATTCACACACCACAAATGAAGAAAAAAGTTTTCTCATCCAAGTTTGGGAAATTCCACTAGTTCAGCAACCCCAATAGGTTGGAATTTGATCAGAAAGAGATTTTTCTACACATGCTTCAAAAAATGGATATGCATGGCTCGAAACATGTTAAAGTTGCAAATGACCCGTGGATCCAAACCTTTCAAAAAGAATAAAAAACTTCTCATTAAATTCTCAAGTGAACGTGCGGTGGGATATTTAACCGAGTCAAACAAGCCATTATTTTGCCCATTAACGAAAAGCTGACCTAGCGATCATTGATCATTGTAAACTGATTTATCATGCGTAACGGGCCACATTTTTTTATGGAATGACTTTTGGGTTGGGATTCAACACTCAGTTTAAAATTCCCTCGCCTCCCCTTTTCCCGACGATTGCAAAACCTGATATATAAAGACTAAAACGAGTTTTAAATCCCTAAAAATTACACAAACTTTTTGGAAATATCTCTCTCCATATTTGTGCATTGTGCATTTCCATTTTAGATGTGTACATTTTTCTTAAATCAAAACTTGTGTTTTCACTTTTTCCTTCATCTCGAAGACAAAAAACAGAATAGATGACAACGAAATGAAAATTTTAGACTCTGTGTATGGAGAAAATTTAAAGCAATAACAAACGTAAGTAATGAAAATTTATTCACACACCACAAATGAAGAAAAAAGTTTCCTCATCCAAGTTTGGGAAATTCCACTAGTTCAGCAACCCCAATAGGTTGGAATTTGATAAGAAAGGGATTTTTCTACACATGCTTTAAAAAATGGATATGCATGCTCGAAACATGTTAAAGTTGCAAATGACCCATGGATCCAAAACTTTCAAAAAGAATAAAAAACTTCTCATTAAATTCTCAAGTGAACGTGCGGTGGGATATTTAACCGAGTCAAACAAGCCATTATTTTGCCCATTAACGAAAAGCTGACCTAGCGATCATTGATCATTGTAAAATGATTTATCATGCGTAACGGGCCACATTTTTTTAAGGAATGACTTTTGGGTTGGGATTCAACACTCAGTTTAAAATTCCCTCGCCTCCCCTTTTCCCGACTATTGCAAAACCTGATATATAAAGACTAAAAGGAGTTTTAAATCCCTAAAAATTACACAAACTTTTTGGAAATATCTCTCTCCATATTTGGGCATTGTGCATTTCCATTTTAGATGTGTACATTTTTCTTAAATCAAAACTTGAGTTTTCACTTTTTCCCTCATCTCGTAGACAAAAAACAGAATAGATGACAACGAAATGAAAATTTTAGACTCTGTGTATGGAGAAAATTTAAAGCAATAACAAACGTAAGTAAAGAAAATTTATTCACACACCACAAATGAAGAAAAAAGTTTTCTCATCCAAGTTTGGGAAATTCCACTAGTTCAGCAACCCCAATAGGTTGGAATTTGATAAGAAAGAGATTTTTCTACACATGCTTCAAAAAATGGATATGCATGGCTCGAAACATGTTAAAGTTGCAAATGACCCGTGGATCCAAACCTTTCAAAAAGAATAAAAAACTTCTCATTAAATTCTCAAGTGAACGTGCGGTGGGATATTTAACCGAGTCAAACAAGCCATTATTTTGCCCATTAACGAAAAGCTGACCTAGCGATCATTGATCATTGTAAACTGATTTATCATGCGTAACGGGCCACATTTTTTTATGGAATGACTTTTGGGTTGGGATTCAACACTCAGTTTAAAATTCCCTCGCCTCCCCTTTTCCCGACGATTGCAAAACCTGATATATAAAGAGTAAAACGAGTTTTAAATCCCTAAAAATTACACAAACTTTTTGGAAATATCTCTCTCCATATTTGTGCATTGTGCATTTCCATTTTAGATGTGTACATTTTTCTTAAATCAAAACTTGTGTTTTCACTTTTTCCTTCATCTCGAAGACAAAAAACAGAATAGATGACAACGAAATGAAAATTTTAGACTCTGTGTATGGAGAAAATTTAAAGCAATAACAAACGTAAGTGATGAAAATTTATTCACACACCACAAATGAAGAAAAAAGTTTCCTCATCCAAGTTTGGGAAATTCCACTAGTTCAGCAACCCCAATAGGTTGGAATTTGATAAGAAAGGGATTTTTCTACACATGCTTTAAAAAATGGATATGCATGCTCGAAACATGTTAAAGTTGCAAATGACCCATGGATCCAAAACTTTCAAAAAGAATAAAAAACTTCTCATTAAATTCTCAAGTGAACGTGCGGTGGGATATTTAACCGAGTCAAACAAGCCATTATTTTGCCCATTAACGAAAAGCTGACCTAGCGATCATTGATCATTGTAAAATGATTTATCATGCGTAACGGGCCACATTTTTTTAAGGAATGACTTTTGGGTTGGGATTCAACACTCAGTTTAAAATTCCCTCGCCTCCCCTTTTCCCGACTATTGCAAAACCTGATATATAAAGACTAAAAGGAGTTTTAAATCCCTAAAAATTACACAAACTTTTTGGAAATATCTCTCTCCATATTTGGGCATTGTGCATTTCCATTTTAGATGTGTACATTTTTCTTAAATCAAAACTTGAGTTTTCACTTTTTCCCTCATCTCGTAGACAAAAAACAGAATAGATGACAACGAAATGAAAATTTTAGACTCTGTGTATGGAGAAAATTTAAAGCAATAACAAACGTAAGTAAAGAAAATTTATTCACACACCACAAATGAAGAAAAAAGTTTTCTCATCCAAGTTTGGGAAATTCCACTAGTTCAGCAACCCCAATAGGTTGGAATTTGATAAGAAAGAGATTTTTCTACACATGCTTCAAAAAATGGATATGCATGGCTCGAAACATGTTAAAGTTGCAAATGACCCGTGGATCCAAACCTTTCAAAAAGAATAAAAAACTTCTCATTAAATTCTCAAGTGAACGTGCGGTGGGATATTTAACCGAGTCAAACAAGCCATTATTTTGCCCATTAACGAAAAGCTGACCTAGCGATCATTGATCATTGTAAACTGATTTATCATGCGTAACGGGCCACATTTTTTTATGGAATGACTTTTGGGTTGGGATTCAACACTCAGTTTAAAATTCCCTCGCCTCCCCTTTTCCCGACGATTGCAAAACCTGATATATAAAGAGTAAAACGAGTTTTAAATCCCTAAAAATTACACAAACTTTTTGGAAATATCTCTCTCCATATTTGTGCATTGTGCATTTCCATTTTAGATGTGTACATTTTTCTTAAATCAAAACTTGTGTTTTCACTTTTTCCTTCATCTCGAAGACAAAAAACAGAATAGATGACAACGAAATGAAAATTTTAGACTCTGTGTATGGAGAAAATTTAAAGCAATAACAAACGTAAGTGATGAAAATTTATTCACACACCACAAATGAAGAAAAAAGTTTCCTCATCCAAGTTTGGGAAATTCCACTAGTTCAGCAACCCCAATAGGTTGGAATTTGATAAGAAAGGGATTTTTCTACACATGCTTTAAAAAATGGATATGCATGCTCGAAACATGTTAAAGTTGCAAATGACCCATGGATCCAAAACTTTCAAAAAGAATAAAAAACTTCTCATTAAATTCTCAAGTGAACGTGCGGTGGGATATTTAACCGAGTCAAACAAGCCATTATTTTGCCCATTAACGAAAAGCTGACCTAGCGATCATTGATCATTGTAAAATGATTTATCATGCGTAACGGGCCACATTTTTTTAAGGAATGACTTTTGGGTTGGGATTCAACACTCAGTTTAAAATTCCCTCGCCTCCCCTTTTCCCGACTATTGCAAAACCTGATATATAAAGACTAAAAGGAGTTTTAAATCCCTAAAAATTACACAAACTTTTTGGAAATATCTCTCTCCATATTTGGGCATTGTGCATTTCCATTTTAGATGTGTACATTTTTCTTAAATCAAAACTTGAGTTTTCACTTTTTCCCTCATCTCGTAGACAAAAAACAGAATAGATGACAACGAAATGAAAATTTTAGACTCTGTGTATGGAGAAAATTTAAAGCAATAACAAACGTAAGTAAAGAAAATTTATTCACACACCACAAATGAAGAAAAAAGTTTTCTCATCCAAGTTTGGGAAATTCCACTAGTTCAGCAACCCCAATAGGTTGGAATTTGATAAGAAAGAGATTTTTCTACACATGCTTCAAAAAATGGATATGCATGGCTCGAAACATGTTAAAGTTGCAAATGACCCGTGGATCCAAACCTTTCAAAAAGAATAAAAAACTTCTCATTAAATTCTCAAGTGAACGTGCGGTGGGATATTTAACCGAGTCAAACAAGCCATTATTTTGCCCATTAACGAAAAGCTGACCTAGCGATCATTGATCATTGTAAACTGATTTATCATGCGTAACGGGCCACATTTTTTTATGGAATGACTTTTGGGTTGGGATTCAACACTCAGTTTAAAATTCCCTCGCCTCCCCTTTTCCCGACGATTGCAAAACCTGATATATAAAGAGTAAAACGAGTTTTAAATCCCTAAAAATTACACAAACTTTTTGGAAATATCTCTCTCCATATTTGTGCATTGTGCATTTCCATTTTAGATGTGTACATTTTTCTTAAATCAAAACTTGAGTTTTCACTTTTTCCTTCATCTCGAAGACAAAAAACAGAATAGATGACAACGAAATGAAAATTTTAGACTCTGTGTATGGAGAAAATTTAAAGCAATAACAAACGTAAGTAATGAAAATTTATTCACACACCACAAATGAAGAAAAAAGTTTCCTCATCCAAGTTTGGGAAATTCCACTAGTTCAGCAACCCCAATAGGTTGGAATTTGATAAGAAAGGGATTTTTCTACACATGCTTTAAAAAATGGATATGCATGCTCGAAACATGTTAAAGTTGCAAATGACCCATGGATCCAAAACTTTCAAAAAGAATAAAAAACTTCTCATTAAATTCTCAAGTGAACGTGCGGTGGGATATTTAACCGAGTCAAACAAGCCATTATTTTGCCCATTAACGAAAAGCTGACCTAGCGATCATTGATCATTGTAAAATGATTTATCATGCGTAACGGGCCACATTTTTTTAAGGAATGACTTTTGGGTTGGGATTCAACACTCAGTTTAAAATTCCCTCGCCTCCCCTTTTCCCGACTATTGCAAAACCTGATATATAAAGACTAAAAGGAGTTTTAAATCCCTAAAAATTACACAAACTTTTTGGAAATATCTCTCTCCATATTTGGGCATTGTGCATTTCCATTTTAGATGTGTACATTTTTCTTAAATCAAAACTTGAGTTTTCACTTTTTCCCTCATCTCGTAGACAAAAAACAGAATAGATGACAACGAAATGAAAATTTTAGACTCTGTGTATGGAGAAAATTTAAAGCAATAACAAACGTAAGTAAAGAAAATTTATTCACACACCACAAATGAAGAAAAAAGTTTTCTCATCCAAGTTTGGGAAATTCCACTAGTTCAGCAACCCCAATAGGTTGGAATTTGATAAGAAAGAGATTTTTCTACACATGCTTCAAAAAATGGATATGCATGGCTCGAAACATGTTAAAGTTGCAAATGACCCGTGGATCCAAACCTTTCAAAAAGAATAAAAAACTTCTCATTAAATTCTCAAGTGAACGTGCGGTGGGATATTTAACCGAGTCAAACAAGCCATTATTTTGCCCATTAACGAAAAGCTGACCTAGCGATCATTGATCATTGTAAACTGATTTATCATGCGTAACGGGCCACATTTTTTTAAGGAATGACTTTTGGGTTGGGATTCAACACTCAGTTTAAAATTCCCTCGCCTCCCCTTTTCCCGACGATTGCAAAACCTGATATATAAAGACTAAAACGAGTTTTAAATCCCTAAAAATTACACAAACTTTTTGGAAATATCTCTCTCCATATTTGTGCATTGTGCATTTCCATTTTAGATGTGTACATTTTTCTTAAATCAAAACTTGAGTTTTCACTTTTTCCTTCATCTCGAAGACAAAAAACAGAATAGATGACAACGAAATGAAAATTTTAGACTCTGTGTATGGAGAAAATTTAAAGCAATAACAAACGTAAGTAATGAAAATTTATTCACACACCACAAATGAAGAAAAAAGTTTCCTCATCCAAGTTTGGGAAATTCCACTAGTTCAGCAACCCCAATAGGTTGGAATTTGATAAGAAAGGGATTTTTCTACACATGCTTTAAAAAATGGATATGCATGCTCGAAACATGTTAAAGTTGCAAATGACCCATGGATCCAAAACTTTCAAAAAGAATAAAAAACTTCTCATTAAATTCTCAAGTGAACGTGCGGTGGGATATTTAACCGAGTCAAACAAGCCATTATTTTGCCCATTAACGAAAAGCTGACCTAGCGATCATTGATCATTGTAAAATGATTTATCATGCGTAACGGGCCACATTTTTTTAAGGAATGACTTTTGGGTTGGGATTCAACACTCAGTTTAAAATTCCCTCGCCTCCCCTTTTCCCGACTATTGCAAAACCTGATATATAAAGACTAAAAGGAGTTTTAAATCCCTAAAAATTACACAAACTTTTTGGAAATATCTCTCTCCATATTTGGGCATTGTGCATTTCCATTTTAGATGTGTACATTTTTCTTAAATCAAAACTTGAGTTTTCACTTTTTCCCTCATCTCGTAGACAAAAAACAGAATAGATGACAACGAAATGAAAATTTTAGACTCTGTGTATGGAGAAAATTTAAAGCAATAACAAACGTAAGTAAAGAAAATTTATTCACACACCACAAATGAAGAAAAAAGTTTTCTCATCCAAGTTTGGGAAATTCCACTAGTTCAGCAACCCCAATAGGTTGGAATTTGATAAGAAAGAGATTTTTCTACACATGCTTCAAAAAATGGATATGCATGGCTCGAAACATGTTAAAGTTGCAAATGACCCGTGGATCCAAACCTTTCAAAAAGAATAAAAAACTTCTCATTAAATTCTCAAGTGAACGTGCGGTGGGATATTTAACCGAGTCAAACAAGCCATTATTTTGCCCATTAACGAAAAGCTGACCTAGCGATCATTGATCATTGTAAACTGATTTATCATGCGTAACGGGCCACATTTTTTTAAGGAATGACTTTTGGGTTGGGATTCAACACTCAGTTTAAAATTCCCTCGCCTCCCCTTTTCCCGACGATTGCAAAACCTGATATATAAAGACTAAAACGAGTTTTAAATCCCTAAAAATTACACAAACTTTTTGGAAATATCTCTCTCCATATTTGTGCATTGTGCATTTCCATTTTAGATGTGTACATTTTTCTTAAATCAAAACTTGAGTTTTCACTTTTTCCTTCATCTCGAAGACAAAAAACAGAATAGATGACAACGAAATGAAAATTTTAGACTCTGTGTATGGAGAAAATTTAAAGCAATAACAAACGTAAGTAATGAAAATTTATTCACACACCACAAATGAAGAAAAAAGTTTCCTCATCCAAGTTTGGGAAATTCCACTAGTTCAGCAACCCCAATAGGTTGGAATTTGATAAGAAAGGGATTTTTCTACACATGCTTTAAAAAATGGATATGCATGCTCGAAACATGTTAAAGTTGCAAATGACCCATGGATCCAAAACTTTCAAAAAGAATAAAAAACTTCTCATTAAATTCTCAAGTGAACGTGCGGTGGGATATTTAACCGAGTCAAACAAGCCATTATTTTGCCCATTAACGAAAAGCTGACCTAGCGATCATTGATCATTGTAAAATGATTTATCATGCGTAACGGGCCACATTTTTTTAAGGAATGACTTTTGGGTTGGGATTCAACACTCAGTTTAAAATTCCCTCGCCTCCCCTTTTCCCGACTATTGCAAAACCTGATATATAAAGACTAAAAGGAGTTTTAAATCCCTAAAAATTACACAAACTTTTTGGAAATATCTCTCTCCATATTTGGGCATTGTGCATTTCCATTTTAGATGTGTACATTTTTCTTAAATCAAAACTTGAGTTTTCACTTTTTCCCTCATCTCGTAGACAAAAAACAGAATAGATGACAACGAAATGAAAATTTTAGACTCTGTGTATGGAGAAAATTTAAAGCAATAACAAACGTAAGTAAAGAAAATTTATTCACACACCACAAATGAAGAAAAAAGTTTTCTCATCCAAGTTTGGGAAATTCCACTAGTTCAGCAACCCCAATAGGTTGGAATTTGATAAGAAAGAGATTTTTCTACACATGCTTCAAAAAATGGATATGCATGGCTCGAAACATGTTAAAGTTGCAAATGACCCGTGGATCCAAACCTTTCAAAAAGAATAAAAAACTTCTCATTAAATTCTCAAGTGAACGTGCGGTGGGATATTTAACCGAGTCAAACAAGCCATTATTTTGCCCATTAACGAAAAGCTGACCTAGCGATCATTGATCATTGTAAACTGATTTATCATGCGTAACGGGCCACATTTTTTTAAGGAATGACTTTTGGGTTGGGATTCAACACTCAGTTTAAAATTCCCTCGCCTCCCCTTTTCCCGACGATTGCAAAACCTGATATATAAAGACTAAAACGAGTTTTAAATCCCTAAAAATTACACAAACTTTTTGGAAATATCTCTCTCCATATTTGTGCATTGTGCATTTCCATTTTAGATGTGTACATTTTTCTTAAATCAAAACTTGAGTTTTCACTTTTTCCTTCATCTCGAAGACAAAAAACAGAATAGATGACAACGAAATGAAAATTTTAGACTCTGTGTATGGAGAAAATTTAAAGCAATAACAAACGTAAGTAATGAAAATTTATTCACACACCACAAATGAAGAAAAAAGTTTCCTCATCCAAGTTTGGGAAATTCCACTAGTTCAGCAACCCCAATAGGTTGGAATTTGATAAGAAAGGGATTTTTCTACACATGCTTTAAAAAATGGATATGCATGCTCGAAACATGTTAAAGTTGCAAATGACCCATGGATCCAAAACTTTCAAAAAGAATAAAAAACTTCTCATTAAATTCTCAAGTGAACGTGCGGTGGGATATTTAACCGAGTCAAACAAGCCATTATTTTGCCCATTAACGAAAAGCTGACCTAGCGATCATTGATCATTGTAAAATGATTTATCATGCGTAACGGGCCACATTTTTTTAAGGAATGACTTTTGGGTTGGGATTCAACACTCAGTTTAAAATTCCCTCGCCTCCCCTTTTCCCGACTATTGCAAAACCTGATATATAAAGACTAAAAGGAGTTTTAAATCCCTAAAAATTACACAAACTTTTTGGAAATATCTCTCTCCATATTTGGGCATTGTGCATTTCCATTTTAGATGTGTACATTTTTCTTAAATCAAAACTTGAGTTTTCACTTTTTCCCTCATCTCGTAGACAAAAAACAGAATAGATGACAACGAAATGAAAATTTTAGACTCTGTGTATGGAGAAAATTTAAAGCAATAACAAACGTAAGTAAAGAAAATTTATTCACACACCACAAATGAAGAAAAAAGTTTTCTCATCCAAGTTTGGGAAATTCCACTAGTTCAGCAACCCCAATAGGTTGGAATTTGATAAGAAAGAGATTTTTCTACACATGCTTCAAAAAATGGATATGCATGGCTCGAAACATGTTAAAGTTGCAAATGACCCGTGGATCCAAACCTTTCAAAAAGAATAAAAAACTTCTCATTAAATTCTCAAGTGAACGTGCGGTGGGATATTTAACCGAGTCAAACAAGCCATTATTTTGCCCATTAACGAAAAGCTGACCTAGCGATCATTGATCATTGTAAACTGATTTATCATGCGTAACGGGCCACATTTTTTTAAGGAATGACTTTTGGGTTGGGATTCAACACTCAGTTTAAAATTCCCTCGCCTCCCCTTTTCCCGACGATTGCAAAACCTGATATATAAAGACTAAAACGAGTTTTAAATCCCTAAAAATTACACAAACTTTTTGGAAATATCTCTCTCCATATTTGTGCATTGTGCATTTCCATTTTAGATGTGTACATTTTTCTTAAATCAAAACTTGAGTTTTCACTTTTTCCTTCATCTCGAAGACAAAAAACAGAATAGATGACAACGAAATGAAAATTTTAGACTCTGTGTATGGAGAAAATTTAAAGCAATAACAAACGTAAGTAATGAAAATTTATTCACACACCACAAATGAAGAAAAAAGTTTCCTCATCCAAGTTTGGGAAATTCCACTAGTTCAGCAACCCCAATAGGTTGGAATTTGATAAGAAAGGGATTTTTCTACACATGCTTTAAAAAATGGATATGCATGCTCGAAACATGTTAAAGTTGCAAATGACCCATGGATCCAAAACTTTCAAAAAGAATAAAAAACTTCTCATTAAATTCTCAAGTGAACGTGCGGTGGGATATTTAACCGAGTCAAACAAGCCATTATTTTGCCCATTAACGAAAAGCTGACCTAGCGATCATTGATCATTGTAAAATGATTTATCATGCGTAACGGGCCACATTTTTTTAAGGAATGACTTTTGGGTTGGGATTCAACACTCAGTTTAAAATTCCCTCGCCTCCCCTTTTCCCGACTATTGCAAAACCTGATATATAAAGACTAAAAGGAGTTTTAAATCCCTAAAAATTACACAAACTTTTTGGAAATATCTCTCTCCATATTTGGGCATTGTGCATTTCCATTTTAGATGTGTACATTTTTCTTAAATCAAAACTTGAGTTTTCACTTTTTCCCTCATCTCGTAGACAAAAAACAGAATAGATGACAACGAAATGAAAATTTTAGACTCTGTGTATGGAGAAAATTTAAAGCAATAACAAACGTAAGTAAAGAAAATTTATTCACACACCACAAATGAAGAAAAAAGTTTTCTCATCCAAGTTTGGGAAATTCCACTAGTTCAGCAACCCCAATAGGTTGGAATTTGATAAGAAAGAGATTTTTCTACACATGCTTCAAAAAATGGATATGCATGGCTCGAAACATGTTAAAGTTGCAAATGACCCGTGGATCCAAACCTTTCAAAAAGAATAAAAAACTTCTCATTAAATTCTCAAGTGAACGTGCGGTGGGATATTTAACCGAGTCAAACAAGCCATTATTTTGCCCATTAACGAAAAGCTGACCTAGCGATCATTGATCATTGTAAACTGATTTATCATGCGTAACGGGCCACATTTTTTTAAGGAATGACTTTTGGGTTGGGATTCAACACTCAGTTTAAAATTCCCTCGCCTCCCCTTTTCCCGACGATTGCAAAACCTGATATATAAAGACTAAAACGAGTTTTAAATCCCTAAAAATTACACAAACTTTTTGGAAATATCTCTCTCCATATTTGTGCATTGTGCATTTCCATTTTAGATGTGTACATTTTTCTTAAATCAAAACTTGAGTTTTCACTTTTTCCTTCATCTCGAAGACAAAAAACAGAATAGATGACAACGAAATGAAAATTTTAGACTCTGTGTATGGAGAAAATTTAAAGCAATAACAAACGTAAGTAATGAAAATTTATTCACACACCACAAATGAAGAAAAAAGTTTCCTCATCCAAGTTTGGGAAATTCCACTAGTTCAGCAACCCCAATAGGTTGGAATTTGATAAGAAAGGGATTTTTCTACACATGCTTTAAAAAATGGATATGCATGCTCGAAACATGTTAAAGTTGCAAATGACCCATGGATCCAAAACTTTCAAAAAGAATAAAAAACTTCTCATTAAATTCTCAAGTGAACGTGCGGTGGGATATTTAACCGAGTCAAACAAGCCATTATTTTGCCCATTAACGAAAAGCTGACCTAGCGATCATTGATCATTGTAAAATGATTTATCATGCGTAACGGGCCACATTTTTTTAAGGAATGACTTTTGGGTTGGGATTCAACACTCAGTTTAAAATTCCCTCGCCTCCCCTTTTCCCGACTATTGCAAAACCTGATATATAAAGACTAAAAGGAGTTTTAAATCCCTAAAAATTACACAAACTTTTTGGAAATATCTCTCTCCATATTTGGGCATTGTGCATTTCCATTTTAGATGTGTACATTTTTCTTAAATCAAAACTTGAGTTTTCACTTTTTCCCTCATCTCGTAGACAAAAAACAGAATAGATGACAACGAAATGAAAATTTTAGACTCTGTGTATGGAGAAAATTTAAAGCAATAACAAACGTAAGTAAAGAAAATTTATTCACACACCACAAATGAAGAAAAAAGTTTTCTCATCCAAGTTTGGGAAATTCCACTAGTTCAGCAACCCCAATAGGTTGGAATTTGATAAGAAAGAGATTTTTCTACACATGCTTCAAAAAATGGATATGCATGGCTCGAAACATGTTAAAGTTGCAAATGACCCGTGGATCCAAACCTTTCAAAAAGAATAAAAAACTTCTCATTAAATTCTCAAGTGAACGTGCGGTGGGATATTTAACCGAGTCAAACAAGCCATTATTTTGCCCATTAACGAAAAGCTGACCTAGCGATCATTGATCATTGTAAACTGATTTATCATGCGTAACGGGCCACATTTTTTTAAGGAATGACTTTTGGGTTGGGATTCAACACTCAGTTTAAAATTCCCTCGCCTCCCCTTTTCCCGACGATTGCAAAACCTGATATATAAAGACTAAAACGAGTTTTAAATCCCTAAAAATTACACAAACTTTTTGGAAATATCTCTCTCCATATTTGTGCATTGTGCATTTCCATTTTAGATGTGTACATTTTTCTTAAATCAAAACTTGAGTTTTCACTTTTTCCTTCATCTCGAAGACAAAAAACAGAATAGATGACAACGAAATGAAAATTTTAGACTCTGTGTATGGAGAAAATTTAAAGCAATAACAAACGTAAGTAATGAAAATTTATTCACACACCACAAATGAAGAAAAAAGTTTCCTCATCCAAGTTTGGGAAATTCCACTAGTTCAGCAACCCCAATAGGTTGGAATTTGATAAGAAAGGGATTTTTCTACACATGCTTTAAAAAATGGATATGCATGCTCGAAACATGTTAAAGTTGCAAATGACCCATGGATCCAAAACTTTCAAAAAGAATAAAAAACTTCTCATTAAATTCTCAAGTGAACGTGCGGTGGGATATTTAACCGAGTCAAACAAGCCATTATTTTGCCCATTAACGAAAAGCTGACCTAGCGATCATTGATCATTGTAAAATGATTTATCATGCGTAACGGGCCACATTTTTTTAAGGAATGACTTTTGGGTTGGGATTCAACACTCAGTTTAAAATTCCCTCGCCTCCCCTTTTCCCGACTATTGCAAAACCTGATATATAAAGACTAAAAGGAGTTTTAAATCCCTAAAAATTACACAAACTTTTTGGAAATATCTCTCTCCATATTTGGGCATTGTGCATTTCCATTTTAGATGTGTACATTTTTCTTAAATCAAAACTTGAGTTTTCACTTTTTCCCTCATCTCGTAGACAAAAAACAGAATAGATGACAACGAAATGAAAATTTTAGACTCTGTGTATGGAGAAAATTTAAAGCAATAACAAACGTAAGTAAAGAAAATTTATTCACACACCACAAATGAAGAAAAAAGTTTTCTCATCCAAGTTTGGGAAATTCCACTAGTTCAGCAACCCCAATAGGTTGGAATTTGATAAGAAAGAGATTTTTCTACACATGCTTCAAAAAATGGATATGCATGGCTCGAAACATGTTAAAGTTGCAAATGACCCGTGGATCCAAACCTTTCAAAAAGAATAAAAAACTTCTCATTAAATTCTCAAGTGAACGTGCGGTGGGATATTTAACCGAGTCAAACAAGCCATTATTTTGCCCATTAACGAAAAGCTGACCTAGCGATCATTGATCATTGTAAACTGATTTATCATGCGTAACGGGCCACATTTTTTTAAGGAATGACTTTTGGGTTGGGATTCAACACTCAGTTTAAAATTCCCTCGCCTCCCCTTTTCCCGACGATTGCAAAACCTGATATATAAAGACTAAAACGAGTTTTAAATCCCTAAAAATTACACAAACTTTTTGGAAATATCTCTCTCCATATTTGTGCATTGTGCATTTCCATTTTAGATGTGTACATTTTTCTTAAATCAAAACTTGAGTTTTCACTTTTTCCTTCATCTCGAAGACAAAAAACAGAATAGATGACAACGAAATGAAAATTTTAGACTCTGTGTATGGAGAAAATTTAAAGCAATAACAAACGTAAGTAATGAAAATTTATTCACACACCACAAATGAAGAAAAAAGTTTCCTCATCCAAGTTTGGGAAATTCCACTAGTTCAGCAACCCCAATAGGTTGGAATTTGATAAGAAAGGGATTTTTCTACACATGCTTTAAAAAATGGATATGCATGCTCGAAACATGTTAAAGTTGCAAATGACCCATGGATCCAAAACTTTCAAAAAGAATAAAAAACTTCTCATTAAATTCTCAAGTGAACGTGCGGTGGGATATTTAACCGAGTCAAACAAGCCATTATTTTGCCCATTAACGAAAAGCTGACCTAGCGATCATTGATCATTGTAAAATGATTTATCATGCGTAACGGGCCACATTTTTTTAAGGAATGACTTTTGGGTTGGGATTCAACACTCAGTTTAAAATTCCCTCGCCTCCCCTTTTCCCGACTATTGCAAAACCTGATATATAAAGACTAAAAGGAGTTTTAAATCCCTAAAAATTACACAAACTTTTTGGAAATATCTCTCTCCATATTTGGGCATTGTGCATTTCCATTTTAGATGTGTACATTTTTCTTAAATCAAAACTTGAGTTTTCACTTTTTCCCTCATCTCGTAGACAAAAAACAGAATAGATGACAACGAAATGAAAATTTTAGACTCTGTGTATGGAGAAAATTTAAAGCAATAACAAACGTAAGTAAAGAAAATTTATTCACACACCACAAATGAAGAAAAAAGTTTTCTCATCCAAGTTTGGGAAATTCCACTAGTTCAGCAACCCCAATAGGTTGGAATTTGATAAGAAAGAGATTTTTCTACACATGCTTCAAAAAATGGATATGCATGGCTCGAAACATGTTAAAGTTGCAAATGACCCGTGGATCCAAACCTTTCAAAAAGAATAAAAAACTTCTCATTAAATTCTCAAGTGAACGTGCGGTGGGATATTTAACCGAGTCAAACAAGCCATTATTTTGCCCATTAACGAAAAGCTGACCTAGCGATCATTGATCATTGTAAACTGATTTATCATGCGTAACGGGCCACATTTTTTTAAGGAATGACTTTTGGGTTGGGATTCAACACTCAGTTTAAAATTCCCTCGCCTCCCCTTTTCCCGACGATTGCAAAACCTGATATATAAAGACTAAAACGAGTTTTAAATCCCTAAAAATTACACAAACTTTTTGGAAATATCTCTCTCCATATTTGTGCATTGTGCATTTCCATTTTAGATGTGTACATTTTTCTTAAATCAAAACTTGAGTTTTCACTTTTTCCTTCATCTCGAAGACAAAAAACAGAATAGATGACAACGAAATGAAAATTTTAGACTCTGTGTATGGAGAAAATTTAAAGCAATAACAAACGTAAGTAATGAAAATTTATTCACACACCACAAATGAAGAAAAAAGTTTCCTCATCCAAGTTTGGGAAATTCCACTAGTTCAGCAACCCCAATAGGTTGGAATTTGATAAGAAAGGGATTTTTCTACACATGCTTTAAAAAATGGATATGCATGCTCGAAACATGTTAAAGTTGCAAATGACCCATGGATCCAAAACTTTCAAAAAGAATAAAAAACTTCTCATTAAATTCTCAAGTGAACGTGCGGTGGGATATTTAACCGAGTCAAACAAGCCATTATTTTGCCCATTAACGAAAAGCTGACCTAGCGATCATTGATCATTGTAAAATGATTTATCATGCGTAACGGGCCACATTTTTTTAAGGAATGACTTTTGGGTTGGGATTCAACACTCAGTTTAAAATTCCCTCGCCTCCCCTTTTCCCGACTATTGCAAAACCTGATATATAAAGACTAAAACGAGTTTTAAATCCCTAAAAATTACACAAACTTTTTGGAAATGTCTCTCTCCATATTTGGGCATTGTGCATTTCCATTTTAGATGTGTACATTTTTCTTAAATCAAAACTTGAGTTTTCACTTTTTCCCTCATCTCGTAGACAAAAAATAGAATAGATGACAACGAAATGAAAATTTTAGACTCTGTGTATGGAGAAAATTTAAAGCAATAACAAACGTAAGTAAAGAAAATTTATTCACACACCACAAATGAAGAAAAAAGTTTTCTCATCCAAGTTTGGGAAATTCCACTAGTTCAGCAACCCCAATAGGTTGGAATTTGATAAGAAAGAGATTTTTCTACACATGCTTCAAAAAATGGATATGCATGGCTCGAAACATGTTAAAGTTGCAAATGACCCGTGGATCCAAACCTTTCAAAAAGAATAAAAAACTTCTCATTAAATTCTCAAGTGAACGTGCGGTGGGATATTTAACCGAGTCAAACAAGCCATTATTTTGCCCATTAACGAAAAGCTGACCTAGCGATCATTGATCATTGTAAACTGATTTATCATGCGTAACGGGCCACATTTTTTTAAGGAATGACTTTTGGGTTGGGATTCAACACTCAGTTTAAAATTCCCTCGCCTCCCCTTTTCCCGACGATTGCAAAACCTGATATATAAAGACTAAAACGAGTTTTAAATCCCTAAAAATTACACAAACTTTTTGGAAATATCTCTCTCCATATTTGTGCATTGTGCATTTCCATTTTAGATGTGTACATTTTTCTTAAATCAAAACTTGAGTTTTCACTTTTTCCTTCATCTCGAAGACAAAAAACAGAATAGATGACAACGAAATGAAAATTTTAGACTCTGTGTATGGAGAAAATTTAAAGCAATAACAAACGTAAGTAATGAAAATTTATTCACACACCACAAATGAAGAAAAAAGTTTCCTCATCCAAGTTTGGGAAATTCCACTAGTTCAGCAACCCCAATAGGTTGGAATTTGATAAGAAAGGGATTTTTCTACACATGCTTTAAAAAATGGATATGCATGCTCGAAACATGTTAAAGTTGCAAATGACCCATGGATCCAAAACTTTCAAAAAGAATAAAAAACTTCTCATTAAATTCTCAAGTGAACGTGCGGTGGGATATTTAACCGAGTCAAACAAGCCATTATTTTGCCCATTAACGAAAAGCTGACCTAGCGATCATTGATCATTGTAAAATGATTTATCATGCGTAACGGGCCACATTTTTTTAAGGAATGACTTTTGGGTTGGGATTCAACACTCAGTTTAAAATTCCCTCGCCTCCCCTTTTCCCGACTATTGCAAAACCTGATATATAAAGACTAAAAGGAGTTTTAAATCCCTAAAAATTACACAAACTTTTTGGAAATATCTCTCTCCATATTTGGGCATTGTGCATTTCCATTTTAGATGTGTACATTTTTCTTAAATCAAAACTTGAGTTTTCACTTTTTCCCTCATCTCGTAGACAAAAAACAGAATAGATGACAACGAAATGAAAATTTTAGACTCTGTGTATGGAGAAAATTTAAAGCAATAACAAACGTAAGTAAAGAAAATTTATTCACACACCACAAATGAAGAAAAAAGTTTTCTCATCCAAGTTTGGGAAATTCCACTAGTTCAGCAACCCCAATAGGTTGGAATTTGATAAGAAAGAGATTTTTCTACACATGCTTCAAAAAATGGATATGCATGGCTCGAAACATGTTAAAGTTGCAAATGACCCGTGGATCCAAACCTTTCAAAAAGAATAAAAAACTTCTCATTAAATTCTCAAGTGAACGTGCGGTGGGATATTTAACCGAGTCAAACAAGCCATTATTTTGCCCATTAACGAAAAGCTGACCTAGCGATCATTGATCATTGTAAACTGATTTATCATGCGTAACGGGCCACATTTTTTTAAGGAATGACTTTTGGGTTGGGATTCAACACTCAGTTTAAAATTCCCTCGCCTCCCCTTTTCCCGACGATTGCAAAACCTGATATATAAAGACTAAAACGAGTTTTAAATCCCTAAAAATTACACAAACTTTTTGGAAATATCTCTCTCCATATTTGTGCATTGTGCATTTCCATTTTAGATGTGTACATTTTTCTTAAATCAAAACTTGAGTTTTCACTTTTTCCTTCATCTCGAAGACAAAAAACAGAATAGATGACAACGAAATGAAAATTTTAGACTCTGTGTATGGAGAAAATTTAAAGCAATAACAAACGTAAGTAATGAAAATTTATTCACACACCACAAATGAAGAAAAAAGTTTCCTCATCCAAGTTTGGGAAATTCCACTAGTTCAGCAACCCCAATAGGTTGGAATTTGATAAGAAAGGGATTTTTCTACACATGCTTTAAAAAATGGATATGCATGCTCGAAACATGTTAAAGTTGCAAATGACCCATGGATCCAAAACTTTCAAAAAGAATAAAAAACTTCTCATTAAATTCTCAAGTGAACGTGCGGTGGGATATTTAACCGAGTCAAACAAGCCATTATTTTGCCCATTAACGAAAAGCTGACCTAGCGATCATTGATCATTGTAAAATGATTTATCATGCGTAACGGGCCACATTTTTTTAAGGAATGACTTTTGGGTTGGGATTCAACACTCAGTTTAAAATTCCCTCGCCTCCCCTTTTCCCGACTATTGCAAAACCTGATATATAAAGACTAAAAGGAGTTTTAAATCCCTAAAAATTACACAAACTTTTTGGAAATATCTCTCTCCATATTTGGGCATTGTGCATTTCCATTTTAGATGTGTACATTTTTCTTAAATCAAAACTTGAGTTTTCACTTTTTCCCTCATCTCGTAGACAAAAAACAGAATAGATGACAACGAAATGAAAATTTTAGACTCTGTGTATGGAGAAAATTTAAAGCAATAACAAACGTAAGTAAAGAAAATTTATTCACACACCACAAATGAAGAAAAAAGTTTTCTCATCCAAGTTTGGGAAATTCCACTAGTTCAGCAACCCCAATAGGTTGGAATTTGATAAGAAAGAGATTTTTCTACACATGCTTCAAAAAATGGATATGCATGGCTCGAAACATGTTAAAGTTGCAAATGACCCGTGGATCCAAACCTTTCAAAAAGAATAAAAAACTTCTCATTAAATTCTCAAGTGAACGTGCGGTGGGATATTTAACCGAGTCAAACAAGCCATTATTTTGCCCATTAACGAAAAGCTGACCTAGCGATCATTGATCATTGTAAACTGATTTATCATGCGTAACGGGCCACATTTTTTTAAGGAATGACTTTTGGGTTGGGATTCAACACTCAGTTTAAAATTCCCTCGCCTCCCCTTTTCCCGACGATTGCAAAACCTGATATATAAAGACTAAAACGAGTTTTAAATCCCTAAAAATTACACAAACTTTTTGGAAATATCTCTCTCCATATTTGTGCATTGTGCATTTCCATTTTAGATGTGTACATTTTTCTTAAATCAAAACTTGAGTTTTCACTTTTTCCTTCATCTCGAAGACAAAAAACAGAATAGATGACAACGAAATGAAAATTTTAGACTCTGTGTATGGAGAAAATTTAAAGCAATAACAAACGTAAGTAATGAAAATTTATTCACACACCACAAATGAAGAAAAAAGTTTCCTCATCCAAGTTTGGGAAATTCCACTAGTTCAGCAACCCCAATAGGTTGGAATTTGATAAGAAAGGGATTTTTCTACACATGCTTTAAAAAATGGATATGCATGCTCGAAACATGTTAAAGTTGCAAATGACCCATGGATCCAAAACTTTCAAAAAGAATAAAAAACTTCTCATTAAATTCTCAAGTGAACGTGCGGTGGGATATTTAACCGAGTCAAACAAGCCATTATTTTGCCCATTAACGAAAAGCTGACCTAGCGATCATTGATCATTGTAAAATGATTTATCATGCGTAACGGGCCACATTTTTTTAAGGAATGACTTTTGGGTTGGGATTCAACACTCAGTTTAAAATTCCCTCGCCTCCCCTTTTCCCGACTATTGCAAAACCTGATATATAAAGACTAAAAGGAGTTTTAAATCCCTAAAAATTACACAAACTTTTTGGAAATATCTCTCTCCATATTTGGGCATTGTGCATTTCCATTTTAGATGTGTACATTTTTCTTAAATCAAAACTTGAGTTTTCACTTTTTCCCTCATCTCGTAGACAAAAAACAGAATAGATGACAACGAAATGAAAATTTTAGACTCTGTGTATGGAGAAAATTTAAAGCAATAACAAACGTAAGTAAAGAAAATTTATTCACACACCACAAATGAAGAAAAAAGTTTTCTCATCCAAGTTTGGGAAATTCCACTAGTTCAGCAACCCCAATAGGTTGGAATTTGATAAGAAAGAGATTTTTCTACACATGCTTCAAAAAATGGATATGCATGGCTCGAAACATGTTAAAGTTGCAAATGACCCGTGGATCCAAACCTTTCAAAAAGAATAAAAAACTTCTCATTAAATTCTCAAGTGAACGTGCGGTGGGATATTTAACCGAGTCAAACAAGCCATTATTTTGCCCATTAACGAAAAGCTGACCTAGCGATCATTGATCATTGTAAACTGATTTATCATGCGTAACGGGCCACATTTTTTTAAGGAATGACTTTTGGGTTGGGATTCAACACTCAGTTTAAAATTCCCTCGCCTCCCCTTTTCCCGACGATTGCAAAACCTGATATATAAAGACTAAAACGAGTTTTAAATCCCTAAAAATTACACAAACTTTTTGGAAATATCTCTCTCCATATTTGTGCATTGTGCATTTCCATTTTAGATGTGTACATTTTTCTTAAATCAAAACTTGAGTTTTCACTTTTTCCTTCATCTCGAAGACAAAAAACAGAATAGATGACAACGAAATGAAAATTTTAGACTCTGTGTATGGAGAAAATTTAAAGCAATAACAAACGTAAGTAATGAAAATTTATTCACACACCACAAATGAAGAAAAAAGTTTCCTCATCCAAGTTTGGGAAATTCCACTAGTTCAGCAACCCCAATAGGTTGGAATTTGATAAGAAAGGGATTTTTCTACACATGCTTTAAAAAATGGATATGCATGCTCGAAACATGTTAAAGTTGCAAATGACCCATGGATCCAAAACTTTCAAAAAGAATAAAAAACTTCTCATTAAATTCTCAAGTGAACGTGCGGTGGGATATTTAACCGAGTCAAAGAAGCCATTATTTTGCCCATTAACGAAAAGCTGACCTAGCGATCATTGATCATTGTAAAATGATTTATCATGCGTAACGGGCCACATTTTTTTAAGGAATGACTTTTGGGTTGGGATTCAACACTCAGTTTAAAATTCCCTCGCCTCCCCTTTTCCCGACTATTGCAAAACCTGATATATAAAGACTAAAACGAGTTTTAAATCCCTAAAAATTACACAAACTTTTTGGAAATGTCTCTCTCCATATTTGGGCATTGTGCATTTCCATTTTAGATGTGTACATTTTTCTTAAATCAAAACTTGAGTTTTCACTTTTTCCCTCATCTCGTAGACAAAAAACAGAATAGATGACAACGAAATGAAAATTTTAGACTCTGTGTATGGAGAAAATTTAAAGCAATAACAAACGTAAGTAAAGAAAATTTATTCACACACCACAAATGAAGAAAAAAGTTTTCTCATCCAAGTTTGGGAAATTCCACTAGTTCAGCAACCCCAATAGGTTGGAATTTGATAAGAAAGAGATTTTTCTACACATGCTTCAAAAAATGGATATGCATGGCTCGAAACATGTTAAAGTTGCAAATGACCCGTGGATCCAAACCTTTCAAAAAGAATAAAAAACTTCTCATTAAATTCTCAAGTGAACGTGCGGTGGGATATTTAACCGAGTCAAACAAGCCATTATTTTGCCCATTAACGAAAAGCTGACCTAGCGATCATTGATCATTGTAAACTGATTTATCATGCGTAACGGGCCACATTTTTTTAAGGAATGACTTTTGGGTTGGGATTCAACACTCAGTTTAAAATTCCCTCGCCTCCCCTTTTCCCGACGATTGCAAAACCTGATATATAAAGACTAAAACGAGTTTTAAATCCCTAAAAATTACACAAACTTTTTGGAAATATCTCTCTCCATATTTGTGCATTGTGCATTTCCATTTTAGATGTGTACATTTTTCTTAAATCAAAACTTGAGTTTTCACTTTTTCCTTCATCTCGAAGACAAAAAACAGAATAGATGACAACGAAATGAAAATTTTAGACTCTGTGTATGGAGAAAATTTAAAGCAATAACAAACGTAAGTAATGAAAATTTATTCACACACCACAAATGAAGAAAAAAGTTTCCTCATCCAAGTTTGGGAAATTCCACTAGTTCAGCAACCCCAATAGGTTGGAATTTGATAAGAAAGGGATTTTTCTACACATGCTTTAAAAAATGGATATGCATGCTCGAAACATGTTAAAGTTGCAAATGACCCATGGATCCAAAACTTTCAAAAAGAATAAAAAACTTCTCATTAAATTCTCAAGTGAACGTGCGGTGGGATATTTAACCGAGTCAAACAAGCCATTATTTTGCCCATTAACGAAAAGCTGACCTAGCGATCATTGATCATTGTAAAATGATTTATCATGCGTAACGGGCCACATTTTTTTAAGGAATGACTTTTGGGTTGGGATTCAACACTCAGTTTAAAATTCCCTCGCCTCCCCTTTTCCCGACTATTGCAAAACCTGATATATAAAGACTAAAACGAGTTTTAAATCCCTAAAAATTACACAAACTTTTTGGAAATGTCTCTCTCCATATTTGGGCATTGTGCATTTCCATTTTAGATGTGTACATTTTTCTTAAATCAAAACTTGAGTTTTCACTTTTTCCCTCATCTCGTAGACAAAAAACAGAATAGATGACAACGAAATGAAAATTTTAGACTCTGTGTATGGAGAAAATTTAAAGCAATAACAAACGTAAGTAAAGAAAATTTATTCACACACCACAAATGAAGAAAAAAGTTTTCTCATCCAAGTTTGGGAAATTCCACTAGTTCAGCAACCCCAATAGGTTGGAATTTGATAAGAAAGAGATTTTTCTACACATGCTTCAAAAAATGGATATGCATGGCTCGAAACATGTTAAAGTTGCAAATGACCCGTGGATCCAAACCTTTCAAAAAGAATAAAAAACTTCTCATTAAGTTCTCAAGTGAACGTGCGGTGGGATATTTAACCGAGTCAAACAAGCCATTATTTTGCCCATTAACGAAAAGCTGACCTAGCGATCATTGATCATTGTAAACTGATTTATCATGCGTAACGGGCCACATTTTTTTAAGGAATGACTTTTGGGTTGGGATTCAACACTCAGTTTAAAATTCCCTCGCCTCCCCTTTTCCCGACGATTGCAAAACCTGATATATAAAGACTAAAACGAGTTTTAAATCCCTAAAAATTACACAAACTTTTTGGAAATATCTCTCTCCATATTTGTGCATTGTGCATTTCCATTTTAGATGTGTACATTTTTCTTAAATCAAAACTTGAGTTTTCACTTTTTCCTTCATCTCGAAGACAAAAAACAGAATAGATGACAACGAAATGAAAATTTTAGACTCTGTGTATGGAGAAAATTTAAAGCAATAACAAACGTAAGTAATGAAAATTTATTCACACACCACAAATGAAGAAAAAAGTTTCCTCATCCAAGTTTGGGAAATTCCACTAGTTCAGCAACCCCAATAGGTTGGAATTTGATAAGAAAGGGATTTTTCTACACATGCTTTAAAAAATGGATATGCATGCTCGAAACATGTTAAAGTTGCAAATGACCCATGGATCCAAAACTTTCAAAAAGAATAAAAAACTTCTCATTAAATTCTCAAGTGAACGTGCGGTGGGATATTTAACCGAGTCAAACAAGCCATTATTTTGCCCATTAACGAAAAGCTGACCTAGCGATCATTGATCATTGTAAAATGATTTATCATGCGTAACGGGCCACATTTTTTTAAGGAATGACTTTTGGGTTGGGATTCAACACTCAGTTTAAAATTCCCTCGCCTCCCCTTTTCCCGACTATTGCAAAACCTGATATATAAAGACTAAAACGAGTTTTAAATCCCTAAAAATTACACAAACTTTTTGGAAATGTCTCTCTCCATATTTGGGCATTGTGCATTTCCATTTTAGATGTGTACATTTTTCTTAAATCAAAACTTGAGTTTTCACTTTTTCCCTCATCTCGTAGACAAAAAACAGAATAGATGACAACGAAATGAAAATTTTAGACTCTGTGTATGGAGAAAATTTAAAGCAATAACAAACGTAAGTAAAGAAAATTTATTCACACACCACAAATGAAGAAAAAAGTTTTCTCATCCAAGTTTGGGAAATTCCACTAGTTCAGCAACCCCAATAGGTTGGAATTTGATAAGAAAGAGATTTTTCTACACATGCTTCAAAAAATGGATATGCATGGCTCGAAACATGTTAAAGTTGCAAATGACCCGTGGATCCAAACCTTTCAAAAAGAATAAAAAACTTCTCATTAAATTCTCAAGTGAACGTGCGGTGGGATATTTAACCGAGTCAAACAAGCCATTATTTTGCCCATTAACGAAAAGCTGACCTAGCGATCATTGATCATTGTAAACTGATTTATCATGCATAACGGGCCACATTTTTTTAAGGAATGACTTTTGGGTTGGGATTCAACACTCAGTTTAAAATTCCCTCGCCTCCCCTTTTCCCGACGATTGCAAAACCTGATATATAAAGACTAAAACGAGTTTTAAATCCCTAAAAATTACACAAACTTTTTGGAAATATCTCTCTCCATATTTGTGCATTGTGCATTTCCATTTTAGATGTGTACATTTTTCTTAAATCAAAACTTGAGTTTTCACTTTTTCCTTCATCTCGAAGACAAAAAACAGAATAGATGACAACGAAATGAAAATTTTAGACTCTGTGTATGGAGAAAATTTAAAGCAATAACAAACGTAAGTAATGAAAATTTATTCACACACCACAAATGAAGAAAAAAGTTTCCTCATCCAAGTTTGGGAAATTCCACTAGTTCAGCAACCCCAATAGGTTGGAATTTGATAAGAAAGGGATTTTTCTACACATGCTTTAAAAAATGGATATGCATGCTCGAAACATGTTAAAGTTGCAAATGACCCATGGATCCAAAACTTTCAAAAAGAATAAAAAACTTCTCATTAAATTCTCAAGTGAACGTGCGGTGGGATATTTAACCGAGTCAAACAAGCCATTATTTTGCCCATTAACGAAAAGCTGACCTAGCGATCATTGATCATTGTAAAATGATTTATCATGCGTAACGGGCCACATTTTTTTAAGGAATGACTTTTGGGTTGGGATTCAACACTCAGTTTAAAATTCCCTCGCCTCCCCTTTTCCCGACTATTGCAAAACCTGATATATAAAGACTAAAACGAGTTTTAAATCCCTAAAAATTACACAAACTTTTTGGAAATGTCTCTCTCCATATTTGGGCATTGTGCATTTCCATTTTAGATGTGTACATTTTTCTTAAATCAAAACTTGAGTTTTCACTTTTTCCCTCATCTCGTAGACAAAAAACAGAATAGATGACAACGAAATGAAAATTTTAGACTCTGTGTATGGAGAAAATTTAAAGCAATAACAAACGTAAGTAAAGAAAATTTATTCACACACCACAAATGAAGAAAAAAGTTTTCTCATCCAAGTTTGGGAAATTCCACTAGTTCAGCAACCCCAATAGGTTGGAATTTGATAAGAAAGAGATTTTTCTACACATGCTTCAAAAAATGGATATGCATGGCTCGAAACATGTTAAAGTTGCAAATGACCCGTGGATCCAAACCTTTCAAAAAGAATAAAAAACTTCTCATTAAATTCTCAAGTGAACGTGCGGTGGGATATTTAACCGAGTCAAACAAGCCATTATTTTGCCCATTAACGAAAAGCTGACCTAGCGATCATTGATCATTGTAAACTGATTTATCATGCGTAACGGGCCACATTTTTTTAAGGAATGACTTTTGGGTTGGGATTCAACACTCAGTTTAAAATTCCCTCGCCTCCCCTTTTCCCGACGATTGCAAAACCTGATATATAAAGACTAAAACGAGTTTTAAATCCCTAAAAATTACACAAACTTTTTGGAAATATCTCTCTCCATATTTGTGCATTGTGCATTTCCATTTTAGATGTGTACATTTTTCTTAAATCAAAACTTGAGTTTTCACTTTTTCCTTCATCTCGAAGACAAAAAACAGAATAGATGACAACGAAATGAAAATTTTAGACTCTGTGTATGGAGAAAATTTAAAGCAATAACAAACGTAAGTAATGAAAATTTATTCACACACCACAAATGAAGAAAAAAGTTTCCTCATCCAAGTTTGGGAAATTCCACTAGTTCAGCAACCCCAATAGGTTGGAATTTGATAAGAAAGGGATTTTTCTACACATGCTTTAAAAAATGGATATGCATGCTCGAAACATGTTAAAGTTGCAAATGACCCATGGATCCAAAACTTTCAAAAAGAATAAAAAACTTCTCATTAAATTCTCAAGTGAACGTGCGGTGGGATATTTAACCGAGTCAAACAAGCCATTATTTTGCCCATTAACGAAAAGCTGACCTAGCGATCATTGATCATTGTAAAATGATTTATCATGCGTAACGGGCCACATTTTTTTAAGGAATGACTTTTGGGTTGGGATTCAACACTCAGTTTAAAATTCCCTCGCCTCCCCTTTTCCCGACTATTGCAAAACCTGATATATAAAGACTAAAACGAGTTTTAAATCCCTAAAAATTACACAAACTTTTTGGAAATATCTCTCTCCATATTTGGGCATTGTGCATTTCCATTTTAGATGTGTACATTTTTCTTAAATCAAAACTTGAGTTTTCACTTTTTCCCTCATCTCGTAGACAAAAAACAGAATAGATGACAACGAAATGAAAATTTTAGACTCTGTGTATGGAGAAAATTTAAAGCAATAACAAACGTAAGTAAAGAAAATTTATTCACACACCACAAATGAAGAAAAAAGTTTTCTCATCCAAGTTTGGGAAATTCCACTAGTTCAGCAACCCCAATAGGTTGGAATTTGATAAGAAAGAGATTTTTCTACACATGCTTCAAAAAATGGATATGCATGGCTCGAAACATGTTAAAGTTGCAAATGACCCGTGGATCCAAACCTTTCAAAAAGAATAAAAAACTTCTCATTAAATTCTCAAGTGAACGTGCGGTGGGATATTTAACCGAGTCAAACAAGCCATTATTTTGCCCAATAACGAAAAGCTGACCTAGCGATCATTGATCATTGTAAACTGATTTATCATGCGTAACGGGCCACATTTTTTTAAGGAATGACTTTTGGGTTGGGATTCAACACTCAGTTTAAAATTCCCTCGCCTCCCCTTTTCCCGACGATTGCAAAACCTGATATATAAAGACTAAAACGAGTTTTAAATCCCTAAAAATTACACAAACTTTTTGGAAATATCTCTCTCCATATTTGTGCATTGTGCATTTCCATTTTAGATGTGTACATTTTTCTTAAATCAAAACTTGAGTTTTCACTTTTTCCTTCATCTCGAAGACAAAAAACAGAATAGATGACAACGAAATGAAAATTTTAGACTCTGTGTATGGAGAAAATTTAAAGCAATAACAAACGTAAGTAATGAAAATTTATTCACACACCACAAATGAAGAAAAAAGTTTCCTCATCCAAGTTTGGGAAATTCCACTAGTTCAGCAACCCCAATAGGTTGGAATTTGATAAGAAAGGGATTTTTCTACACATGCTTTAAAAAATGGATATGCATGCTCGAAACATGTTAAAGTTTCAAATGACCCATGGATCCAAAACTTTCAAAAAGAATAAAAAACTTCTCATTAAATTCTCAAGTGAACGTGCGGTGGGATATTTAACCGAGTCAAACAAGCCATTATTTTGCCCATTAACGAAAAGCTGACCTAGCGATCATTGATCATTGTAAAATGATTTATCATGCGTAACGGGCCACATTTTTTTAAGGAATGACTTTTGGGTTGGGATTCAACAGTCAGTTTAAAATTCCCTCGCCTCCCCTTTTCCCGACTATTGCAAAACCTGATATATAAAGACTAAAACGAGTTTTAAATCCCTAAAAATTACACAAACTTTTTGGAAATATCTCTCTCCATATTTGGGCATTGTGCATTTCCATTTTAGATGTGTACATTTTTCTTAAATCAAAACTTGAGTTTTCACTTTTTCCCTCATCTCGTAGACAAAAAACAGAATAGATGACAACGAAATGAAAATTTTAGACTCTGTGTATGGAGAAAATTTAAAGCAATAACAAACGTAAGTAAAGAAAATTTATTCACACACCACAAATGAAGAAAAAAGTTTTCTCATCCAAGTTTGGGAAATTCCACTAGTTCAGCAACCCCAATAGGTTGGAATTTGATAAGAAAGAGATTTTTCTACACATGCTTCAAAAAATGGATATGCATGGCTCGAAACATGTTAAAGTTGCAAATGACCCGTGGATCCAAACCTTTCAAAAAGAATAAAAAACTTCTCATTAAATTCTCAAGTGAACGTGCGGTGGGATATTTAACCGAGTCAAACAAGCCATTATTTTGCCCAATAACGAAAAGCTGACCTAGCGATCATTGATCATTGTAAACTGATTTATCATGCGTAACGGGCCACATTTTTTTAAGGAATGACTTTTGGGTTGGGATTCAACACTCAGTTTAAAATTCCCTCGCCTCCCCTTTTCCCGACGATTGCAAAACCTGATATATAAAGACTAAAACGAGTTTTAAATCCCTAAAAATTACACAAACTTTTTGGAAATATCTCTCTCCATATTTGTGCATTGTGCATTTCCATTTTAGATGTGTACATTTTTCTTAAATCAAAACTTGAGTTTTCACTTTTTCCTTCATCTCGAAGACAAAAAACAGAATAGATGACAACGAAATGAAAATTTTAGACTCTGTGTATGGAGAAAATTTAAAGCAATAACAAACGTAAGTAATGAAAATTTATTCACACACCACAAATGAAGAAAAAAGTTTCCTCATCCAAGTTTGGGAAATTCCACTAGTTCAGCAACCCCAATAGGTTGGAATTTGATAAGAAAGGGATTTTTCTACACATGCTTTAAAAAATGGATATGCATGCTCGAAACATGTTAAAGTTGCAAATGACCCATGGATCCAAAACTTTCAAAAAGAATAAAAAACTTCTCATTAAATTCTCAAGTGAACGTGCGGTGGGATATTTAACCGAGTCAAACAAGCCATTATTTTGCCCATTAACGAAAAGCTGACCTAGCGATCATTGATCATTGTAAAATGATTTATCATGCGTAACGGGCCACATTTTTTTAAGGAATGACTTTTGGGTTGGGATTCAACAGTCAGTTTAAAATTCCCTCGCCTCCCCTTTTCCCGACTATTGCAAAACCTGATATATAAAGACTAAAACGAGTTTTAAATCCCTAAAAATTACACAAACTTTTTGGAAATATCTCTCTCCATATTTGGGCATTGTGCATTTCCATTTTAGATGTGTACATTTTTCTTAAATCAAAACTTGAGTTTTCACTTTTTCCCTCATCTCGTAGACAAAAAACAGAATAGATGACAACGAAATGAAAATTTTAGACTCTGTGTATGGAGAAAATTTAAAGCAATAACAAACGTAAGTAAAGAAAATTTATTCACACACCACAAATGAAGAAAAAAGTTTTCTCATCCAAGTTTGGGAAATTCCACTAGTTCAGCAACCCCAATAGGTTGGAATTTGATAAGAAAGAGATTTTTCTACACATGCTTCAAAAAATGGATATGCATGGCTCGAAACATGTTAAAGTTGCAAATGACCCGTGGATCCAAACCTTTCAAAAAGAATAAAAAACTTCTCATTAAATTCTCAAGTGAACGTGCGGTGGGATATTTAACCGAGTCAAACAAGCCATTATTTTGCCCAATAACGAAAAGCTGACCTAGCGATCATTGATCATTGTAAACTGATTTATCATGCGTAACGGGCCACATTTTTTTAAGGAATGACTTTTGGGTTGGGATTCAACACTCAGTTTAAAATTCCCTCGCCTCCCCTTTTCCCGACGATTGCAAAACCTGATATATAAAGACTAAAACGAGTTTTAAATCCCTAAAAATTACACAAACTTTTTGGAAATATCTCTCTCCATATTTGTGCATTGTGCATTTCCATTTTAGATGTGTACATTTTTCTTAAATCAAAACTTGAGTTTTCACTTTTTCCTTCATCTCGAAGACAAAAAACAGAATAGATGACAACGAAATGAAAATTTTAGACTCTGTGTATGGAGAAAATTTAAAGCAATAACAAACGTAAGTAATGAAAATTTATTCACACACCACAAATGAAGAAAAAAGTTTCCTCATCCAAGTTTGGGAAATTCCACTAGTTCAGCAACCCCAATAGGTTGGAATTTGATAAGAAAGGGATTTTTCTACACATGCTTTAAAAAATGGATATGCATGCTCGAAACATGTTAAAGTTGCAAATGACCCATGGATCCAAAACTTTCAAAAAGAATAAAAAACTTCTCATTAAATTCTCAAGTGAACGTGCGGTGGGATATTTAACCGAGTCAAACAAGCCATTATTTTGCCCATTAACGAAAAGCTGACCTAGCGATCATTGATCATTGTAAAATGATTTATCATGCGTAACGGGCCACATTTTTTTAAGGAATGACTTTTGGGTTGGGATTCAACACTCAGTTTAAAATTCCCTCGCCTCCCCTTTTCCCGACTATTGCAAAACCTGATATATAAAGACTAAAACGAGTTTTAAATCCCTAAAAATTACACAAACTTTTTGGAAATATCTCTCTCCATATTTGGGCATTGTGCATTTCCATTTTAGATGTGTACATTTTTCTTAAATCAAAACTTGAGTTTTCACTTTTTCCCTCATCTCGTAGACAAAAAACAGAATAGATGACAACGAAATGAAAATTTTAGACTCTGTGTATGGAGAAAATTTAAAGCAATAACAAACGTAAGTAAAGAAAATTTATTCACACACCACAAATGAAGAAAAAAGTTTTCTCATCCAAGTTTGGGAAATTCCACTAGTTCAGCAACCCCAATAGGTTGGAATTTGATAAGAAAGAGATTTTTCTACACATGCTTCAAAAAATGGATATGCATGGCTCGAAACATGTTAAAGTTGCAAATGACCCGTGGATCCAAACCTTTCAAAAAGAATAAAAAACTTCTCATTAAATTCTCAAGTGAACGTGCGGTGGGATATTTAACCGAGTCAAACAAGCCATTATTTTGCCCAATAACGAAAAGCTGACCTAGCGATCATTGATCATTGTAAACTGATTTATCATGCGTAACGGGCCACATTTTTTTAAGGAATGACTTTTGGGTTGGGATTCAACACTCAGTTTAAAATTCCCTCGCCTCCCCTTTTCCCGACGATTGCAAAACCTGATATATAAAGACTAAAACGAGTTTTAAATCCCTAAAAATTACACAAACTTTTTGGAAATATCTCTCTCCATATTTGTGCATTGTGCATTTCCATTTTAGATGTGTACATTTTTCTTAAATCAAAACTTGAGTTTTCACTTTTTCCTTCATCTCGAAGACAAAAAACAGAATAGATGACAACGAAATGAAAATTTTAGACTCTGTGTATGGAGAAAATTTAAAGCAATAACAAACGTAAGTAATGAAAATTTATTCACACACCACAAATGAAGAAAAAAGTTTCCTCATCCAAGTTTGGGAAATTCCACTAGTTCAGCAACCCCAATAGGTTGGAATTTGATAAGAAAGGGATTTTTCTACACATGCTTTAAAAAATGGATATGCATGCTCGAAACATGTTAAAGTAGCAAATGACCCATGGATCCAAAACTTTCAAAAAGAATAAAAAACTTCTCATTAAATTCTCAAGTGAACGTGCGGTGGGATATTTAACCGAGTCAAACAAGCCATTATTTTGCCCATTAACGAAAAGCTGACCTAGCGATCATTGATCATTGTAAAATGATTTATCATGCGTAACGGGCCACATTTTTTTAAGGAATGACTTTTGGGTTGGGATTCAACACTCAGTTTAAAATTCCCTCGCCTCCCCTTTTCCCGACTATTGCAAAACCTGATATATAAAGACTAAAACGAGTTTTAAATCCCTAAAAATTACACAAACTTTTTGGAAATATCTCTCTCCATATTTGGGCATTGTGCATTTCCATTTTAGATGTGTACATTTTTCTTAAATCAAAACTTGAGTTTTCACTTTTTCCCTCATCTCGTAGACAAAAAACAGAATAGATGACAACGAAATGAAAATTTTAGACTCTGTGTATGGAGAAAATTTAAAGCAATAACAAACGTAAGTAAAGAAAATTTATTCACACACCACAAATGAAGAAAACAGTTTTCTCATCCAAGTTTGGGAAATTCCACTAGTTCAGCAACCCCAATAGGTTGGAATTTGATAAGAAAGAGATTTTTCTACACATGCTTCAAAAAATGGATATGCATGGCTCGAAACATGTTAAAGTTGCAAATGACCCATGGATCCAAACCTTTCAAAAAGAATAAAAAACTTCTCATTAAATTCTCAAGTGAACGTGCGGTGGGATATTTAACCGAGTCAAACAAGCCATTATTTTGCCCATTAACGAAAAGCTGACCTAGCGATCATTGATCATTGTAAACTGATTTATCATGCGTAACGGGCCACATTTTTTTAAGGAATGACTTTTGGGTTGGGATTCAACACTCAGTTTAAAATTCCCTCGCCTCCCCTTTTCCCGACGATTGCAAAACCTGATATATAAAGACTAAAACGAGTTTTAAATCCCTAAAAATTACACAAACTTTTTGGAAATATCTCTCTCCATATTTGTGCATTGTGCATTTCCATTTTAGATGTGTACATTTTTCTTAAATCAAAACTTGAGTTTTCACTTTTTCCTTCATCTCGGAGACAAAAAACAGAATAGATGACAACGAAATGAAAATTTTAGACTCTGTGTATGGAGAAAATTTAAAGCAATAACAAACGTAAGTAATGAAAATTTATTCACACACCACAAATGAAGAAAAAAGTTTCCTCATCCAAGTTTGGGAAATTCCACTAGTTCAGCAACCCCAATAGGTTGGAATTTGATAAGAAAGGGATTTTTCTACACATGCTTTAAAAAATGGATATGCATGCTCGAAACATGTTAAAGTTGCAAATGACCCATGGATCCAAAACTTTCAAAAAGAATAAAAAACTTCTCATTAAATTCTCAAGTGAACGTGCGGTGGGATATTTAACCGAGTCAAACAAGCCATTATTTTGCCCATTAACGAAAAGCTGACCTAGCGATCATTGATCATTGTAAAATGATTTATCATGCGTAACGGGCCACATTTTTTTAAGGAATGACTTTTGGGTTGGGATTCAATACTCAGTTTAAAATTCCCTCGCCTCCCCTTTTCCCGACGATTGCAAAACCTGATATATAAAGACTAAAACGAGTTTTAAATCCCTAAAAATTACACAAACTTTTTGGAAATATCTCTCTCCATATTTGTGCATTGTGCATTTCCATTTTAGATGTGTACATTTTTCTTAAATCAAAACTTGAGTTTTCACTTTTTCCCTCATCTCGTAGACAAAAAACAGAATAGATGACAACGAAATGAAAATTTTAGACTCTGTGTATGGAGAAAATTTAAAGCAATAACAATCGTAAGTAAAGAAAATTTATTCACACACCACAAATGAAGAAAAAAGTTTTCTCATCCAAGTTTGGGAAATTCCACTAGTTCAGCAACCCCAATAGGTTGGAATTTGATAAGAAAGAGATTTTTCTACACATGCTACAAAAAATGGATATGCATGGCTCGAAACATGTTAAAGTTGCAAATGACCCATGGATCCAAACCTTTCAAAAAGAATAAAAAACTTCTCATTAAATTCTCAAGTGAACGTGCGGTGGGATATTTAACCGAGTCAAACAAGCCATTATTTTGCCCATTAACGAAAAGCTGACCTAGCGATCATTGATCATTGTAAACTGATTTATCATGCGTAACGGGCCACATTTTTTTAAGGAATGACTTTTGGGTTGGGATTCAACACTCAGTTTAAAATTCCCTCGCCTCCCCTTTTCCCGACGATTGCAAAACCTGATATATAAAGACTAAAACGAGTTTTAAATCCCTAAAAATTACACAAACTTTTTGGAAATATCTCTCTCCATATTTGTGCATTGTGCATTTCCATTTTAGATGTGTACATTTTTCTTAAATCAAAACTTGAGTTTTCACTTTTTCCCTCATCTCGTAGACAAAAAACAGAATAGATGACAACGAAAAGAAAATTTTAGACTCTGTGTATGGAGAAAATTTAAAGCAATAACAAACGTAAGTAAAGAAAATTTATTCACACACCACAAATGAAGAAAAAAGTTTTCTCATCCAAGTTTGGGAAATTCCACTAGTTCAGCAACCCCAATAGGTTGGAATTTGATAAGAAAGAGATTTTTCTACACATGCTTCAAAAAATGGATATGCATGGCTCGAAACATGTTAAAGTTGCAAATGACCCATGGATCCAAACCTTTCAAAAAGAATAAAAAACTTCTCATTAAATTCTCAAGTGAACGTGCGGTGGGATATTTAACCGAGTCAAACAAGCCATTATTTTGCCCATTAACGAAAAGCTGACCTAGCGATCATTGATCATTGTAAACTGATTTATCATGCGTAACGGGCCACATTTTTTTAAGGAATGACTTTTGGGTTGGGATTCAACACTCAGTTTAAAATTCCCTCGCCTCCCCTTTTCCCGACGATTGCAAAACCTGATATATAAAGACTAAAACGAGTTTTAAATCCCTAAAAATTACACAAACTTTTTGGAAATATCTCTCTCCATATTTGTGCATTGTGCATTTCCATTTTAGATGTGTACATTTTTCTTAAATCAAAACTTGAGTTTTCACTTTTTCCTTCATCTCGAAGACAAAAAACAGAATAGATGACAATGAAATGAAAATTTTAGACTCTGTGTATGGAGAAAATTTAAAGCAATAACAAACGTAAGTAATGAAAATTTATTCACACACCACAAATGAAGAAAAAAGTTTCCTCATCCAAGTTTGGGAAATTCCACTAGTTCAGCAACCCCAATAGGTTGGAATTTGATAAGAAAGGGATTTTTCTACACATGCTTTAAAAAATGGATATGCATGCTCGAAACATGTTAAAGTTGCAAATGACCCATGGATCCAAAACTTTCAAAAAGAATAAAAAACTTCTCATTAAATTCTCAAGTGAACGTGCGGTGGGATATTTAACCGAGTCAAACAAGCCATTATTTTGCCCATTAACGAAAAGCTGACCTAGCGATCATTGATCATTGTAAAATGATTTATCATGCGTAACGGGCCACATTTTTTTAAGGAATGACTTTTGGGTTGGGATTCAACACTCAGTTTAAAATTCCCTCGCCTCCCCTTTTCCCGACTATTGCAAAACCTGATATATAAAGACTAAAACGAGTTTTAAATCCCTAAAAATTACACAAACTTTTTGGAAATATCTCTCTCCATATTTGTGCATTGTGCATTTCCATTTTAGATGTGTACATTTTTCTTAAATCAAAACTTGAGTTTTCACTTTTTCCCTCATCTCGTAGACAAAAAACAGAATAGATGACAACGAAATGAAAATTTTAGACTCTGTGTATGGAGAAAATTTAAAGCAATAACAATCGTAAGTAAAGAAAATTTATTCACACACCACAAATGAAGAAAAAAGTTTTCTCATCCAAGTTTGGGAAATTCCACTAGTTCAGCAACCCCAATAGGTTGGAATTTGATAAGAAAGAGATTTTTCTACACATGCTACAAAAAATGGATATGCATGGCTCGAAACATGTTAAAGTTGCAAATGACCCATGGATCCAAACCTTTCAAAAATAATAAAAAACTTCTCATTAAATTCTCAAGTGAACGTGCGGTGGGATATTTAACCGAGTCAAACAAGCCATTATTTTGCCCATTAACGAAAAGCTGACCTAGCGATCATTGATCATTGTAAACTGATTTATCATGCGTAACGGGCCACATTTTTTTAAGGAATGACTTTTGGGTTGGGATTCAACACTCAGTTTAAAATTCCCTCGCCTCCCCTTTTCCCGACGATTGCAAAACCTGATATATAAAGACTAAAACGAGTTTTAAATCCCTAAAAATTACACAAACTTTTTGGAAATATCTCTCTCCATATTTGTGCATTGTGCATTTCCATTTTAGATGTGTACATTTTTCTTAAATCAAAACTTGAGTTTTCACTTTTTCCTTCATCTCGAAGACAAAAAACAGAATAGATGACAATGAAATGAAAATTTTAGACTCTGTGTATGGAGAAAATTTAAAGCAATAACAAACGTAAGTAATGAAAATTTATTCACACACCACAAATGAAGAAAAAAGTTTCCTCATCCAAGTTTGGGAAATTCCACTAGTTCAGCAACCCCAATAGGTTGGAATTTGATAAGAAAGGGATTTTTCTACACATGCTTTAAAAAATGGATATGCATGCTCGAAACATGTTAAAGTTGCAAATGACCCATGGATCCAAAACTTTCAAAAAGAATAAAAAACTTCTCATTAAATTCTCAAGTGAACGTGCGGTGGGATATTTAACCGAGTCAAACAAGCCATTATTTTGCCCATTAACGAAAAGCTGACCTAGCGATCATTGATCATTGTAAACTGATTTATCATGCGTAACGGGCCACATTTTTTTAAGGAATGACTTTTGGGTTGGGATTCAACACTCAGTTTAAAATTCCCTCGCCTCCCCTTTTCCCGACGATTGCAAAACCTGATATATAAAGACTAAAACGAGTTTTAAATCCCTAAAAATTACACAAACTTTTTGGAAATATCTCTCTCCATATTTGTGCATTGTGCATTTCCATTTTAGATGTGTACATTTTTCTTAAATCAAAACTTGAGTTTTCACTTTTTCCTTCATCTCGAAGACAAAAAACAGAATAGATGACAATGAAATGAAAATTTTAGACTCTGTGTATGGAGAAAATTTAAAGCAATAACAAACGTAAGTAATGAAAATTTATTCACACACCACAAATGAAGAAAAAAGTTTCCTCATCCAAGTTTGGGAAATTCCACTAGTTCAGCAACCCCAATAGGTTGGAATTTGATAAGAAAGGGATTTTTCTACACATGCTTTAAAAAATGGATATGCATGCTCGAAACATGTTAAAGTTGCAAATGACCCATGGATCCAAAACTTTCAAAAAGAATAAAAAACTTCTCATTAAATTCTCAAGTGAACGTGCGGTGGGATATTTAACCGAGTCAAACAAGCCATTATTTTGCCCATTAACGAAAAGCTGACCTAGCGATCATTGATCATTGTAAAATGATTTATCATGCGTAACGGGCCACATTTTTTTAAGGAATGACTTTTGGGTTGGGATTCAACACTCAGTTTAAAATTCCCTCGCCTCCCCTTTTCCCGACTATTGCAAAACCTGATATATAAAGACTAAAACGAGTTTTAAATCCCTAAAAATTACACAAACTTTTTGGAAATATCTCTCTCCATATTTGTGCATTGTGCATTTCCATTTTAGATGTGTACATTTTTCTTAAATCAAAACTTGAGTTTTCACTTTTTCCTTCATCTCGAAGACAAAAAACAGAATAGATGACAACGAAATGAAAATTTTAGACTCTGTGTATGGAGAAAATTTAAAGCAATAACAAACGTAAGTAATGAAAATTTATTCACACACCACAAATGAAGAAAAAAGTTTCCTCATCCAAGTTTGGGAAATTCCACTAGTTCAGCAACCCCAATAGGTTGGAATTTGATAAGAAAGGGATTTTTCTACACATGCTTTAAAAAATGGATATGCATGCTCGAAACATGTTAAAGTTGCAAATGACCCATGGATCCAAAACTTTCAAAAAGAATAAAAAACTTCTCATTAAATTCTCAAGTGAACGTGCGGTGGGATATTTAACCGAGTCAAACAAGCCATTATTTTGCCCATTAACGAAAAGCTGACCTAGCGACCATTGATCATTGTAAAATGATTTATCATGCGTAACGGGCCACATTTTTTTAAGGAATGACTTTTGGGTTGGGATTCAACACTCAGTTTAAAATTCCCTCGCCTCCCCTTTTCCCGACTATTGCAAAACCTGATATATAAAGACTAAAACGAGTTTTAAATCCCCAAAAATTACACAAACTTTTTGGAAATATCTCTCTCCATATTTGTGCATTGTGCATTTCCATTTTAGATGTGTACATTTTTCTTAAATCAAAACTTGAGTTTTCACTTTTTCCCTCATCTCGTAGACAAAAAACAGAATAGATGACAACGAAATGAAAATTTTAGACTCTGTGTATGGAGAAAATTTAAAGCAATAACAAACGTAAGTAAAGAAAATTTATTCACACACCACAAATGAAGAAAAAAGTTTTCTCATCCAAGTTTGGGAAATTCCACTAGTTCAGCAACCCCAATAGGTTGGAATTTGATAAGAAAGAGATTTTTCTACACATGCTTCAAAAAATGGATATGCATGGCTCGAAACATGTTAAAGTTGCAAATGACCCATGGATCCAAACCTTTCAAAAAGAATAAAAAACTTCTCATTAAATTCTCAAGTGAACGTGCGGTGGGATATTTAACCGAGTCAAACAAGCCATTATTTTGCCCATTAACGAAAAGCTGACCTAGCGATCATTGATCATTGTACACTGATTTATCATGCGTAACGGGCCACATTTTTTTAAGGAATGACTTTTGGGTTGGGATTCAACACTCAGTTTAAAATTCCCTCGCCTCCCCTTTTCCCGACGATTGCAAAACCTGATATATAAAGACTAAAACGAGTTTTAAATCCCTAAAAATTACACAAACTTTTTGGAAATATCTCTCTCCATATTTGTGCATTGTGCATTTCCATTTTAGATGTGTACATTTTTCTTAAATCAAAACTTGAGTTTTCACTTTTTCCTTCATCTCGAAGACAAAAAACAGAATAGATGACAATGAAATGAAAATTTTAGACTCTGTGTATGGAGAAAATTTAAAGCAATAACAAACGTAAGTAATGAAAATTTATTCACACACCACAAATGAAGAAAAAAGTTTCCTCATCCAAGTTTGGGAAATTCCACTAGTTCAGCAACCCCAATAGGTTGGAATTTGATAAGAAAGGGATTTTTCTACACATGCTTTAAAAAATGGATATGCATGCTCGAAACATGTTAAAGTTGCAAATGACCCATGGATCCAAAACTTTCAAAAAGAATAAAAAACTTCTCATTAAATTCTCAAGTGAACGTGCGGTGGGATATTTAACCGAGTCAAACAAGCCATTATTTTGCCCATTAACGAAAAGCTGACCTAGCGATCATTGATCATTGTAAAATGATTTATCATGCGTAACGGGCCACATTTTTTTAAGGAATGACTTTTGGGTTGGGATTCAACACTCAGTTTAAAATTCCCTCGCCTCCCCTTTTCCCGACTATTGCAAAACCTGATATATAAAGACTAAAACGAGTTTTAAATCCCTAAAAATTACACAAACTTTTTGGAAATATCTCTCTCCATATTTGGGCATTGTGCATTTCCATTTTAGATGTGTACATTTTTCTTAAATCAAAACTTGAGTTTTCACTTTTTCCCTCATCTCGTAGACAAAAAACAGAATAGATGACAACGAAATGAAAATTTTAGACTCTGTGTATGGAGAAAATTTAAAGCAATAACAAACGTAAGTAAAGAAAATTTATTCACACACCACAAATGAAGAAAACAGTTTTCTCATCCAAGTTTGGGAAATTCCACTAGTTCAGCAACCCCTATAGGTTGGAATTTGATAAGAAAGAGATTTTTCTACACATGCTTCAAAAAATGGATATGCATGGCTCAAAACATGTTAAAGTTGCAAATGACCCATGGATCCAAACCTTTCAAAAAGAATAAAAAACTTCTCATTAAATTCTCAAGTGAACGTGCGGTGGGATATTTAACCGAGTCAAACAAGCCATTATTTTGCCCATTAACGAAAAGCTGACCTAGCGATCATTGATCATTGTAAACTGATTTATCATGCGTAACGGGCCACATTTTTTTAAGGAATGACTTTTGGGTTGGGATTCAACACTCAGTTTAAAATTCCCTCGCCTCCCCTTTTCCCGACGATTGCAAAACCTGATATATAAAGACTAAAACGAGTTTTAAATCCCTAAAAATTATACAAACTTTTTGGAAATATCTCTCTCCATATTTGTGCATTGTGCATTTCCATTTTAGATGTGTACATTTTTCTTAAATCAAAACTTGAGTTTTCACTTTTTCCTTCATCTCGAAGACAAAAAACAGAATAGATGACAACGAAATGAAAATTTTAGACTCTGTGTATGGAGAAAATTTAAAGCAATAACAAACGTAAGTAATGAAAATTTATTCACACACCACAAATGAAGAAAAAAGTTTCCTCATCCAAGTTTGGGAAATTCCACTAGTTCAGCAACCCCAATAGGTTGGAATTAGATAAGAAAGGGATTTTTCTACACATGCTTTAAAAAATGGATATGCATGCTCGAAACATGTTAAAGTTGCAAATGACCCATGGATCCAAAACTTTCAAAAAGAATAAAAAACTTCTCATTAAATCCTCAAGTGAACGTGCGGTGGGATATTTAACCGAGTCAAACAAGCCATTATTTTGCCCATTAACGAAAAGCTGACCTAGCGATCATTGATCATTGTAAAATGATTTATCATGCGTAACGGGCCACATTTTTTTAAGGAATGACTTTTGGGTTGGGATTCAACACTCAGTTTAAAATTCCCTCGCCTCCCCTTTTCCCGACTATTGCAAAACCTGATATATAAAGACTAAAACGAGTTTTAAATCCCTAAAAATTACACAAACTTTTTGGAAATATCTCTCTCCATATTTGGGCATTGTGCATTTCCATTTTAGATGTGTACATTTTTCTTAAATCAAAACTTGAGTTTTCACTTTTTCCCTCATCTCGTAGACAAAAAACAGAATAGATGACAACGAAATGAAAATTTTAGACTCTGTGTATGGAGAAAATTTAAAGCAATAACAAACGTAACTAAAGAAAATTTATTCACACACCACAAATGAAGAAAACAGTTTTCTCATCCAAGTTTGGGAAATTCCACTAGTTCAGCAACCCCAATAGGTTGGAATTTGATAAGAAAGAGATTTTTCTACACATGCTTCAAAAAATGGATATGCATGGCTCGAAACATGTTAAAGTTGCAAATGACCCATGGATCCAAACCTTTCAAAAAGAATAAAAAACTTCTCATTAAATTCTCAAGTGAACGTGCGGTGGGATATTTAACCGAGTCAAACAAGCCATTATTTTGCCCATTAACGAAAAGCTGACCTAGCGATCATTGATCATTGTAAACTGATTTATCATGCGTAACGGGCCACATTTTTTTAAGGAATGACTTTTGGGTTGGGATTCAACACTCAGTTTAAAATTCCCTCGCCTCCCCTTTTCCCGACGATTGCAAAACCTGATATATAAAGACTAAAACGAGTTTTAAATCCCTAAAAATTACACAAACTTTTTGGAAATATCTCTCTCCATATTTGTGCATTGTGCATTTCCATTTTAGATGTGTACATTTTTCTTAAATCAAAACTTGAGTTTTCACTTTTTCCTTCATCTCGAAGACAAAAAACAGAATAGATGACAACGAAATGAAAATTTTAGACTCTGTGTATGGAGAAAATTTAAAGCAATAACAAACGTAAGTAATGAAAATTTATTCACACACCACAAATGAAGAAAAAAGTTTCCTCATCCAAGTTTGGGAAATTCCACTAGTTCAGCAACCCCAATAGGTTGGAATTTGATAAGAAAGGGATTTTTCTACACATGCTTTAAAAAATGGATATGCATGCTCGAAACATGTTAAAGTTGCAAATGACCCATGGATCCAAAACTTTCAAAAAGAATAAAAAACTTCTCATTAAATTCTCAAGTGAACGTGCGGTGGGATATTTAACCGAGTCAAACAAGCCATTATTTTGCCCATTAACGAAAAGCTGACCTAGCGATCATTGATCATTGTAAAATGATTTATCATGCGTAACGGGTCACATTTTTTTAAGGAATGACTTTTGGGTTGGGATTCAACACTCAGTTTAAAATTCCCTCGCCTCTCCTTTTCCCGACTATTGCAAAACCTGATATATAAAGACTAAAACGAGTTTTAAATCCCTAAAAATTACACAAACTTTTTGGAAATATCTCTCTCCATATTTGTGCATTGTGCATTTCCATTTTAGATGTGTACATTTTTCTTAAATCAAAACTTGAGTTTTCACTTTTTCCCTCATCTCGTAGACAAAAAACAGAATAGATGACAACGAAATGAAAATTTTAGACTCTGTGTATGGAGAAAATTTAAAGCAATAACAAACGTAAGTAAAGAAAATTTATTCACACACCACAAATGAAGAAAAAAGTTTTCTCATCCAAGTTTGGGAAATTCCACTAGTTCAGCAACCCCAATAGGTTGGAATTTGATAAGAAAGAGATTTTTCTACACATGCTTCAAAAAATGGATATGCATGGCTCGAAACATGTTAAAGTTGCAAATGACCCATGGATCCAAACCTTTCAAAAAGAATAAAAAACTTCTCATTAAATTCTCAAGTGAACGTGCGGTGGGATATTTAACCGAGTCAAACAAGCCCTTATTTTGCCCATTAACGAAAAGCTGACCTAGCGATCATTGATCATTGTAAACTGATTTATCATGCGTAACGGGCCACATTTTTTTAAGGAATGACTTTTGGGTTGGGATTCAACACTCAGTTTAAAATTCCCTCGCCTCCCCTTTTCCCGACGATTGCAAAACCTGATATATAAAGACTAAAACGAGTTTTAAATCCCTAAAAATTACACAAACTTTTTGGAAATATCTCTCTCCATATTTGTGCATTGTGCATTTCCATTTTAGATGTGTACATTTTTCTTAAATCAAAACTTGAGTTTTCACTTTTTCCTTCATCTCGAAGACAAAAAACAGAATAGATGACAACGAAATGAAAATTTTAGACTCTGTGTATGGAGAAAATTTAAAGCAATAACAAACGTAAGTAATGAAAATTTATTCACACACCACAAATGAAGAAAAAAGTTTCCTCATCCAAGTTTGGGAAATTCCACTAGTTCAGCAACCCCAATAGGTTGGAATTTGATAAGAAAGGGATTTTTCTACACATGCTTTAAAAAATGGATATGCATGCTCGAAACATGTTAAAGTTGCAAATGACCCATGGATCCAAAACTTTCAAAAAGAATAAAAAACTTCTAATTAAAATCTCAAGTGAACGTGCGGTGGGATATTTAACCGAGTCAAACAAGCCATTATTTTGCCCATTAACGAAAAGCTGACCTAGCGATCATTGATCATTGTAAAATGATTTATCATGCGTAACGGGCCACATTTTTTTAAGGAATGACTTTTGGGATGGGATTCAACACTCAGTTTAAAATTCCCTCGCCTCCCCTTTTCCCGACTATTGCAAAACCTGATATATAAAGACTAAAACGAGTTTTAAATCCCTAAAAATTACACAAACTTTTTGGAAATATCTCTCTCCATATTTGGGCATTGTGCATTTCCATTTTAGATGTGTACATTTTTCTTAAATCAAAACTTGAGTTTTCACTTTTTCCCTCATCTCGTAGACAAAAAACAGAATAGATGACAACGAAATGAAAATTTTAGACTCAGTGTATGGAGAAAATTTAAAGCAATAACAAACGTAAGTAAAGAAAATTTATTCACACACCACAAATGAAGAAAACAGTTTTCTCATCCAAGTTTGGGAAATTCCACTAGTTCAGCAACCCCAATAGGTTGGAATTTGATAAGAAAGAGATTTTTCTACACATGCTTCAAAAAATGGATATGCATGGCTCGAAACATGTTAAAGTTGCAAATGACCCATGGATCCAAACCTTTCAAAAAGAATAAAAAACTTCTCATTAAATTCTCAAGTGAACGTGCAGTGGGATATTTAACCGAGTCAAACAAGCCATTATTTTGCTCAATAACGAAAAGCTGACCTAGCGATCATTGATCATTGTAAACTGATTTATCATGCGTAACGGGCCACATTTTTTTAAGGAATGACTTTTGGGTTGGGATTCAACACTCAGTTTAAAATTCCCTCGCCTCCCCTTTTCCCGACGATTGCAAAACCTGATATATAAAGACTAAAACGAGTTTTAAATCCCTAAAAATAACACAAACTTTTTGGAAATATCTCTCTCCATATTTGTGCATTGTGCATTTCCATTTTAGATGTGTACATTTTTCTTAAATCAAAACTTGAGTTTTCACTTTTTCCTTCATCTCGAAGACAAAAAACAGAATAGATGACAACGAAATGAAAATTTTAGACTCTGTGTATGGAGAAAATTTAAAGCAATAACAAACGTAAGTAATGAAAATTTATTCACACACCACAAATGAAGAAAAAAGTTTCGTCATCCAAGTTTGGGAAATTCCACTAGTTCAGCAACCCCAATAGGTTGGAATTTGATAAGAAAGGGATTTTTCTACACATGCTTTAAAAAATGGATATGCATGGCTCGAAACATGTTAAAGTTGCAAATGACCCATGGATCCAAACCTTTCAAAAAGAATAAAAAACTTCTCATTAAATTCTCAAGTGAACGTGCGGTGGGATATTTAACCGAGTCAAACAAGCCATTATTTTGCCCATTAACGAAAAGCTGACCTAGCGATCATTGATCATTGTAAACTGATTTATCATGCGTAACGGGCCACATTTTTTTAAGGAATGACTTTTGGGTTGGGATTCAACACTCAGTTTAAAATTCCCTCGCCTCCCCTTTTCCCGACGATTGCAAGACCTGATATATAAAGACTAAAACGAGTTTTAAATCCCTAAAAATTACACAAACTTTTTGGAAATATCTCTCTCCATATTTGTGCATTGTGCATTTCCATTTTAGATGTGTACATTTTTCTTAAATCAAAACTTGAGTTTTCACTTTTTCCTTCATCTCGAAGACAAAAAACAGAATAGATGACAACGAAATGAAAATTTTAGACTCTGTGTATGGAGAAAATTTAAAGCAATAACAAACGTAAGTAAAGAAAATTTATTCACACACCACAAATGAAGAAAACAGTTTTCTCATCCAAGTTTGGGAAATTCCACTAGTTCAGCAACCCCAATAGGTTGGAATTTGATAAGAAAGAGATTTTTCTATACATGCTTTAAAATATGGATATGCATGGCTCGAAACATGTTAAAGTTGCAAATGACCCATGGATCCAAACCTTTCAAAAAGAATAAAAAACTTTTCATTAAATTCTCAAGTGAACGTGCGGTGGGATATTTAACCGAGTCAAACAAGCCGTTATTTTGCCATTAACAAAAAGCTGACCTAGCGATCATTGATCATTGTAAACTGATTTATCATGCGTAACGGGCCACATATTTTTAAGGAATGACTTTTGGGTTGGGATTCAACACTCAGTTTAAAATTCCCTCGCCTCCCCTTTTCCCGACGATTGCAAGACCTGATATATAAAGACTAAAACGAGTTTTAAATCCCTAAAAATTACACAAACTTTTTGGAAATATCTCTCTCCATATTTGTGCATTGTGCATTTCCATTTTAGATGTGTACATTTTTCTTAAATCAAAACTTGAGTTTTCACTTTTTCCTTCATCTCGAAGACAAAAAACAGAATAGATGACAACGAAATGAAAATTTTAGACTCTGTGTATGGAGAAAATTTAAAGCAATAACAAACGTAAGTAATGAAAATTTATTCACACACCACAAATGAATAAAAAAGTTTCCTCATCCAAGTTTGGGAAATTCCACTAGTTCAGCAACCCCAATAGGTTGGAATTTGATAAGAAAGGGATTTTTCTACACATGCTTTAAAAAATGGATATGCATGCTCGAAACATGTTAAAGTTGCAAATGACCCATGGATCCAAAACTTTCAAAAAGAATAAAAAACTTCTCATTAAATTCTCAAGTGAACGTGCGGTGGGATATTTAACCGAGTCAAACAAGCCATTATTTTGCCCATTAACGAAAAGTGACCTAGCGATCATTGATCATTGTAAAATGATTTATCATGCGTAACGGGCCACATTTTTTTAAGGAATGACTTTTGGGTTGGGATTCAACACTCAGTTTAAAATTCCCTCGCCTCCCCTTTTCCCGACTATTGCAAAACCTGATATATAAAGACTAAAACGAGTTTTAAATCCCCCAAAAATTACACAAACTTTTTGGAAATATCTCTCTCCATATTTGTGCATTGTGCATTTCCATTTTAGATGTGTACATTTTTCTTAAATCAAAACTTGAGTTTTCACTTTTTCCCTCATCTCGTAGACAAAAAACAGAATAGATGACAACGAAATGAAAATTTTAGACTCTGTGTATGGAGAAAATTTAAAGCAATAACAAACGTAAGTAAAGAAAATTTATTCACACACCACAAATGAAGAAAAAAGTTTTCTCATCCAAGTTTGGGAAATTCCACTAGTTCAGCAACCCCAATAGGTTGGAATTTGATAAGAAAGAGATTTTTCTACACATGCTTCAAAAAATGGATATGCATGGCTCGAAACATGTTAAAGTTGCAAATGACCCATGGATCCAAACCTTTCAAAAAGAATAAAAAACTTCTCATTAAATTCTCAAGTGAACGTGCGGTGGGATATTTAACCGAGTCAAACAAGCCATTATTTTGCCCATTAACGAAAAGCTGACCTAGCGATCATTGATCATTGTAAACTGATTTATCATGCGTAACGGGCCACATTTTTTTAAGGAATGACTTTTGGGTTGGGATTCAACACTCAGTTTAAAATTCCCTCGCCTCCCCTTTTCCCGACGATTGCAAGACCTGATATATAAAGACTAAAACGAGTTTTAAATCCCTAAAAATTACACAAACTTTTTGGAAATATCTCTCTCCATATTTGTGCATTGTGCATTTCCATTTTAGATGTGTACATTTTTCTTAAATCAAAACTTGAGTTTTCACTTTTTCCTTCATCTCGAAGACAAAAAACAGAATAGATGACAACGAAATGAAAATTTTAGACTCTGTGTATGGAGAAAATTTAAAGCAATAACAAACGTAAGTAATGAAAATTTATTCACACACCACAAATGAATAAAAAAGTTTCCTCATCCAAGTTTGGGAAATTCCACTAGTTCAGCAACCCCAATAGGTTGGAATTTGATAAGAAAGGGATTTTTCTACACATGCTTTAAAAAATGGATATGCATGCTCGAAACATGTTAAAGTTGCAAATGACCCATGGATCCAAAACTTTCAAAAAGAATAAAAAACTTCTCATTAAATTCTCAAGTGAACGTGCGGTGGGATATTTAACCGAGTCAAACAAGCCATTATTTTGCCCATTAACGAAAAGTGACCTAGCGATCATTGATCATTGTAAAATGATTTATCATGCGTAACGGGCCACATTTTTTGAAGGAATGACTTTTGGGTTGGGATTCAACACTCAGTTTAAAATTCCCTCGCCTCCCCTTTTCCCGACGATTGCAAAACCTGATATATAAAGACTAAAACGAGTTTTAAATCCCTAAAAATTACACAAACTTTTTGGAAATATCTCTCTCCATATTTGTGCATTGTGCATTTCCATTTTAGATGTGTACATTTTTCTTAAATCAAAACTTGAGTTTTCACTTTTTCCTTCATCTCGAAGACAAAAAACAGAATAGATGACAACGAAATGAAAATTTTAGACTCTGTGTATGGAGAAAATTTAAAGCAATAACAAACGTAAGTAATGAAAATTTATTCACACACCACAAATGAAGAAAAAAGTTTCCTCATCCAAGTTTGGGAAATTCCACTAGTTCAGCAACCCCAATAGGTTGGAATTTGATAAGAAAGGGATTTTTCTACACATGCTTTAAAAAATGGATATGCATGCTCGAAACATGTTAAAGTTGCAAATGACCCATGGATCCAAAACTTTCAAAAAGAATAAAAAACTTCTCATTAAATTCTCTAGTGAACGTGCGGTGGGATATTTAACCGAGTCAAACAAGCCATTATTTTGCCCATTAACGAAAAGCTGACCTAGCGATCATTGATCATTGTAAACTGATTTATCATGCGTAACGGGCCAAATTTTTTTAAGGAATGACTTTTGGGTTGGGATTCAACACTCAGTTTAAAATTCCCTCGCCTCCCCTTTTCCCGACTATTGCAAAACCTGATATATAAAGACTAAAACGAGTTTTAAATCCCTAAAAATTACACAAACTTTTTGGAAATATCTCTCTCCATATTTGTGCATTGTGCATTTCCATTTTAGATGTGTACATTTTTCTTAAATCAAAACTTCAGTTTTCACTTTTTCCTTCATCTCGAAGACAAAAAACAGAATAGATGACAACGAAATGAAAATTTTAGACTCTGTGTATGGAGAAAATTTAAAGCAATAACAAACGTAAGTAAAGAAAATTTATTCACACACCACAAATGAAGAAAAAAGTTTCCTCATCCAAGTTTGGGAAATTCCACTAGTTCAGCAACCCCAATAGGTTGGAATTTGATAAGAAAGGGATTTTTCTACACATGCTTTAAAAAATGGATATGCATGCTCGAAACATGTTAAAGTTGCAAATGACCCATGGATCCAAAACTTTCAAAAAGAATAAAAAACTTCTCATTAAATTCTCAAGTGAACGTGCGGTGGGATATTTAACCGAGTCAAACAAGCCATTATTTTGCCCATTAACGAAAAGCTGACCTAGCGATCATTGATCATTGTAAAATGATTTATCATGCGTAACGGGCCACATTTTTTTAAGGAATGACTTTTGGGTTGGGATTCAACACTCAGTTTAAAATTCCCTCGCCTCCCCTTTTCCCGACGATTGCAAAACCTGATATATAAAGACTAAAACGAGTTTTAAATCCCTAAAAATTACACAAACTTTTTGGAAATATCTCTCTCCATATTTGTGCATTGTGCATTTCCATTTTAGATGTGTACATTTTTCTTAAATCAAAACTTGAGTTTTCACTTTTTCCCTCATCTCGTAGACAAAAAACAGAATAGATGACAACGAAATTAAAATTTTAGACTCTGTGTATGGAGAAAATTTAAAGCAATAACAAACGTAAGTAAAGAAAATTTATTCACACGCCAGAAATGAAGAAAAAAGTTTTCTCATCCAAGTTTGGGAAATTCCACTAGTTCAGCAACCCCAATAGGTTGGAATTTGATAAGAAAGAGATTTTTCTACACATGCTTCAAAAAATGGATATGCATGGCTCGAAACATGTTAAAGTTGCAAATGACCCATGGATCCAAACCTTTCAAAAAGAATAAAAAACTTCTCATTAAATTCTCAAGTGAACGTGCGGTGGGATATTTAACCGAGTCAAACAAGCCATTATTTTGCCCATTAACGAAAAGCTGACCTAGCGATCATTGATCATTGTAAACTGATTTATCATGCGTAACGGGCCACATTTTTTTAAGGAATGACTTTTGGGTTGGGATTCAACACTCAGTTTAAAATTCCCTCGCCTCCCCTTTTCCCGACGATTGCAAAACCTGATATATAAAGACTAAAACGAGTTTTAAATCCCTAAAAATTACACAAACTTTTTGGAAATATCTCTCTCCATATTTGTGCATTGTGCATTTCCATTTTAGATGTGTACATTTTTCTTAAATCAAAACTTGAGTTTTCACTTTTTCCTTCATCTCGAAGACAAAAAACAGAATAGATGACAACGAAATGAAAATTTTAGACTCTGTGTATGGAGAAAATTTAAAGAAATAACAAACGTAAGTAATGAAAATTTATTCACACACCACAAATGAAGAAAAAAGTTTCCTCATCCAAGTTTGGGAAATTCCACTAGTTCAGCAACCCCAATAGGTTGGAATTTGATAAGAAAGGGATTTTTCTACACATGCTTTAAAAAATGGATATGCATGCTCGAACCATGTTAAAGTTGCAAATGACCCATGGATCCAAAACTTTCAAAAAGAATAAAAAACTTCTCATTAAATTCTCAAGTGAACGTGCGGTGGGATATTTAACCGAGTCAAACAAGCCATTATTTTGCCCATTAACGAAAAGCTGACCTAGCGATCATTGATCATTGTAAAATGATTTATCATGCGTAACGGGCCACATTTTTTTAAGGAATGACTTTTGGGTTGGGATTCAACACTCAGTTTAAAATTCCCTCGCCTCCCCTTTTCCCGACGATTGCAAAACCTGATATATAAAGACTAAAACGAGTTTTAAATCCCTAAAAATTACACAAACTTTTTGGAAATATCTCTCTCCATATTTGTGCATTGTGCATTTCCATTTTAGATGTGTACATTTTTCTTAAATCAAAACTTGAGTTTTCACTTTTTCCCTCATCTCGTAGACAAAAAACAGAATAGATGACAACGAAATGAAAATTTTAGACTCTGTGTATGGAGAAAATTTAAAGCAATAACAAACGTAAGTAAAGAAAATTTATTCACACACCACAAATGAAGAAAAAAGTTTTCTCATCCAAGTTTGGGAAATTCCACTAGTTCAGCAACCCCAATAGGTTGGAATTTGATAAGAAAGAGATTTTTCTACACATGCTTCAAAAAATGGATATGCATGGCTCCAAACATGTTAAAGTTGCAAATGACCCATGGATCCAAACCTTTCAAAAAGAATAAAAAACTTCTCATTAAATTCTCAAGTGAACGTGCGGTGGGATATTTAACCGAGTCAAACAAGCCATTATTTTGCCCATTAACGAAAAGCTGACCTAGCGATCATTGATCATTGTAAACTGATTTATCATGCGTAACGGGCCACATTTTTTTAAGGAATGACTTTTGGGTTGGGATTCAACACTCAGTTTAAAATTCCCTCGCCTCCCCTTTTCCCGACGATTGCAAAACCTGATATATAAAGACTAAAACGAGTTTTAAATCCCTAAAAATTACACAAACTTTTTGGAAATATCTCTCTCCATATTTGTGCATTGTGCATTTCCATTTTAGATGTGTACATTTTTCTTAAATCAAAACTTGAGTTTTCACTTTTTCCTTCATCTCGAAGACAAAAAACAGAATAGATGACAACGAAATGAAAATTTTAGACTCTGTGTATGGAGAAAATTTAAAGCAATAACAAACGTAAGTAATGAAAATTTATTCACACACCACAAATGAAGAAAAAAGTTTCCTCATCCAAGTTTGGGAAATTCCACTAGTTCAGCAACCCCAATAGGTTGGAATTTGATAAGAAAGGGATTTTTCTACACATGCTTTAAAAAATGGATATGCATGCTCGAAACATGTTAAAGTTGCAAATGACCCATGGATCCAAAACTTTCAAAAAGAATAAAAAACTTCTCATTAAATTCTCAAGTGAACGTGCGGTGGGATATTTAACCGAGTCAAACAAGCCATTATTTTGCCCATTAACGAAAAGCTGACCTAGCGATCATTGATCATTGTAAAATGATTTATCATGCGTAACGGGCCACATTTTTTTAAGGAATGACTTTTGGGTTGGGATTCAACACTCAGTTTAAAATTCCCTCGCCTCCCCTTTTCCCGACGATTGCAAAACCTGATATATAAAGACTAAAACGAGTTTTAAATCCCTAAAAATTACACAAACTTTTTGGAAATATCTCTCTCCATATTTGTGCATTGTGCATTTCCATTTTAGATGTGTACATTTTTCTTAAATCAAAACTTGAGTTTTCACTTTTTCCCTCATCTCGTAGACAAAAAACAGAATAGATGACAACGAAATGAAAATTTTAGACTCTGTGTATGGAGAAAATTTAAAGCAATAACAAACGTAAGTAAAGAAAATTTATTCACACACCACAAATGAAGAAAAAAGTTTTCTCATCCAAGTTTGGGAAATTCCACTAGTTCAGCAACCCCAATAGGTTGGAATTTGATAAGAAAGAGATTTTTCTACACATGCTTCAAAAAATGGATATGCATGGCTCGAAACATGTTAAAGTTGCAAATGACCCATGGATCCAAACCTTTCAAAAAGAATAAAAAACTTCTCATTAAATTCTCAAGTGAACGTGCGGTGGGATATTTAACCGTGTCAAACAAGCCATTATTTTGCCCATTAACGAAAAGCTGACCTAGCGATCATTGATCATTGTAAACTGATTTATCATGCGTAACGGGCCACATTTTTTTAAGGAATGACTTTTGGGTTGGGATTCAACACTCAGTTTAAAATTCCCTCGCCTCCCCTTTTCCCGACGATTGCAAAACCTGATATATAAAGACTAAAACGAGTTTTAAATCCCTAAAAATTACACAAACTTTTTGGAAATATCTCTCTCCATATTTGTGCATTGTGCATTTCCATTTTAGATGTGTACATTTTTCTTAAATCAAAACTTGAGTTTTCACTTTTTCCTTCATCTCGAAGACAAAAAACAGAATAGATGACAACGAAATGAAAATTTTAGACTCTGTGTATGGAGAAAATTTAAAGCAATAACAAACGTAAGTAATGAAAATTTATTCACACACCACAAATGAAGAAAAAAGTTTCCTCATCCAAGTTTGGGAAATTCCACTAGTTCAGCAACACCAATAGGTTGGAATTTGATAAGAAAGGGATTTTTCTACACATGCTTTAAAAAATGGATATGCATGCTCGAAACATGTTAAAGTTGCAAATGACCCATGGATCCAAAACTTTCAAAAAGAATAAAAAACTTCTCATTAAATTCTCAAGTGAACGTGCGGTGGGATATTTAACCGAGTCAAACAAGCCATTATTTTGCCCATTAACGAAAAGCTGACCTAGCGATCATTGATCATTGTAAAATGATTTATCATGCGTAACGGGCCACATTTTTTTAAGGAATGACTTTTGGGTTGGGATTCAACACTCAGTTTAAAATTCCCTCGCCTCCCCTTTTCCCGACTATTGCAAAACCTGATATATAAAGACTAAAACGAGTTTTAAATCCCTAAAAATTACACAAACTTTTTGGAAATATCTCTCTCCATATTTGTGCATTGTGCATTTCCATTTTAGATGTGTACATTTTTCTTAAATCAAAACTTGAGTTTTCACTTTTTCCCTCATCTCGTAGACAAAAAACAGAATAGATGACAACGAAATGAAAATTTTAGACTCTGTGTATGGAGAAAATTTAAAGCAATAACAAACGTAAGTAAAGAAAATTTATTCACACACCACAAATGAAGAAAAAAGATTTCTCATCCAAGTTTGGGAAATTCCACTAGTTCAGCAACCCCAATAGGTTGGAATTTGATAAGAAAGAGATTTTTCTACACATGCTTCAAAAAATGGATATGCATGGCTCGAAACATGTTAAAGTTGCAAATGACCCATGGATCCAAACCTTTCAAAAAGAATAAAAAACTTCTCATTAAATTCTCAAGTGAACGTGCGGTGGGATATTTAACCGAGTCAAACAAGCCATTATTTTGCCCATTAACGAAAAGCTGACCTAGCGATCATTGATCATTGTAAACTGATTTATCATGCGTAACGGGCCACATTTTTTTAAGGAATGACTTTTGGGTTGGGATTCAACACTCAGTTTAAAATTCCCTCGCCTCCCCTTTTCCCGACGATTGCAAGACCTGATATATAAAGACTAAAACGAGTTTTAAATCCCTAAAAATTACACAAACTTTTTGGAAATATCTCTCTCCATATTTGTGCATTGTGCATTTCCATTTTAGATGTGTACATTTTTCTTAAATCAAAACTTGAGTTTTCACTTTTTCCCTCATCTCGTAGACAAAAAACAGAATAGATGACAACGAAATGAAAATTTTAGACTCTGTGTATGGAGAAAATTTAAAGCAATAACAAACGTAAGTAAAGAAAATTTATTCACACACCACAAATGAAGAAAAAAGTTTTCTCATCCAAGTTTGGGAAATTCCACTAGTTCAGCAACCCCAATAGGTTGGAATTTGATAAGAAAGGGATTTTTCTACACATGCTTCAAAAAATGGATATGCATGGCTCGAAACATGTTAAAGTTGCAAATGACCCATGGATCCAAAACTTTCAAAAAGAATAAAAAACTTCTCATTAAATTCTCAAGTGAACGTGTGGTGGGATATTTAACCGAGTCAAACAAGCCATTATTTTGCCCATTAACGAAAAGCTGACCTAGCGATCATTGATCATTGTAAACTGATTTATCATGCGTAACGGGCCACATTTTTTTAAGGAATGACTTTTGGGTTGGGATTCAACACTCAGTTTAAAATTCCCTCGCCTCCCCTTTTCCCGACGATTGCAAAACCTGATATATAAAGACTAAAACGAGTTTTAAATCCCTAAAAATTACACAAACTTTTTGGAAATATCTCTCTCCATATTTGTGCATTGTGCATTTCCATTTTAGATGTGTACATTTTTCTTAAATCAAAACTTGAGTTTTCACTTTTTCCTTCATCTCGAAGACAAAAAACAGAATAGATGACAACGAAATGAAAATTTTAGACTCTGTGTATGGAGAAAATTTAAAGCAATAACAAACGTAAGTAATGAAAATTTATTCACACACCACAAATGAAGAAAAAAGTTTCCTCATCCAAGTTTGGGAAATTCCACTAGTTCAGCAACCCCAATAGGTTGGAATTTGATAAGAAAGGGATTTTTCTACACATGCTTTAAAAAATGGATATGCATGCTCGAAACATGTTAAAGTTGCAAATGACCCATGGATCCAAAACTTTCAAAAAGAATAAAAAACTTCTCATTAAATTCTCAAGTGAACGTGCGGTGGGATATTTAACCGAGTCAAACAAGCCATTATTTTGCCCATTAACGAAAAGCTGACCTAGCGATCATTGATCATTGTAAAATGATTTATCATGCATAACGGGCCACATTTTTTTAAGGAATGACTTTTGGGTTGGGATTCAACACTCAGTTTAAAATTCCCTCGCCTCCCCTTTTCCCGACGATTGCAAAACCTGATATATAAAGACTAAAACGAGTTTTAAATCCCTAAAAATTACACAAACTTTTTGGAAATATCTCTCTCCATATTTGTGCATTGTGCATTTCCATTTTAGATGTGTACATTTTTCTTAAATCAAAACTTGAGTTTTCACTTTTTCCCTCATCTCGTAGACAAAAAACAGAATAGATGACAACGAAATGAAAATTTTAGACTCTGTGTATGGAGAAAATTTAAAGCAATAACAAACGTAAGTAAAGAAAATTTATTCACACACCACAAATGAAGAAAAAAGTTTTCTCATCCAAGTTTGGGAAATTCCACTAGTTCAACAACCCCAATAGGTTGGAATTTGATAAGAAAGAGATTTTTCTACACATGCTTCAAAAAATGGATATGCATGGCTCGAAACATGTTAAAGTTTCAAATGACCCATGGATCCAAACCTTTCAAAAAGAATAAAAAACTTCTCATTAAATTCTCAAGTGAACGTGCGGTGGGATATTTAACCGAGTCAAACAAGCCATTATTTTGCCCATTAACGAAAAGCTGACCTAGCGATCATTGATCATTGTAAACTGATTTATCATGCGTAACGGGCCACATTTTTTTAAGGAATGACTTTTGGGTTGGGATTCAACACTCAGTTTAAAATTCCCTCGCCTCCCCTTTTCCCGACGATTGCAAAACCTGATATATAAAGACTAAAACGAGTTTTAAATCCCTAAAAATTACACAAACTTTTTGGAAATATCTCTCTCCATATTTGTGCATTGTGCATTTCCATTTTAGATGTGTACATTTTTCTTAAATCAAAACTTGAGTTTTCACTTTTTCCTTCATCTCGAAGACAAAAAACAGAATAGATGACAACGAAATGAAAATTTTAGACTCTGTGTATGGAGAAAATTTAAAGCAATAACAAACGTAAGTAATGAAAATTTATTCACACACCACAAATGAAGAAAAAAGTTTCCTCATCCAAGTTTGGGAAATTCCACTAGTTCAGCAACCCCAATAGGTTGGAATTTGATAAGAAAGGGATTTTTCTACACATGCTTTAAAAAATGGATATGCATGCTCGAAACATGTTAAAGTTGCAAATGACCCATGGATCCAAAACTTTCAAAAAGAATAAAAAACTTCTCATTAAATTCTCAAGTGAACGTGCGGTGGGATATTTAACCGAGTCAAACAAGCCATTATTTTGCCCATTAACGAAAAGCTGACCTAGCGATCATTGATCATTGTAAACTGATTTATCATGCGTAACGGGCCACATTTTTTTAAGGAATGACTTTTGGGTTGGGATTCAACACTCAGTTTAAAATTCCCTCGCCTCCCCTTTTCCCGACTATTGCAAAACCTGATATATAAAGACTAAAACGAGTTTTAAATCCCTAAAAATTACACAAACTTTTTGGAAATATCTCTCTCCATATTTGTGCATTGTGCATTTCCATTTTAGATGTGTACATTTTTCTTAAATCAAAACTTGAGTTTTCACTTTTTCCTTCATCTCGAAGACAAAAAACAGAATAGATGACAACGAAATGAAAATTTTAGACTCTGTGTATGGAGAAAATTTAAAGCAATAACAAACGTAAGTAAAGAAAATTTATTCACACACCACAAATGAAGAAAAAAGTTTCCTCATCCAAGTTTGGGAAATTCCACTAGTTCAGCAACCCCAATAGGTTGGAATTTGATAAGAAAGGGATTTTTCTACACATGCTTTAAAAAATGGATATGCATGCTCGAAACATGTTAAAGTTGCAAATGACCCATGGATCCAAAACTTTCAAAAAGAATAAAAAACTTCTCATTAAATTCTCAAGTGAACGTGCGGTGGGATATTTAACCGAGTCAAACAAGCCATTATTTTGCCCATTAACGAAAAGCTGACCTAGCGATCATTGATCATTGTAAAATGATTTATCATGCGTAACGGGCCACATTTTTTTAAGGAATGACTTTTGGGTTGGGATTCAACACTCAGTTTAAAATTCCCTCGCCTCCCCTTTTCCCGACTATTGCAAAACCTGATATATAAAGACTAAAACGAGTTTTAAATCCCTAAAAATTACACAAACTTTTTGGAAATATCTCTCTCCATATTTGTGCATTGTGCATTTCCATTTTAGATGTGTACATTTTTCTTAAATCAAAACTTGAGTTTTCACTTTTTCCCTCATCTCGTAGACAAAAAACAGAATAGATGACAACGAAATGAAAATTTTAGACTCTGTGTATGGAGAAAATTTAAAGCAATAACAAACGTAAGTAAAGAAAATTTATTCACAAACCACAAATGAAGAAAAAAGTTTTCTCATCCAAGTTTGGGAAATTCCACTAGTTCAGCAACCCCAATAGGTTGGAATTTGATAAGAAAGGGATTTTTCTACACATGCTTCAAAAAATGGATATGCATGGCTCGAAACATGTTAAAGTTGCAAATGACCCATGGATCCAAACCTTTCAAAAAGAATAAAAAACTTCTCATTAAATTCTCAAGTGAACGTGCGGTGGGATATTTAACCGAGTCAAACAAGCCATTATTTTGCCCATTAACGAAAAGCTGACCTAGCGATCATTGATCATTGTAAACTGATTTATCATGCGTAACGGGCCACATTTTTTTAAGGAATGACTTTTGGGTTGGGATTCAACACTCAGTTTAAAATTCCCTCGCCTCCCCTTTTCCCGACGATTGCAAAACCTGATATATAAAGACTAAAACGAGTTTTAAATCCCTAAAAATTACACAAACTTTTTGGAAATATCTCTCTCCATATTTGTGCATTGTGCATTTCCATTTTAGATGTGTACATTTTTCTTAAATCAAAACTTGAGTTTTCACTTTTTCCTTCATCTCGAAGACAAAAAACAGAATAGATGACAACGAAATGAAAATTTTAGACTCTGTGTATGGAGAAAATTTAAAGCAATAACAAACGTAAGTAAAGAAAATTTATTCACACACCGCAAATGAAGAAAAAAGTTTTCTCATCCAAGTTTGGGAAATTCCACTAGTTCAACAACCCCAATAGGTTGGAATTTGATAAGAAAGAGATTTTTCTACACATGCTTCAAAAAATGGATATGCATGGCTCGAAACATGTTAAAGTTGCAAATGACCCATGGATCCAAACCTTTCAAAAAGAATAAAAAACTTCTCATTAAATTCTCAAGTGAACGTGCGGTGGGATATTTAACCGAGTCAAACAAGCCATTATTTTGCCCATTAACGAAAAGCTGACCTAGCGATCATTGATCATTGTAAACTGATTTATCATGCGTAACGGGCCACATTTTTTTAAGGAATGACTTTTGGGTTGGGATTCAACACTCAGTTTAAAATTCCCTCGCCTCCCCTTTTCCCGACGATTGCAAAACCTGATATATAAAGACTAAAACGAGTTTTAAATCCCTAAAAATTACACAAACTTTTTGGAAATATCTCTCTCCATATTTGTGCATTGTGCATTTCCATTTTAGATGTGTACATTTTTCTTAAATCAAAACTTGAGTTTTCACTTTTTCCTTCATCTCGAAGACAAAAAACAGAATAGATGACAACGAAATGAAAATTTTAGACTCTGTGTATGGAGAAAATTTAAAGCAATAACAAACGTAAGTAAAGAAAATTTATTCACACACCGCAAATGAAGAAAAAAGTTTTCTCATCCAAGTTTGGGAAATTCCACTAGTTCAACAACCCCAATAGGTTGGAATTTGATAAGAAAGAGATTTTTCTACACATGCTTCAAAAAATGGATATGCATGGCTCGAAACATGTTAAAGTTGCAAATGACCCATGGATCCAAACCTTTCAAAAAGAATAAAAAACTTCTCATTAAATTCTCAAGTGAACGTGCGGTGGGATATTTAACCGAGTCAAACAAGCCATTATTTTGCCCATTAACGAAAAGCTGACCTAGCGATCATTGATCATTGTAAACTGATTTATCATGCGTAACGGGCCACATTTTTTTAAGGAATGACTTTTGGGTTGGGATTCAACACTCAGTTTAAAATTCCCTCGCCTCCCCTTTTGCCGACGATTGCAAAACCTGATATATAAAGACTAAAACGAGTTTTAAATCCCTAAAAATTACACAAACTTTTTGGAAATATCTCTCTCCATATTTGTGCATTGTGCATTTCCATTTTAGATGTGTACATTTTTCTTAAATCAAAACTTGAGTTTTCACTTTTTCCTTCATCTCGAAGACAAAAAACAGAATAGATGACAACGAAATGAAAATTTTAGACTCTGTGTATGGAGAAAATTTAAAGCAATAACAAACGTAAGTAAAGAAAATTTATTCACACACCGCAAATGAAGAAAAAAGTTTTCTCATCCAAGTTTGGGAAATTCCACTAGTTCAACAACCCCAATAGGTTGGAATTTGATAAGAAAGAGATTTTTCTACACATGCTTCAAAAAATGGATATGCATGGCTCGAAACATGTTAAAGTTGCAAATGACCCATGGATCCAAACCTTTCAAAAAGAATAAAAAACTTCTCATTAAATTCTCAAGTGAACGTGCGGTGGGATATTTAACCGAGTCAAACAAGCCATTATTTTGCCCATTAACGAAAAGCTGACCTAGCGATCATTGATCATTGTAAACTGATTTATCATGCGTAACGGGCCACATTTTTTTAAGGAATGACTTTTGGGTTGGGATTCAACACTCAGTTTAAAATTCCCTCGCCTCCCCTTTTGCCGACGATTGCAAAACCTGATATATAAAGACTAAAACGAGTTTTAAATCCCTAAAAATTACACAAACTTTTTGGAAATATCTCTCTCCATATTTGTGCATTGTGCATTTCCATTTTAGATGTGTACATTTTTCTTAAATCAAAACTTGAGTTTTCACTTTTTCCTTCATCTCGAAGACAAAAAACAGAATAGATGACAACGAAATGAAAATTTTAGACTCTGTGTATGGAGAAAATTTAAAGCAATAACAAACGTAAGTAAAGAAAATTTATTCACACACCACAAATGAAGAAAAAAGTTTTCTCATCCAAGTTTGGGAAATTCCACTAGTTCAACAACCCCAATAGGTTGGAATTTGATAAGAAAGAGATTTTTCTACACATGCTTCAAAAAATGGATATGCATGGCTCGAAACATGTTAAAGTTGCAAATGACCCATAGATCCAAACCTTTCAAAAAGAATAAAAAACTTCTCATTAAATTCTCAAGTGAACGTGCGGTGGGATATTTAACCGAGTCAAACAAGCCATTATTTTGCCCATTAACGAAAAGCTGACCTAGCGATCATTGATCATTGTAAAATGATTTATCATGCGTAACGGGCCACATTTTTTTAAGGAATGACTTTTGGGTTGGGATTCAACACTCAGTTTAAAATTCCCTCGCCTCCCCTTTTCCCGACTATTGCAAAACCTGATATATAAAGACTAAAACGAGTTTTAAATCCCTAAAAATTACACAAACTTTTTGGAAATATCTCTCTCCATATTTGTGCATTGTGCATTTCCTTTTTAGATGTGTACATTTTTCTTAAATCAAAACTTGAGTTTTCACTTTTTCCCTCATCTCGTAGACAAAAAACAGAATAGATGACAACGAAATGAAAATTTTAGACTCTGTGTATGGAGAAAATTTAAAGCAATAACAAACGTAAGTAAAGAAAATTTATTCACACACCACAAATGAAGAAAAAAGTTTTCTCATCCAAGTTTGGGAAATTCCACTAGTTCAGCAACCCCAATAGGTTGGAATTTGATAAGAAAGAGATTTTTCTACACATGCTTCAAAAAATGGATATGCATGGCTCGAAACATGTTAAAGTTGCAAATGACCCATGGATCCAAACCTTTCAAAAAGAATAAAAAACTTCTCATTAAATTCTCAAGTGAACGTGCGGTGGGATATTTAACCGAGTCAAACAAGCCATTATTTTGCCCATTAACGAAAAGCTGACCTAGCGATCATTGATCATTGTAAACTGATTAATCATGCGTAACGGGCCACATTTTTTTAAGGAATGACTTTTGGGTTGGGATTCAACACTCAGTTTAAAATTCCCTCGCCTCCCCTTTTCCCGACAATTGCAAGACCTGATATATAAAGACTAAAACGAGTTTTAAATCCCTAAAAATTACACAAACTTTTTGGAAATATCTCTCTCCATATTTGTGCATTGTGCATTTCCTTTTTAGATGTGTACATTTTTCTTAAATCAAAACTTGAGTTTTCACTTTTTCCCTCATCTCGTAGACAAAAAACAGAATAGATGACAACGAAATGAAAATTTTAGACTCTGTGTATGGAGAAAATTTAAAGCAATAACAAACGTAAGTAAAGAAAATTTATTCACACACCACAAATGAAGAAAAAAGTTTTCTCATCCAAGTTTGGGAAATTCCACTAGTTCAGCAACCCCAATAGGTTGGAATTTGATAAGAAAGAGATTTTTCTACACATGCTTCAAAAAATGGATATGCATGGCTCGAAACATGTTAAAGTTGCAAATGACCCATGGATCCAAACCTTTCAAAAAGAATAAAAAACTTCTCATTAAATTCTCAAGTGAACGTGCGGTGGGATATTTAACCGAGTCAAACAAGCCATTATTTTGCCCATTAACGAAAAGCTGACCTAGCGATCATTGATCATTGTAAACTGATTAATCATGCGTAACGGGCCACATTTTTTTAAGGAATGACTTTTGGGTTGGGATTCAACACTCAGTTTAAAATTCCCTCGCCTCCCCTTTTCCCGACAATTGCAAGACCTGATATATAAAGACTAAAACGAGTTTTAAATCCCTAAAAATTACACAAACTTTTTGGAAATATCTCTCTCCATATTTGTGCATTGTGCATTTCCATTTTAGATGTGTACATTTTTCTTAAATCAAAACTTGAGTTTTCACTTTTTCCTTCATCTCGAAGACAAAAAACAGAATAGATGACAACGAAATGAAAATTTTAGACTCTGTGTATGGAGAAAATTTAAAGCAATAACAAACGTAAGTAATGAAAATTTATTCACACACCACAAATGAAGAAAAAAGTTTCCTCATCCAAGTTTGGGAAATTCCACTAGTTCAGCAACCCCAATAGGTTGGAATTTGATAAGAAAGGGATTTTTCTACACATGCTTTAAAAAATGGATATGCATGCTCGAAACATGTTAAAGTTGCAAATGGCCCATGGATCCAAAACTTTCAAAAAGAATAAAAAACTTCTCATTAAATTCTCAAGTGAACGTGCGGTGGGATATTTAACCGAGTCAAACAAGCCATTATTTTGCCCATTAACGAAAAGCTGACCTAGCGATCATTGATCATTGTAAAATGATTTATCATGCGTAACGGGCCACATTTTTTTAAGGAATGACTTTTGGGTTGGGATTCAACACTCAGTTTAAAATTCCCTCGCCTCCCCTTTTCCCGACTATTGCAAAACCTGATATATAAAGACTAAAACGAGTTTTAAATCCCTAAAAATTACACAAACTTTTTGGAAATATCTCTCTCCATATTTGGGCATTGTGCATTTCCATTTTAGATGTGTACATTTTTCTTAAATCAAAACTTGAGTTTTCACTTTTTCCCTCATCTCGTAGACAAAAAACAGAATAGATGACAACGAAATGAAAATTTTAGACTCTGTGTATGGAGAAAATTTAAAGCAATAACAAACGTAAGTAAAGAAAATTTATTCACACACCACAAATGAAGAAAACAGTTTTCTCATCCAAGTTTGGGAAATTCCACTAGTTCAGCAACCCCAATAGGTTGGAATTTGATAAGAAAGAGATTTTTCTATACATGCTTTAAAATATGGATATGCATGGCTCGAAACATGTTAAAGTTGCAAATGACCCATGGGTCCAAACCTTTCAAAAAGAATAAAAAACTTTTCATTAAATTCTCAAGTGAACGTGCGGTTGGATATTTAACCGAGTCAAACAAGCCATTATTTTGCCATTAACAAAAAGCTGACCTAGCGATCATTGATCATTGTAAACTGATTTATCATGCGTAACGGGCCACATTTTTTTAAGGAATGACTTTTGGGTTGGGATTCAACACTCAGTTTAAAATTCCCTCGCCTCCCCTTTTCCCGACGATTGCAAGACCTGATATATAAAGACTAAAACGAGTTTTAAATCCCTAAAAATTACACAAACTTTTTGGAAATATCTCTCTCCATATTTTTGCATTGTGCATTTCCATTTTAGATGTGTACATTTTTCTTAAATCAAAACTTGAGTTTTCACTTTTTCCTTCATCTCGAAGACAAAAAACAGAATAGATGACAACGAAATGAAAATTTTAGACTCTGTGTATGGAGAAAATTTAAAGCAATAACAAACGTAAGTAATGAAAATTTATTCACACACCACAAATGAAGAAAAAAGTTTCCTCATCCAAGTTTGGGAAATTCCACTAGTTCAGCAACCCCAATAGGTTGGAATTTGATAAGAAAGGGATTTTTCTACACATGCTTTAAAAAATGGATATGCATGCTCGAAACATGTTAAAGTTGCAAATGACCCATGGATCCAAAACTTTCAAAAAGAATAAAAAACTTCTCATTAAATTCTCAAGTGAACGTGCGGTGGGATATTTAACCGAGTCAAACAAGCCATTATTTTGCCCATTAACGAAAAGCTGACCTAGCGATCATTGATCATTGTAAAATGATTTATCATGCATAACGGGCCACATTTTTTTAAGGAATGACTTTTGGGTTGGGATTCAACACTCAGTTTAAAATTCCCTCGCCTCCCCTTTTCCCGACTATTGCAAAACCTGATATATAAAGACTAAAACGAGTTTTAAATCCCTAAAAATTACACAAACTTTTTGGAAATATCTCTCTCCATATTTGGGCATTGTGCATTTCCATTTTAGATGTGTACATTTTTCTTAAATCAAAACTTGAGTTTTCACTTTTTCCCTCATCTCGTAGACAAAAAACAGAATAGATGACAACGAAATGAAAATTTTAGACTCTGTGTATGGAGAAAATTTAAAGCAATAACAAACGTAAGTAAAGAAAATTTATTCACACACCACAAATGAAGAAAACAGTTTTCTCATCCAAGTTTGGGAAATTCCACTAGTTCAGCAACCCCAATAGGTTGGAATTTGATAAGAAAGAGATTTTTCTATACATGCTTTAAAATATGGATATGCATGGCTCGAAACATGTTAAAGTTGCAAATGACCCATGGATCCAAACCTTTCAAAAAGAATAAAAAACTTTTCATTAAATTCTCAAGTGAACGTGCGGTTGGATATTTAACCGAGTCAAACAAGCCATTATTTTGCCATTAACAAAAAGCTGACCTAGCGATCATTGATCATTGTAAACTGATTTATCATGCGTAACGGGCCACATTTTTTTAAGGAATGACTTTTGGGTTGGGATTCAACACTCAGTTTAAAATTCCCTCGCCTCCCCTTTTCCCGACGATTGCAAGACCTGATATATAAAGACTAAAACGAGTTTTAAATCCCTAAAAATTACACAAACTTTTTGGAAATATCTCTCTCCATATTTTTGCATTGTGCATTTCCATTTTAGATGTGTACATTTTTCTTAAATCAAAACTTGAGTTTTCACTTTTTCCTTCATCTCGAAGACAAAAAACAGAATAGATGACAACGAAATGAAAATTTTAGACTCTGTGTATGGAGAAAATTTAAAGCAATAACAAACGTAAGTAATGAAAATTTATTCACACACCACAAATGAAGAAAAAAGTTTCCTCATCCAAGTTTGGGAAATTCCACTAGTTCAGCAACCCCAATAGGTTGGAATTTGATAAGAAAGGGATTTTTCTACACATGCTTTAAAAAATGGATATGCATGCTCGAAACATGTTAAAGTTGCAAATGACCCATGGATCCAAAACTTTCAAAAAGAATAAAAAACTTCTCATTAAATTCTCAAGTGAACGTGCGGTGGGATATTTAACCGAGTCAAACAAGCCATTATTTTGCCCATTAACGAAAAGCTGACCTAGCGATCATTGATCATTGTAAAATGATTTATCATGCATAACGGGCCACATTTTTTTAAGGAATGACTTTTGGGTTGGGATTCAACACTCAGTTTAAAATTCCCTCGCCTCCCCTTTTCCCGACTATTGCAAAACCTGATATATAAAGACTAAAACGAGTTTTAAATCCCTAAAAATTACACAAACTTTTTGGAAATATCTCTCTCCATATTTGGGCATTGTGCATTTCCATTTTAGATGTGTACATTTTTCTTAAATCAAAACTTGAGTTTTCACTTTTTCCCTCATCTCGTAGACAAAAAACAGAATAGATGACAACGAAATGAAAATTTTAGACTCTGTGTATGGAGAAAATTTAAAGCAATAACAAACGTATGTAAAGAAAATTTATTCACACACCACAAATGAAGAAAACAGTTTTCTCATCCAAGTTTGGGAAATTCCACTAGTTCAGCAACCCCAATAGGTTGGAATTTGATAAGAAAGAGATTTTTCTAGACATGCTTTAAAATATGGATATGCATGGCTCGAAACATGTTAAAGTTGCAAATGACCCATGGATCCAAACCTTTCAAAAAGAATAAAAAACTTTTCATTAAATTCTCAAGTGAACGTGCGGTGGGATATTTAACCGAGTCAAACAAGCCATTATTTTGCCATTAACAAAAAGCTGACCTAGCGATCATTGATCATTGTAAACTGATTTATCATGCGTAACGGGCCACATTTTTTTAAGGAATGACTTTTGGGTTGGGATTCAACACTCAGTTTAAAATTCCCTCGCCTCCCCTTTTTCCGACGATTGCAAGACCTGATATATAAAGACTAAAACGAGTTTTATATCCCTAAAAATTACACAAACTTTTTGGAAATATCTCTCTCCATATTTGTGCATTGTGCATTTCCATTTTAGATGTGTACATTTTTCTTAAATCAAAACTTGAGTTTTCACTTTTTCCTTCATCTCGAAGACAAAAAACAGAATAGATGACAACGAAATGAAAATTTTAGACTCTGTGTATGGAGAAAATTTAAAGCAATAACAAACGTAAGTAATGAAAATTTATTCACACACCACAAATGAAGAAAAAAGTTTCCTCATCCAAGTTTGGGAAATTCCACTAGTTCAGCAACCCCAATAGGTTGGAATTTGATAAGAAAGGGATTTTTCTACACATGCTTTAAAAAATGGATATGCATGCTCGAAACATGTTAAAGTTGCAAATGACCCATGGATCCAAAACTTTCAAAAAGAATAAAAAACTTCTCATTAAATTCTCAAGTGAACGTGCGGTGGGATATTTAACCGAGTCAAACAAGCCATTATTTTGCCCATTAACGAAAAGCTGACCTAGCGATCATTGATCATTGTAAAATGATTTATCATGCGTAACGGGCCACATTTTTTTAAGGAATGACTTTTGGGTTGGGATTCAACACTCAGTTTAAAATTCCCTCGCCTCCCCTTTTCCCGACTATTGCAAAACCTGATATATAAAGACTAAAACGAGTTTTAAATCCCTAAAAATTACACAAACTTTTTGGAAATATCTCTCTCCATATTTGGGCATTGTGCATTTCCATTTTAGATGTGTACATTTTTCTTAAATCAAAACTTGAGTTTTCACTTTTTCCCTCATCTCGTAGACAAAAAACAGAATAGATGACAACGAAATGAAAATTTTAGACTCTGTGTATGGAGAAAATTTAAAGCAATAACAAACGTAAGTAAAGAAAATTTATTCACACACCAGAAATGAAGAAAACAGTTTTCTCATCCAAGTTTGGGAAATTCCACTAGTTCAGCAACCCCAATAGGTTGGAATTTGATAAGAAAGAGATTTTTCTATACATGCTTTAAAATATGGATATGCATGGCTCGAAACATGTTAAAGTTGCAAATGACCCATGGATCCAAACCTTTCAAAAAGAATAAAAAACTTTTCATTAAATTCTCAAGTGAACGTGCGGTGGGATATTTAACCGAGTCAAACAAGCCATTATTTTGCCATTAACAAAAAGCTGACCTAGCGATCATTGATCATTGTAAACTGATTTATCATGCGTAACGGGCCACATTTTTTTAAGGAATGACTTTTGGGTTGGGATTCAACACTCAGTTTAAAATTCCCTCGCCTCCCCTTTTCCCGACGATTGCAAAACCTGATATATAAAGACTAAAACGAGTTTTAAATCCCTAAAAATTACACAAACTTTTTGGAAATACCTCTCTCCATATTTGTGCATTGTGCATTTCCATTTTAGATGTGTACATTTTTCTTAAATCAAAACTTGAGTTTTCACTTTTTCCTTCATCTCGAAGACAAAAAACAGAATAGATGACAACGAAATGAAAATTTTAGACTCTGTGTATGGAGAAAATTTAAAGCAATAACAAACGTAAGTAATGAAAATTTATTCACACACCACAAATGAAGAAAAAAGTTTCCTCATCCAAGTTTGGGAAATTCCACTAGTTCAGCAACCCCAATAGGTTGGAATTTGATAAGAAAGGGATTTTTCTACACATGCTTTAAAAAATGGATATGCATGCTCGAAACATGTTAAAGTTGCAAATGACCCATGGATCCAAAACTTTCAAAAAGAATAAAAAACTTCTCATTAAATTCTCAAGTGAACGTGCGGTGGGATATTTAACCGAGTCAAACAAGCCATTATTTTGCCCATTAACGAAAAGCTGACCTAGCGATCATTGATCATTGTAAAATGATTTATCATGCGTAACGGGCCACATTTTTTTAAGGAATGACTTTTGGTTTGGGATTCAACACTCAGTTTAAAATTCCCTCGCCTCCCCTTTTCCCGACTATTGCAAAACCTGATATATAAAGACTAAAACGAGTTTTAAATCCCTAAAAATTACACAAACTTTTTGGAAATATCTCTCTCCATATTTGTGCATTGTGCATTTCCATTTTAGATGTGTACATTTTTCTTAAATCAAAACTTGAGTTTTCACTTTTTCCCTCATCTCGTAGACAAAAAACAGAATAGATGACAACGAAATGAAAATTTTAGACTCTGTGTATGGAGAAAATTTAAAGCAATAACAAACGTAAGTAAAGAAAATTTATTCACACACCACAAATGAAGAAAAAAGTTTTCTCATCCAAGTTTGGGAAATTCTACTAGTTCAGCAACCCCAATAGGTTGGAATTTGATAAGAAAGAGATTTTTCTACACATGCTTCAAAAAATGGATATGCATGGCTCGAAACATGTTAAAGTTGCAAATGACCCATGGATCCAAACCTTTCAAAAAGAATAAAAAACTTCTCATTAAATTCTCAAGTGAACGTGCGGTGGGATATTTAACCGAGTCAAACAAGCCATTATTTTGCCCATTAACGAAAAGCTGACCTAGCGATCATTGATCATTGTAAAATGATTTATCATGCGTAACGGGCCACATTTTTTTAAGGAATGACTTTTGGGTTGGGATTCAACACTCAGTTTAAAATTCCCTCGCCTCCCCTTTTCCCGACTATTGCAAAACCTGATATATAAAGACTAAAACGAGTTTTAAATCCCTAAAAATTACACAAACTTTTTGGAAATATCTCTCTCCATATTTGGGCATTGTGCATTTCCATTTTAGATGTGTACATTTTTCTTAAATCAAAACTTGAGTTTTCACTTTTTCCCTCATCTCGTAGACAAAAAACAGAATAGATGACAACGAAATGAAAATTTTAGACTCTGTGTATGGAGAAAATTTAAAGCAATAACAAACGTAAGTAAAGAAAATTTATTCACACACCAGAAATGAAGAAAACAGTTTTCTCATCCAAGTTTGGGAAATTCCACTAGTTCAGCAACCCCAATAGGTTGGAATTTGATAAGAAAGAGATTTTTCTATACATGCTTTAAAATATGGATATGCATGGCTCGAAACATGTTAAAGTTGCAAATGACCCATGGATCCAATCCTTTCAAAAAGAATAAAAAACTTTTCATTAAATTCTCAAGTGAACGTGCGGTGGGATATTTAACCGAGTCAAACAAGCCATTATTTTGCCATTAACAAAAAGCTGACCTAGCGATCATTGATCATTGTAAACTGATTTATCATGCGTAACGGGCCACATTTTTTTAAGGAATGACTTTTGGGTTGGGATTCAACACTCAGTTTAAAATTCCCTCGCCTCCCCTTTTCCCGACGATTGCAAGACCTGATATATAAAGACTAAAACGAGTTTTAAATCCCTAAAAATTACACAAACTTTTTGGAAATATCTCTCTCCATATTTGTGCATTGTGCATTTCCATTTTAGATGTGTACATTTTTCTTAAATCAAAACTTGAGTTTTCACTTTTTCCTTCATCTCGAAGACAAAAAACAGAATAGATGACAACGAAATGAAAATTTTAGACTCTGTGTATGGAGAAAATTTAAAGCAATAACAAACGTAAGTAATGAAAATTTATTCACACACCACAAATGAAGAAAAAAGTTTCCTCATCCAAGTTTGGGAAATTCCACTAGTTCAGCAACCCCAATAGGCTGGAATTTGATAAGAAAGGGATTTTTCTACACATGCTTTAAAAAATGGATATGCATGCTCGAAACATGTTAAAGTTGCAAATGACCCATGGATCCAAAACTTTCAAAAAGAATAAAAAACTTCTCATTAAATTCTCAAGTGAACGTGCGGTGGGATATTTAACCGAGTCAAACAAGCCATTATTTTGCCCATTAACGAAAAGCTGACCTAGCGATCATTGATCATTGTAAAATGATTTATCATGCGTAACGGGCCACATTTTTTTAAGGAATGACTTTTGGGTTGGGATTCAACACTCAGTTTAAAATTCCCTCGCCTCCCCTTTTCCCGACTATTGCAAAACCTGATATATAAAGACTAAAACGAGTTTTAAATCCCTAAAAATTACACAAACTTTTTGGAAATATCTCTCTCCATATTTGTGCATTGTGCATTTCCATTTTAGATGTGTACATTTTTCTTAAATCAAAACTTGAGTTTTCACTTTTTCCCTCATCTCGTAGACAAAAAACAGAATAGATGACAACGAAATGAAAATTTTAGACTCTGTGTATGGAGAAAATTTAAAGCAATAACAAACGTAAGTAAAGAAAATTTATTCACACACCACAAATGAAGAAAAAAGTTTTCTCATCCAAGTTTGGGAAATTCCACTAGTTCAGCAACCCCAATAGGTTGGAATTTGATAAGAAAGAGATTTTTCTACACATGCTTCAAAAAATGGATATGCATGGCTCGAAACATGTTAAAGTTGCAAATGACCCATGGATCCAAACCTTTCAAAAAGAATAAAAAACTTCTCATTAAATTCTCAAGTGAACGTGCGGTGGGATATTTAACCGAGTCAAACAAGCCATTATTTTGCCCATTAACGAAAAGCTGACCTAGCGATCATTGATCATTGTAAACTGATTTATCATGCGTAACGGGCCACATTTTTTTAAGGAATGACTTTTGGGTTGGGATTCAACACTCAGTTTAAAATTCCCTCGCCTCCCCTTTTCCCGACGATTGCAAAACCTGATATATAAAGACTAAAACGAGTTTTAAATCCCTAAAAATTACACAAACTTTTTGGAAATATCTCTCTCCATATTTGTGCATTGTGCATTTCCATTTTAGATGTGTACATATTTCTTAAATCAAAACTTGAGTTTTCACTTTTTCCTTCATCTCGAAGACAAAAAACAGAATAGATGACAACGAAATGAAAATTTTAGACTCTGTGTATGGAGAAAATTTAAAGCAATAACAAACGTAAGTAATGAAAATTTATTCACACACCACAAATGAAGAAAAAAGTTTCCTCATCCAAGTTTGGGAAATTCCACTAGTTCAGCAACCCCAATAGGTTGGAATTTGATAAGAAAGGGATTTTTCTACACATGCTTTAAAAAATGGATATGCATGCTCGAAACATGTTAAAGTTGCAAATGACCCATGGATCCAAAACTTTCAAAAAGAATAAAAAACTTCTCATTAAATTCTCAAGTGAACGTGCGGTGGGATATTTAACCGAGTCAAACAAGCCATTATTTTGCCCATTAACGAAAAGCTGACCTAGCGATCATTGATCATTGTAAAATGATTTATCATGCGTAACGGGCCACATTTTTTTAAGGAATGACTTTTGGGTTGGGATTCAACACTCGGTTTAAAATTCCCTCGCCTCCCCTTTTCCCGACTATTGCAAAACCTGATATATAAAGACTAAAACGAGTTTTAAATCCCTAAAAATTACACAAACTTTTTGGAAATATCTCTCTCCATATTTGGGCATTGTGCATTTCCATTTTAGATGTGTACATTTTTCTTAAATCAAAACTTGAGTTTTCACTTTTTCCCTCATCTCGTAGACAAAAAACAGAATAGATGACAACGAAATGAAAATTTTAGACTCTGTGTATGGAGAAAATTTAAAGCAATAACAAACGTAAGTAAAGAAAATTTATTCACACACCACAAATGAAGAAAACAGTTTTCTCATCCAAGTTTGGGAAATTCCACTAGTTCAGCAACCCCAATAGGTTGGAATTTGATAAGAAAGAGATTTTTCTAGACATGCTTTAAAATATGGATATGCATGGCTCGAAACATGTTAAAGTTGCAAATGACCCATGGATCCAAACCTTTCAAAAAGAATAAAAAACTTTTCATTAAATTCTCAAGTGAACGTGCGGTGGGATATTTAACCGAGTCAAACAAGCCATTATTTTGCCATTAACAAAAAGCTGACCTAGCGATCATTGATCATTGTAAACTGATTTATCATGCGTAACGGGCCACATTTTTTTAAGGAATGACTTTTGGGTTGGGATTCAACACTCAGTTTAAAATTCCCTCGCCTCCCCTTTTCCCGACGATTGCAAGACCTGATATATAAAGACTAAAACGAGTTTTAAATCCCTAAAAATTACACAAACTTTTTGGAAATATCTCTCTCCATATTTGTGCATTGTGCATTTCCATTTTAGATGTGTACATTTTTCTTAAATCAAAACTTGGGTTTTCACTTTTTCCTTCATCTCGAAGACAAAAAACAGAATAGATGACAACGAAATGAAAATTTTAGACTCTGTGTATGGAGAAAATTTAAAGCAATAACAAACGTAAGTAATGAAAATTTATTCACACACCACAAATGAAGAAAAAAGTTTCCTCATCCAAGTTTGGGAAATTCCACTAGTTCAGCAACCCCAATAGGTTGGAATTTGATAAGAAAGGGATTTTTCTACACATGCTTTAAAAAATGGATATGCATGCTCGAAACATGTTAAAGTTGCAAATGACCCATGGATCCAAAACTTTCAAAAAGAATAAAAAACTTCTCATTAAATTCTCAAGTGAACGTGCGGTGGGATATTTAACCGAGTCAAACAAGCCATTATTTTGCCCATTAACGAAAAGCTGACCTAGCGATCATTGATCATTGTAAAATGATTTATCATGCGTAACGGGCCACATTTTTTTAAGGAATGACTTTTGGGTTGGGATTCAACACTCAGTTTAAAATTCCCTCGCCTCCCCTTTTCCCGACTATTGCAAAACCTGATATATAAAGACTAAAACGAGTTTTAAATCCCTAAAAATTACACAAACTTTTTGGAAATATCTCTCTCCATATTTGTGCATTGTGCATTTCCATTTTAGATGTGTACATTTTTCTTAAATCAAAACTTGAGTTTTCACTTTTTCCCTCATCTCGTAGACAAAAAACAGAATAGATGACAACGAAATGAAAATTTTAGACTCTGTGTATGGAGAAAATTTAAAGCAATAACAAACGTAAGTAAAGAAAATTTATTCACACACCACAAATGAAGAAAAAAGTTTTCTCATCCAAGTTTGGGAAATTCCACTAGTTCAGCAACCCCAATAGGTTGGAATTTGATAAGAAAGAGATTTTTCTACACATGCTTCAAAAAATGGATATGCATGGCTCGAAACATGTTAAAGTTGCAAATGACCCATGGATCCAAACCTTTCAAAAAGAATAAAAAACTTCTCATTAAATTCTCAAGTGAACGTGCGGTGGGATATTTAACCGAGTCAAACAAGCCATTATTTTGCCCATTAACGAAAAGCTGACCTAGCGATCATTGATCATTGTAAACTGATTTATCATGCGTAACGGGCCACATTTTTTTAAGGAATGACTTTTGGGTTGGGATTCAACACTCAGTTTAAAATTCCCTCGCCTCCCCTTTTCCTGACGATTGCAAGACCTGATATATAAAGACTAAAACTAGTTTTAAATCCCTAAAAATTACACAAACTTTTTGGAAATATCTCTCTCCATATTTGTGCATTGTGCATTTCCATTTTAGATGTGTACATTTTTCTTAAATCAAAACTTGAGTTTTCACTTTTTCCATCATCTCGAAGACAAAAAACAGAATAGATGACAACGAAATGAAAATTTTAGACTCTGTGTATGGAGAAAATTTAAAGCAATAACAAACGTAAGTAATGAAAATTTATTCACACACCACAAATGAAGAAAAAAGTTTCCTCATCCAAGTTTGGGAAATTCCACTAGTTCAGCAACCCCAATAGGTTGGAATTTGATAAGAAAGGGATATTTCTACACATGCTTTAAAAAATGGATATGCATGCTCGAAACATGTTAAAGTTGCAAATGACCCATGGATCCAAAACTTTCAAAAAGAATAAAAAACTTTTCATTAAATTCTCAAGTGAACGTGCGGTGGGATATTTAACCGAGTCAAACAAGCCATTATTTTGCCATTAACAAAAAGCTGACCTAGCGATCATTGATCATTGTAAACTGATTTATCATGCGTAACGGGCCACATTTTTTTAAGGAATGACTTTTGGGTTGGGATTCAACACTCAGTTTAAAATTCCCTCGCCTCCCCTTTTCCCGACGATTGCAAGACCTGATATATAAAGACTAAAACGAGTTTTAAATCCCTAAAAATTACACAAACTTTTTGGAAATATCTCTCTCCATATTTGTGCATTGTGCATTTCCATTTTAGATGTGTACATTTTTCTTAAATCAAAACTTGAGTTTTCACTTTTTCCTTCATCTCGAAGACAAAAAACAGAATAGATGACAACGAAATGAAAATTTTAGACTCTGTGTATGGAGAAAATTTAAAGCAATAACAAACGTAAGTAATGAAAATTTATTCACACACCACAAATGAAGAAAAAAGTTTCCTCATCCAAGTTTGGGAAATTCCACTAGTTCAGCAACCCCAATAGGCTGGAATTTGATAAGAAAGGGATTTTTCTACACATGCTTTAAAAAATGGATATGCATGCTCGAAACATGTTAAAGTTGCAAATGACCCATGGATCCAAAACTTTCAAAAAGAATAAAAAACTTCTCATTAAATTCTCAAGTGAACGTGCGGTGGGATATTTAACCGAGTCAAACAAGCCATTATTTTGCCCATTAACGAAAAGCTGACCTAGCGATCATTGATCATTGTAAAATGATTTATCATGCGTAACGGGCCACATTTTTTTAAGGAATGACTTTTGGGTTGGGATTCAACACTCAGTTTAAAATTCCCTCGCCTCCCCTTTTCCCGACTATTGCAAAACCTGATATATAAAGACTAAAACGAGTTTTAAATCCCTAAAAATTACACAAACTTTTTGGAAATATCTCTCTCCATATTTGTGCATTGTGCATTTCCATTTTAGATGTGTACATTTTTCTTAAATCAAAACTTGAGTTTTCACTTTTTCCCTCATCTCGTAGACAAAAAACAGAATAGATGACAACGAAATGAAAATTTTAGACTCTGTGTATGGAGAAAATTTAAAGCAATAACAAACGTAAGTAAAGAAAATTTATTCACACACCACAAATGAAGAAAAAAGTTTTCTCATCCAAGTTTGGGAAATTCCACTAGTTCAGCAACCCCAATAGGTTGGAATTTGATAAGAAAGAGATTTTTCTACACATGCTTCAAAAAATGGATATGCATGGCTCGAAACATGTTAAAGTTGCAAATGACCCATGGATCCAAACCTTTCAAAAAGAATAAAAAACTTCTCATTAAATTCTCAAGTGAACGTGCGGTGGGATATTTAACCGAGTCAAACAAGCCATTATTTTGCCCATTAACGAAAAGCTGACCTAGCGATCATTGATCATTGTAGAATGATTTATCATGCGTAACGGGCCACATTTTTTTAAGGAATGACTTTTGGGTTGGGATTCATCACTCAGTTTAAAATTCCCTCGCCTCCCCTTTTCCCGACTATTGCAAAACCTGATATATAAAGACTAAAACGAGTTTTAAATCCCTAAAAATTACACAAACTTTTTGGAAATATCTCTCTCCATATTTGGGCATTGTGCATTTCCATTTTAGATGTGTACATTTTTCTTAAATCAAAACTTGAGTTTTCACTTTTTCCCTCATCTCGTAGACAAAAAACAGAATAGATGACAACGAAATGAAAATTTTAGACTCTGTGTATGGAGAAAATTTAAAGCAATAACAAACGTAAGTAAAGAAAATTTATTCACACACCACAAATGAAGAAAAAAGTTTTCTCATCCAAGTTTGGGAAATTCCACTAGTTCAGCAACCCCAATAGGTTGGAATTTGATAAGAAAGAGATTTTTCTACACATGCTTCAAAAAATGGATATGCATGGCTCGAAACATGTTAAAGTTGCAAATGACCCATGGATCCAAACCTTTCAAAAAGAATAAAAAACTTCTCATTAAATTCTCAAGTGAACGTGCGGTGGGATATTTAACCGAGTCAAACAAGCCATTATTTTGCCCATTAACGAAAAGCTGACCTAGCGATCATTGATCATTGTAAACTGATTTATCATGCGTAACGGGCCACATTTTTTTAAGGAATGACTTTTGGGTTGGGATTCAACACTCAGTTTAAAATTCCCTCGCCTCCCCTTTTCCCGACTATTGCAAAACCTGATATATAAAGACTAAAACGAGTTTTAAATCCCTAAAAATTACACAAACTTTTTGGAAATATCTCTCTCCATATTTGTGCATTGTGCATTTCCATTTTAGATGTGTACATTTTTCTTAAATCAAAACTTGAGTTTTCACTTTTTCCCTCATCTCGTAGACAAAAAACAGAATAGATGACAACGAAATGAAAATTTTAGACTCTGTGTATGGAGAAAATTTAAAGCAATAACAAACGTAAGTAAAGAAAATTTATTCACACACCACAAATGAAGAAAAAAGTTTTCTCATCCAAGTTTGGGAAATTCCACTAGTTCAGCAACCCCAATAGGTTGGAATTTGATAAGAAAGAGATTTTTCTACACATGCTTCAAAAAATGGATATGCATGGCTCGAAACATGTTAAAGTTGCAAATGACCCATGGATCCAAACCTTTCAAAAAGAATAAAAAACTTCTCATTAAATTCTCAAGTGAACGTGCGGTGGGATATTTAACCGAGTCAAACAAGCCATTATTTTGCCCATTAACGAAAAGCTGACCTAGCGATCATTGATCATTGTAAACTGATTTATCATGCGTAACGGGCCACATTTTTTTAAGGAATGACTTTTGGGTTGGGATTCAACACTCAGTTTAAAATTCCCTCGCCTCCCCTTTTCCCGACGATTGCAAAACCTTATATATAAAGACTAAAACGAGTTTTAAATCCCTAAAAATTACACAAACTTTTTGGAAATATCTCTCTCCATATTTGTGCATTGTGCATTTCCATTTTAGATGTGTACATTTTTCTTAAATCAAAACTTGAGTTTTCACTTTTTCCTTCATCTCGAAGACAAAAAACAGAATAGATGACAACGAAATGAAAATTTTAGACTCTGTGTATGGAGAAAATTTAAAGCAATAACAAACGTAAGTAACGAAAATTTATTCACACACCACAAATGAAGAAAAAAGTTTCCTCATCCAAGTTTGGGAAATTCCACTAGTTCAGCAACCCCAATAGGTTGGAATTTGATAAGAAAGGGATTTTTCTACACATGCTTTAAAAAATGGATATGCATGCTCGAAACATGTTAAAGTTGCAAATGACCCATGGATCCAAAACTTTCAAAAAGAATAAAAAACTTCTCATTAAATTCTCAAGTGAACGTGCGGTGGGATATTTAACCGAGTCAAACAAGCCATTATTTTGCCCATTAACGAAAAGCTGACCTAGCGATCATTGATCATTGTAAAATGATTTATCATGCGTAACGGGCCACATTTTTTTAAGGAATGACTTTTGGGTTGGGATTCAACACTCAGTTTAAAATTCCCTCGCCTCCCCTTTTCCCGACTATTGCAAAACCTGATATATAAAGACTAAAACGAGTTTTAAATCCCTAAAAATTACACAAACTTTTTGGAAATATCTCTCTCCATATTTGGGCATTGTGCATTTCCATTTTAGATGTGTACATTTTTCTTAAATCAAAACTTGAGTTTTCACTTTTTCCCTCATCTCGTAGACAAAAAACAGAATAGATGACAACGAAATGAAAATTTTAGACTCTGTGTATGGAGAAAATTTAAAGCAATAACAAACGTAAGTAAAGAAAATTTATTCACACACCACAAATGAAGAAAACAGTTTTCTCATCCAAGTTTGGGAAATTCCACTAGTTCAGAAACCCCAATAGGTTGGAATTTGATAAGAAAGAGATTTTTCTATACATGCTTTAAAATATGGATATGCATGGCTCGAAACATGTTAAAGTTGCAAATGACCCATGGATCCAAACCTTTCAGAAAGAATAAAAAACTTTTCATTAAATTCTCAAGTGAACGTGCGGTGGGATATTTAACCGAGTCAAACAAGCCATTATTTTGCCATTAACAAAAAGCTGACCTAGCGATCATTGATCATTGTAAACTGATTTATCATGCGTAACGGGCCACATTTTTTTAAGGAATGACTTTTGGGTTGGGATTCAACACTCAGTTTAAAATTCCCTCGCCTCCCCTTTTCCCGACGATTGCAAGACCTGATATATAAAGACTAAAACGAGTTTTAAATCCCTAAAAATTACACAAACTTTTTGGAAATATCTCTCTCCATATTTGTGCATTGTGCATTTCCATTTTAGATGTGTACATTTTTCTTAAATCAAAACTTGAGTTTTCACTTTTTCCTTCATCTCGAAGACAAAAAACAGAATAGATGACAACGAAATGAAAATTTTAGACTCTGTGTATGGAGAAAATTTAAAGCAATAACAAACGTAAGTAATGAAAATTTATTCACACACCACAAATGAAGAAAAAAGTTTCCTCATCCAAGTTTGGGAAATTCCACTAGTTCAGCAACCCCAATAGGTTGGAATTTGATAAGAAAGGGATTTTTCTACACATGCTTTAAAAAATGGATATGCATGCTCGAAACATGTTAAAGTTGCAAATGACCCATGGATCCAAAACTTTCAAAAAGAATAAAAAACTTCTCATTAAATTCTCAAGTGAACGTGCGGTGGGATATTTAACCGAGTCAAACAAGCCATTATTTTGCCCATTAACGAAAAGCTGACCTAGCGATCATTGATCATTGTAAACTGATTTATCATGCGTAACGGGCCACATTTTTTTAAGGAATGACTTTTGGGTTGGGATTCAACACTCAGTTTAAAATTCCCTCGCCTCCCCTTTTCCCGACTATTGCAAAACCTGATATATAAAGACTAAAACGAGTTTTAAATCCCTAAAAATTACACAAACTTTTTGGAAATATCTCTCTCCATATTTGTGCATTGTGCATTTCCATTTTAGATGTGTACATTTTTCTTAAATCAAAACTTGAGTTTTCACTTTTTCCCTCATCTCGTAGACAAAAAACAGAATAGATGACAACGAAATGAAAATTTTAGACTCTGTGTATGGAGAAAATTTAAAGCAATAACAAACGTAAGTAAAGAAAATTTATTCACACACCACAAATGAAGAAAAAAGTTTTCTCATCCAAGTTTGGCAAATTCCACTAGTTCAGCAACCCCAATAGGTTGGAATTTGATAAGAAAGAGATTTTTCTACACATGCTTCAAAAAATGGATATGCATGGCTCGAAACATGTTAAAGTTGCAAATGACCCATGGATCCAAACCTTTCAAAAAGAATAAAAAACTTCTCATTAAATTCTCAAGTGAACGTGCGGTGGGATATTTAACCGAGTCAAACAAGCCATTATTTTTCCCATTAACGAAAAGCTGACCTAGCGATCATTGATCATTGTAAACTGATTTATCATGCGTAACGGGCCACATTTTTTTAAGGAATGACTTTTGGGTTGGGATTCAACACTCAGTTTAAAATTCCCTCGCCTCCCCTTTTCCCGACTATTGCAAAACCTGATATATAAAGACTAAAACGCGTTTTAAATCCCTAAAAATTACACAAACTTTTTGGAAATATCTCTCTCCATATTTGTGCATTGTGCATTTCCATTTTAGATGTGTACATTTTTCTTAAATCAAAACTTGAGTTTTCACTTTTTCCTTCATCTCGTAGACAAAAAACAGAATAGATGACAACGAAATGAAAATTTTAGACTCTGTGTATGGAGAAAATTTAAAGCAATAACAAACGTAAGTAAAGAAAATTTATTCACACACCACAAATGAAGAAAAAAGTTTCCTCATCCAAGTTTGGGAAATTCCACTAGTTCAGCAACCCCAATAGGTTGGAATTTGATAAGAAAGGGATTTTTCTACACATGCTTTAAAAAATGGATATGCATGCTCGAAACATGTTAAAGTTGCAAATGACCCATGGATCCAAACCTTTCAAAAAGAATAAAAAACTTCTCATTAAATTCTCAAGTGAACGTGCGGTGGGATATTTAACCGAGTCAAACAAGCCATTATTTTGCCCATTAACAAAAAGCTGACCTAGCGATCATTGATCATTGTAAACTGATTTATCATGCGTAACGGGCCACATTTTTTTAAGGAATGACTTTTGGGTTGGGATTCAACACTCAGTTTAAAATTCCCTCGCCTCCCCTTTTCCCGACGATTGCAAGACCTGATATATAAAGACTAAAACGAGTTTTAAATCCCTAAAAATTACACAAACTTTTTGGAAATATCTCTCTCCATATTTGTGCATTGTGCATTTCCATTTTAGATGTGTACATTTTTCTTAAATCAAAACTTGAGTTTTCACTTTTTCCTTCATCTCGAAGACAAAAAACAGAATAGATGACAACGAAATGAAAATTTTAGACTCTGTGTATGGAGAAAATTTAAAGCAATAACAAACGTAAGTAAAGAAAATTTATTCACACACCACAAATGAAGAAAACAGTTTTCTCATCCAAGTTTGGGAAATTCCACTAGTTCAGCAACCCCAATAGGTTGGAATTTGATAAGAAAGAGATTTTTCTATACATGCTTTAAAATATGGATATGCATGGCTCGAAACATGTTAAAGTTGCAAATGACCCATGGATCCAAACCTTTCAAAAAGAATAAAAAACTTCTCATTAAATTCTCAAGTGAACGTGCGGTGGGATATTTAACCGAGTCAAACAAGCCATTATTTTGCCATTAACGAAAAGCTGACCTAGCGATCATTGATCATTGTAAACTGATTTATTATGCGTAACGGGCCACATTTTTTTAAGGAATGACTTTTGGGTTGGGATTCAACACTCAGTTTAAAATTCCCTCGCCTCCCCTTTTCCCGACGATTGCAACACCTGATATATAAAGACTAAAACGAGTTTTAAATCCCTAAAAATTACACAAACTTTTTGGAAATATCTCTCTCCATATTTGTGCATTGTGCATTTCCATTTTAGATGTGTACATTTTTCTTAAATCAAAACTTGAGTTTTCACTTTTACCTTCATCTCGAAGACAAAAAACAGAATAGATGACAACGAAATGAAAATTTTAGACTCTGTGTATGGAGAAAATTTAAAGCAATAACAAACGTAAGTAATGAAAATTTATTCACACACCACAAATGAAGAAAAAAGTTTCCTCATCCAAGTTTGGGAAATTCCACTAGTTCAGCAACCCCAATAGGTTGGAATTTGATAAGAAAGGGATTTTTCTACACATGCTTTAAAAAATGGATATGCATGCTCGAAACATGTTAAAGTTGCAAATGACCCATGGATCCAAAACTTTCAAAAAGAATAAAAAACTTCTCATTAAATTCTCAAGTGAACGTGCGGTGGGATATTTAACCGAGTCAAACAAGCCATTATTTTGCCCATTAACGAAAAGCTGACCTAGCGATCATTGATCATTGTAAAATGATTTATCATGCGTAACGGGCCACATTTTTTTAAGGAATGACTTTTGGGTTGGGATTCAACACTCAGTTTAAAATTCCCTCGCCTCCCCTTTTCCCGACTATTGCAAAACCTGATATATAAAGACTAAAACGAGTTTTAAATCCCTAAAAATTACACAAACTTTTTGGAAATATCTCTCTCCATATTTGGGCATTGTGCATTTCCATTTTAGATGTGTACATTTTTCTTAAATCAAAACTTGAGTTTTCACTTTTTCCCTCATCTCGTAGACAAAAAACAGAATAGATGACAACGAAATGAAAATTTTAGACTCTGTGTATGGAGAAAATTTAAAGCAATAACAAACGTAAGTAAAGAAAATTTATTCACACACCACAAATGAAGAAAACAGTTTTCTCATCCAAGTTTGGGAAATTCCACTAGTTCAGCAACCCCAATAGGTTGGAATTTGATAAGAAAGAGATTTTTCTATACATGCTTTAAAATATGGATATGCATGGCTCGAAACATGTTAAAGTTGCAAATGACCCATGGATCCAAACCTTTCAGAAAGAATAAAAAACTTTTCATTAAATTCTCAAGTGAACGTGCGGTGGGATATTTAACCGAGTCAAACAAGCCATTATTTTGCCATTAACAAAAAGCTGACCTAGCGATCATTGATCATTGTAAACTGATTTATCATGCGTAACGGGCCACATTTTTTTAAGGAATGACTTTTGGGTTGGGATTCAACACTCAGTTTAAAATTCCCTCGCCTCCCCTTTTCCCGACGATTGCAAGACCTGATATATAAAGACTAAAACGAGTTTTAAATCCCTAAAAATTACACAAACTTTTTGGAAATATCTCTCTCCATATTTGTGCATTGTGCATTTCCATTTTAGATGTGTACATTTTTCTTAAATCAAAACTTGAGTTTTCACTTTTTCCTTCATCTCGAAGACAAAAAACAGAATAGATGACAACGAAATGAAAATTTTAGACTCTGTGTATGGAGAAAATTTAAAGCAATAACAAACGTAAGTAATGAAAATTTATTCACACACCACAAATGAAGAAAAAAGTTTCCTCATCCAAGTTTGGGAAATTCCACTAGTTCAGCAACCCCAATAGGTTGGAATTTGATAAGAAAGGGATTTTTCTACACATGCTTTAAAAAATGGATATGCATGCTCGAAACATGTTAAAGTTGCAAATGACCCATGGATCCAAAACTTTCAAAAAGAATAAAAAACTTCTCATTAAATTCTCAAGTGAACGTGCGGTGGGATCTTTAACCGAGTCAAACAAGCCATTATTTTGCCCATTAACGAAAAGCTGACCTAGCGATCATTGATCATTGTAAAATGATTTATCATGCGTAACGGGCCACATTTTTTTAAGGAATGACTTTTGGGTTGGGATTCAACACTCAGTTTAAAATTCCCTCGCCTCCCCTTTTCCCGACTATTGCAAAACCTGATATATAAAGACTAAAACGAGTTTTAAATCCCTAAAAATTACACAAACTTTTTGGAAATATCTCTCTCCATATTTGTGCATTGTGCATTTCCATTTTAGATGTGTACATTTTTCTTAAATCAAAACTTGAGTTTTCACTTTTTCCCTCATCTCGTAGACAAAAAACAGAATAGATGACAACGAAATGAAAATTTTAGACTCTGTGTATGGAGAAAATTTAAAGCAATAACAAACGTAAGTAAAGAAAATTTATTCACACACCACAAATGAAGAAAAAAGTTTTCTCATCCAAGTTTGGCAAATTCCACTAGTTCAGCAACCCCAATAGGTTGGAATTTGATAAGAAAGAGATTTTTCTACACATGCTTCAAAAAATGGATATGCATGGCTCGAAACATGTTAAAGTTGCAAATGACCCATGGATCCAAACCTTTCAAAAAGAATAAAAAACTTCTCATTAAATTCTCAAGTGAACGTGCTGTGGGATATTTAACCGAGTCAAACAAGCCATTATTTTGCCCATTAACGAAAAGCTGACCTAGCGATCATTGATCATTGTAAAATGATTTATCATACGTAACGGGCCACATTTTTTTAAGGAATGACTTTTGGGTTGGGATTCAACACTCAGTTTAAAATTCCCTCGCCTCCCCTTTTCCCGACGATTGCAACACCTGATATATAAAGACTAAAACGAGTTTTAAATCCCTAAAAATTACACAAACTTTTTGGAAATATCTCTCTCCATATTTGTGCATTGTGCATTTCCATTTTAGATGTGTACATTTTTCTTAAATCAAAACTTGAGTTTTCACTTTTTCCTTCATCTCGAAGACAAAAAACAGAATAGATGACAACGAAATGAAAATTTTAGACTCTGTGTATGGAGAAAATTTAAAGCAATAACAAACGTAAGTAATGAAAATTTATTCACACACCACAAATGAAGAAAAAAGTTTCCTCATCCAAGTTTGGGAAATTCCACTAGTTCAGCAACCCCAATAGGTTGGAATTTGATAAGAAAGGGATTTTTCTACACATGCTTTAAAAAATGGATATGCATGCTCGAAACATGTTAAAGTTGCAAATGACCCATGGATCCAAAACTTTCAAAAAGAATAAAAAACTTCTCATTAAATTCTCAAGTGAACGTGCGGTGGGATATTTAACCGAGTCAAACAAGCCATTATTTTGCCCATTAACGAAAAGCTGACCTAGCGATCATTGATCATTGTAAACTGATTTATCATGCGTAACGGGCCACATTTTTTTAAGGAATGACTTTTGGGTTGGGATTCAACACTCAGTTTAAAATTCCCTCGCCTCCCCTTTTCCCGACTATTGCAAAACCTGATATATAAAGACTAAAACGAGTTTTAAATCCCTAAAAATTACACAAACTTTTTGGAAATATCTCTCTCCATATTCGTGCATTGTGCATTTCCATTTTAGATGTGTACATTTTTCTTAAATCAAAACTTGAGTTTTCACTTTTTCCTTCATCTCGTAGACAAAAAACAGAATAGATGACAACGAAATGAAAATTTTAGACTCTGTGTATGGAGAAAATTTAAAGCAATAACAAACGTAAGTAAAGAAAATTTATTCACACACCACAAATGAAGAAAAAAGTTTCCTCATCCAAGTTTGGGAAATTCCACTAGTTCAGCAACCCCAATAGGTTGGAATTTGATAAGAAAGGGATTTTTCTACACATGCTTTAAAAAATGGATATGCATGCTCGAAACATGTTAAAGTTGCAAATGACCCATGGATCCAAACCTTTCAAAAAGAATAAAAAACTTCTCATTAAATTCTCAAGTGAACGTGCGGTGGGATATTTAACCGAGTCAAACAAGCCATTATTTTGCCCATTAACAAAAAGCTGACCTAGCGATCATTGATCATTGTAAACTGATTTATCATGCGTAACGGGCCACATTTTTTTAAGGAATGACTTTTGGGTTGGGATTCAACACTCAGTTTAAAATTCCCTCGCCTCCCCTTTTCCCGACGATTGCAAGACCTGATATATAAAGACTAAAACGAGTTTTAAATCCCTAAAAATTACACAAACTTTTTGGAAATATCTCTCTCCATATTTGTGCATTGTGCATTTCCATTTTAGATGTGTACATTTTTCTTAAATCAAAACTTGAGTTTTCACTTTTTCCTTCATCTCGAAGACAAAAAACAGAATAGATGACAACGAAATGAAAATTTTAGACTCTGTGTATGGAGAAAATTTAAAGCAATAACAAACGTAAGTAAAGAAAATTTATTCACACACCACAAATGAAGAAAACAGTTTTCTCATCCAAGTTTGGGAAATTCCACTAGTTCAGCAACCCCAATAGGTTGGAATTTGATAAGAAAGAGATTTTTCTATACATGCTTTAAAATATGGATATGCATGGCTCGAAACATGTTAAAGTTGCAAATGACCCATGGATCCAAACCTTTCAAAAAGAATAAAAAACTTCTCATTAAATTCTCAAGTGAACGTGCGGTGGGATATTTAACCGAGTCAAACAAGCCATTATTTTGCCATTAACGAAAAGCTGACCTAGCGATCATTGATCATTGTAAACTGATTTATTATGCGTAACGGGCCACATTTTTTTAAGGAATGACTTTTGGGTTGGGATTCAACACTCAGTTTAAAATTCCCTCGCCTCCCCTTTTCCCGACGATTGCAACACCTGATATATAAAGACTAAAACGAGTTTTAAATCCCTAAAAATTACACAAACTTTTTGGAAATATCTCTCTCCATATTTGTGCATTGTGCATTTCCATTTTAGATGTGTACATTTTTCTTAAATCAAAACTTGAGTTTTCACTTTTACCTTCATCTCGAAGACAAAAAACAGAATAGATGACAACGAAATGAAAATTTTAGACTCTGTGTATGGAGAAAATTTAAAGCAATAACAAACGTAAGTAATGAAAATTTATTCACACACCACAAATGAAGAAAAAAGTTTCCTCATCCAAGTTTGGGAAATTCCACTAGTTCAGCAACCCCAATAGGTTGGAATTTGATAAGAAAGGGATTTTTCTACACATGCTTTAAAAAATGGATATGCATGCTCGAAACATGTTAAAGTTGCAAATGACCCATGGATCCAAAACTTTCAAAAAGAATAAAGAACTTCTCATTAAATTCTCAAGTGAACGTGCGGTGGGATATTTAACCGAGTCAAACAAGCCATTATTTTGCCCATTAACGAAAAGCTGACCTAGCGATCATTGATCATTGTAAAATGATTTATCATGCGTAACGGGCCACATTTTTTTAAGGAATGACTTTTGGGTTGGGATTCAACACTCAGTTTAAAATTCCCTCGCCTCCCCTTTTCCCGACTATTGCAAAACCTGATATATAAAGACTAAAACGAGTTTTAAATCCCTAAAAATTACACAAACTTTTTGGAAATATCTCTCTCCATATTTGTGCATTGTGCATTTCCATTTTAGATGTGTACATTTTTCTTAAATCAAAACTTGAGTTTTCACTTTTTCCCTCATCTCGTAGACAAAAAACAGAATAGATGACAACGAAATGAAAATTTTAGACTCTGTGTATGGAGAAAATTTAAAGCAATAACAAACGTAAGTAAAGAAAATTTATTCACACACCACAAATGAAGAAAAAAGTTTTCTCATCCAAGTTTGGCAAATTCCACTAGTTCAGCAACCCCAATAGGTTGGAATTTGATAAGAAAGAGATTTTTCTACACATGCTTCAAAAAATGGATATGCATGGCTCGAAACATGTTAAAGTTGCAAATGACCCATGGATCCAAACCTTTCAAAAAGAATAAAAAACTTCTCATTAAATTCTCAAGTGAACGTGCGGTGGGATATTTAACCGAGTCAAACAAGCCATTATTTTGCCCATTAACGAAAAGCTGACCTAGCGATCATTGATCATTGTAAACTGATTTATCATGCGTAACGGGCCACATTTTTTTAAGGAATGACTTTTGGGTTGGGATTCAACACTCAGTTTAAAATTCCCTCGCCTCCCCTTTTCCCGACTATTGCAAAACCTGATATATAAAGACTAAAACGAGTTTTAAATCCCTAAAAATTACACAAACTTTTTGGAAATATCTCTCTCCATATTCGGGCATTGTGCATTTCCATTTTAGATGTGTACATTTTTCTTAAATCAAAACTTGAGTTTTCACTTTTTCCTTCATCTCGTAGACAAAAAACAGAATAGATGACAACGAAATGAAAATTTTAGACTCTGTGTATGGAGAAAATTTAAAGCAATAACAAACGTAAGTAATGAAAATTTATTCACACACCACAAATGAAGAAAAAAGTTTCCTCATCCAAGTTTGGGAAATTCCACTAGTTCAGCAACCCCAATAGGTTGGAATTTGGTAAGAAAGGGATTTTTCTACACATGCTTTAAAAAATGGATATGCATGCTCGAAACATGTTAAAGTTGCAAATGACCCATGGATCCAAAACTTTCAAAAAGAATACAAAACTTCTCATTAAATTCTCAAGTGAACGTGCGGTGGGATATTTAACCGAGTCAAACAAGCCATTATTTTGCCCATTAACGAAAAGCTGACCTAGCGATCATTGATCATTGTAAAATGATTTATCATACGTAACGGGCCACATTTTTTTAAGGAATGACTTTTGGGTTGGGATTCAACACTCAGTTTAAAATTCCCTCGCCTCCCCTTTTCCCGACTATTGCAAAACCTGATATATAAAGACTAAAACGAGTTTTAAATCCCTTAAAATTACACAAACTTTTTGGAAATATCTCTCTCCATATTTGTGCATTGTGCATTTCCATTTTAGATGTGTACATTTTTCTTAAATCAAAACTTGAGTTTTCACTTTTTCCCTCATCTCGTAGACAAAAAACAGAATAGATGACAACGAAATGAAAATTTTAGACTCTGTGTATGGAGAAAATTTAAAGCAATAACAAACGTAAGTAAAGAAAATTTATTCACACACCACAAATGAAGAAAAAAGTTTTCTCATCCAAGTTTGGCAAATTCCACTAGTTCAGCAACCCCAATAGGTTGGAATTTGATAAGAAAGAGATTTTTCTACACATGCTACAAAAAATGGATATGCATGGCTCGAAACATGTTAAAGATGCAAATGACCCATGGATCCAAACCTTTCAAAAAGAATAAAAAACTTCTCATTAAATTCTCAAGTGAACGTGCGGTGGGATATTTAACCGAGTCAAACAAGCCATTATTTTGCCCATTAACGAAAAGCTGACCTAGCGATCATTGATCATTGTAAACTGATTTATCATGCGTAACGGGCCACATTTTTTTAAGGAATGACTTTTGGGTTGGGATTCAACACTCAGTTTAAAATTCCCTCGCCTCCCCTTTTCCCGACTATTGCAAAACCTGATATATAAAGACTAAAACGAGTTTTAAATCCCTAAAAATTACACAAAGTTTTTGGAAATATCTCTCTCCATATTCGTGCATTGTGCATTTCCATTTTAGATGTGTACATTTTTCTTAAATCAAAACTTGAGTTTTCACTTTTTCCTTCATCTCGTAGACAAAAAACAGAATAGATGACAACGAAATGAAAATTTTAGACTCTGTGTATGGAGAAAATTTAAAGCAATAACAAACGTAAGTAAAGAAAATTTATTCACACACCACAAATGAAGAAAAAAGCTTCCTCATCCAAGTTTGGGAAATTCCACTAGTTCAGCAACCCCAATAGGTTGGAATTTGATAAGAAAGGGATTTTTCTACACATGCTTTAAAAAATGGATATGCATGCTCGAAACATGTTAAAGTTGCAAATGACCCATGGATCCAAACCTTTCAAAAAGAATAAAAAACTTCTCATTAAATTCTCAAGTGAACGTGCGGTGGGATATTTAACCGAGTCAAACAAGCCATTATTTTGCCCATTAACAAAAAGCTGACCTAGCGATCATTGATCATTGTAAACTGATTTATCATGCGTAACGGGCCACATTTTTTTAAGGAATGACTTTTGGGTTGGGATTCAACACTCAGTTTAAAATTCCCTCGCCTCCCCTTTTCCCGACGATTGCAAGACCTGATATATAAAGACTAAAACGAGTTTTAAATCCCTAAAAATTACACAAACTTTTTGGAAATATCTCTCTTCATATTTGTGCATTGTGCATTTCCATTTTAGATGTGTACATTTTTCTTAAATCAAAACTTGAATTTTCACTTTTTCCTTCATCTCGAAGACAAAAAACAGAATAGATGACAACGAAATGAAAATTTTAGACTCTGTGTATGGAGAAAATTTAAAGCAATAACAAACGTAAGTAAAGAAAATTTATTCACACACCACAAATGAAGAAAACAGTTTTCTCATCCAAGTTTGGGAAATTCCACTAGTTCAGCAACCCCAATAGGTTGGAATTTGATAAGAAAGAGATTTTTCTATACATGCTTTAAAATATGGATATGCATGGCTCGAAACATGTTAAAGTTGCAAATGACCCATGGACCCAAACCTTTCAAATAGAATAAAAAACTTCTCATTAAATTCTCAAGTGAACGTGCGGTGGGATATTTAACCGAGTTAAACAAGCCATTATTTTGCCATTAACGAAAAGCTGACCTAGCGATCATTGATCATTGTAAACTGATTTATCATGCGTAACGGGCCACATTTTTTTAAGGAATGACTTTTGGGTTGGGATTCAACACTCAGTTTAAAATTCCCTCGCCTCCCCTTTTCCCGACGATTGCAACACCTGATATATAAAGACTAAAACGAGTTTTAAATCCCTAAAAATTACACAAACTATTTGGAAATATCTCTCTCCATATTTGTGCATTGTGCATTTCCATTTTAGATGTGTACATTTTTCTTAAATCAAAACTTGAGTTTTCACTTTTTCCTTCATCTCGAAGACAAAAAACAGAATAGATGACAACGAAATGAAAATTTTAGACTCTGTGTATGGAGAAAATTTAAAGCAATAACAAACGTAAGTAATGAAAATTTATTCACACACCACAAATGAAGAAAAAAGTTTCCTCATCCAAGTTTGGGAAATTCCACTAGTTCAGCAACCCCAATAGGTTGGAATTTGATAAGAAAGGGATTTTTCTACACATGCTTTAAAAAATGGATATGCATGCTCGAAACATGTTAAAGTTGCAAATGACCCATGGATCCAAAACTTTCAAAAAGAATAAAAAACTTCTCATTAAATTCTCAAGTGAACGTGCGGTGGGATATTTAACCGAGTCAAACAAGCCATTATTTTGCCCATTAACGAAAAGCTGACCTAGCGATCATTGATCATTGTAAAATGATTTATCATGCGTAACGGGCCACATTTTTTTAAGGAATGACTTTTGGGTTGGGATTCAACACTCAGTTTAAAATTCCCTCGCCTCCCCTTTTCCCGACTATTGCAAAACCTGATATATAAAGACTAAAACGAGTTTTAAATCCCTAAAAATTACACAAACTTTTTGGAAATATCTCTCTCCATATTTGTGCATTGTGCATTTCCATTTTAGATGTGTACATTTTTCTTAAATCAAAACTTGAGTTTTCACTTTTTCCCTCATCTCGTAGACAAAAAACAGAATAGATGACAACGAAATGAAAATTTTAGACTCTGTGTATGGAGAAAATTTAAAGCAATAACAAACGTAAGTAAAGAAAATTTATTCACACACCACAAATGAAGAAAAAAGTTTTCTCATCCAAGTTTGGCAAATTCCACTAGTTCAGCAACCCCAATAGGTTGGAATTTGATAAGAAAGAGATTTTTCTACACATGCTTCAAAAAATGGATATGCATGGCTCGAAACATGTTAAAGTTGCAAATGACCCATGGATCCAAACCTTTCAAAAAGAATAAAAAACTTCTCATTAAATTCTCAAGTGAACGTGCGGTGGGATATTTAACCGAGTCAAACAAGCCATTATTTTGCCATTAACGAAAAGCTGACCTAGCGATCATTGATCATTGTAAACTGATTTATCATGCGTAACGGGCCACATTTTTTTAAGGAATGACTTTTGGGTTGGGATTCAACACTCAGTTTAAAATTCCCTCGCCTCCCCTTTTCCCGACGATTGCAACACCTGATATATAAAGACTAAAACGAGTTTTAAATCCCTAAAAATTACACAAACTTTTTGGAAATATCTCTCTCCATATTTGTGCATTGTGCATTTCCATTTTAGATGTGTACATTTTTCTTAAATCAAAACTTGAGTTTTCACTTTTTCCTTCATCTCGAAGACAAAAAACAGAATAGATGACAACGAAATGAAAATTTTAGACTCTGTGTATGGAGAAAATTTAAAGCAATAACAAACGTAAGTAATGAAAATTTATTCACACACCACAAATGAAGAAAAAAGTTTCCTCATCCAAGTTTGGGAAATTCCACTAGTTCAGCAACCCCAATAGGTTGGAATTTGATAAGAAAGGGATTTTTCTACACATGCTTTAAAAAATGGATATGCATGCTCGAAACATGTTAAAGTTGCAAATGACCCATGGATCCAAAACTTTCAAAAAGAATAAAAAACTTCTCATTAAATTCTCAAGTGAACGTGCGGTGGGATATTTAACCGAGTCAAACAAGCCATTATTTTGCCCATTAACGAAAAGCTGACCTAGCGATCATTGATCATTGTAAAATGATTTATCATGCGTAACGGGCCACATTTTTTTAAGGAATGACTTTTGGGTTGGGATTCAACACTCAGTTTAAAATTCCCTCGCCTCCCCTTTTCCCGACTATTGCAAAACCTGATATATAAAGACTAAAACGAGTTTTAAATCCCTAAAAATTACACAAACTTTTTGGAAATATCTCTCTCCATATTTGTGCATTGTGCATTTCCATTTTAGATGTGTACATTTTTCTTAAATCAAAACTTGAGTTTTCACTTTTTCCCTCATCTCGTAGACAAAAAACAGAATAGATGACAACGAAATGAAAATTTTAGACTCTGTGTATGGAGAAAATTTAAAGCAATAACAAACGTAAGTAAAGAAAATTTATTCACACACCACAAATGAAGAAAAAAGTTTTCTCATCCAAGTTTGGCAAATTCCACTAGTTCAGCAACCCCAATAGGTTGGAATTTGATAAGAAAGAGATTTTTCTACACATGCTTCAAAAAATGGATATGCATGGCTCGAAACATGTTAAAGTTGCAAATGACCCATGGATCCAAACCTTTCAAAAAGAATAAAAAACTTCTCATTAAATTCTCAAGTGAACGTGCGGTGGGATATTTAACCGAGTCAAACAAGCCATTATTTTGCCCATTAACGAAAAGCTGACCTAGCGATCATTGATCATTGTAAACTGATTTATCATGCGTAACGGGCCACATTTTTTTAAGGAATGACTTTTGGGTTGGGATTCAACACTCAGTTTAAAATTCCCTCGCCTCCCCTTTTCCCGACTATTGCAAAACCTGATATATAAAGACTAAAACGAGTTTTAAATCCCTAAAAATTACACAAACTTTTTGGAAATATCTCTCTCCATATTCGGGCATTGTGCATTTCCATTTTAGATGTGTACATTTTTCTTAAATCAAAACTTGAGTTTTCACTTTTTCCTTCATCTCGTAGACAAAAAACAGAATAGATGACAACGAAATGAAAATTTTAGACTCTGTGTATGGAGAAAATTTAAAGCAATAACAAACGTAAGTAATGAAAATTTATTCACACACCACAAATGAAGAAAAAAGTTTCCTCATCCAAGTTTGGGAAATTCCACTAGTTCAGCAACCCCAATAGGTTGGAATTTGGTAAGAAAGGGATTTTTCTACACATGCTTTAAAAAATGGATATGCATGCTCGAAACATGTTAAAGTTGCAAATGACCCATGGATCCAAAACTTTCAAAAAGAATACAAAACTTCTCATTAAATTCTCAAGTGAACGTGCGGTGGGATATTTAACCGAGTCAAACAAGCCATTATTTTGCCCATTAACGAAAAGCTGACCTAGCGATCATTGATCATTGTAAAATGATTTATCATACGTAACGGGCCACATTTTTTTAAGGAATGACTTTTGGGTTGGGATTCAACACTCAGTTTAAAATTCCCTCGCCTCCCCTTTTCCCGACTATTGCAAAACCTGATATATAAAGACTAAAACGAGTTTTAAATCCCTTAAAATTACACAAACTTTTTGGAAATATCTCTCTCCATATTTGTGCATTGTGCATTTCCATTTTAGATGTGTACATTTTTCTTAAATCAAAACTTGAGTTTTCACTTTTTCCCTCATCTCGTAGACAAAAAACAGAATAGATGACAACGAAATGAAAATTTTAGACTCTGTGTATGGAGAAAATTTAAAGCAATAACAAACGTAAGTAAAGAAAATTTATTCACACACCACAAATGAAGAAAAAAGTTTTCTCATCCAAGTTTGGCAAATTCCACTAGTTCAGCAACCCCAATAGGTTGGAATTTGATAAGAAAGAGATTTTTCTACACATGCTACAAAAAATGGATATGCATGGCTCGAAACATGTTAAAGTTGCAAATGACCCATGGATCCAAACCTTTCAAAAAGAATAAAAAACTTCTCATTAAATTCTCAAGTGAACGTGCGGTGGGATATTTAACCGAGTCAAACAAGCCATTATTTTGCCCATTAACGAAAAGCTGACCTAGCGATCATTGATCATTGTAAACTGATTTATCATGCGTAACGGGCCACATTTTTTTAAGGAATGACTTTTGGGTTGGGATTCAACACTCAGTTTAAAATTCCCTCGCCTCCCCTTTTCCCGACTATTGCAAAACCTGATATATAAAGACTAAAACGAGTTTTAAATCCCTAAAAATTACACAAAGTTTTTGGAAATATCTCTCTCCATATTCGTGCATTGTGCATTTCCATTTTAGATGTGTACATTTTTCTTAAATCAAAACTTGAGTTTTCACTTTTTCCTTCATCTCGTAGACAAAAAACAGAATAGATGACAACGAAATGAAAATTTTAGACTCTGTGTATGGAGAAAATTTAAAGCAATAACAAACGTAAGTAAAGAAAATTTATTCACACACCACAAATGAAGAAAAAAGCTTCCTCATCCAAGTTTGGGAAATTCCACTAGTTCAGCAACCCCAATAGGTTGGAATTTGATAAGAAAGGGATTTTTCCACACATGCTTTAAAAAATGGATATGCATGCTCGAAACATGTTTAAGTTGCAAATGACCCATGGATCCAAACCTTTCAAAAAGAATAAAAAACTTCTCATTAAATTCTCAAGTGAACGTGCGGTGGGATATTTAACCGAGTCAAACAAGCCATTATTTTGCCCATTAACAAAAAGCTGACCTAGCGATCATTGATCATTGTAAACTGATTTATCATGCGTAACGGGCCACATTTTTTTAAGGAATGACTTTTGGGTTGGGATTCAACACTCAGTTTAAAATTCCCTCGCCTCCCCTTTTCCCGACGATTGCAAGACCTGATATATAAAGACTAAAACGAGTTTTAAATCCCTAAAAATTACACAAACTTTTTGGAAATATCTCTCTTCATATTTGTGCATTGTGCATTTCCATTTTAGATGTGTACATTTTTCTTAAATCAAAACTTGAATTTTCACTTTTTCCTTCATCTCGAAGACAAAAAACAGAATAGATGACAACGAAATGAAAATTTTAGACTCTGTGTATGGAGAAAATTTAAAGCAATAACAAACGTAAGTAAAGAAAATTTATTCACACACCACAAATGAAGAAAACAGTTTTCTCATCCAAGTTTGGGAAATTCCACTAGTTCAGCAACCCCAATAGGTTGGAATTTGATAAGAAAGAGATTTTTCTATACATGCTTTAAAATATGGATATGCATGGCTCGAAACATGTTAAAGTTGCAAATGACCCATGGATCCAAACCTTTCAAATAGAATAAAAAACTTCTCATTAAATTCTCAAGTGAACGTGCGGTGGGATATTTAACCGAGTCAAACAAGCCATTATTTTGCCATTAACGAAAAGCTGACCTAGCGATCATTGATCATTGTAAACTGATTTATCATGCGTAACGGGCCACATTTTTTTAAGGAATGACTTTTGGGTTGGGATTCAACACTCAGTTTAAAATTCCCTCGCCTCCCCTTTTCCCGACGATTGCAACACCTGATATATAAAGACTAAAACGAGTTTTAAATCCCTAAAAATTACACAAACTTTTTGGAAATATCTCTCTCCATATTTGTGCATTGTGCATTTCCATTTTAGATGTGTACATTTTTCTTAAATCAAAACTTGAGTTTTCACTTTTTCCTTCATCTCGAAGACAAAAAACAGAATAGATGACAACGAAATGAAAATTTTAGACTCTGTGTATGGAGAAAATTTAAAGCAATAACAAACGTAAGTAATGAAAATTTATTCACACACCACAAATGAAGAAAAAAGTTTCCTCATCCAAGTTTGGGAAATTCCACTAGTTCAGCAACCCCAATAGGTTGGAATTTGATAAGAAAGGGATTTTTCTACACATGCTTTAAAAAATGGATATGCATGCTCGAAACATGTTAAAGTTGCAAATGACCCATGGATCCAAAACTTTCAAAAAGAATAAAAAACTTCTCATTAAATTCTCAAGTGAACGTGCGGTGGGATATTTAACCGAGTCAAACAAGCCATTATTTTGCCCATTAACGAAAAGCTGACCTAGCGATCATTGATCATTGTAAAATGATTTATCATGCGTAACGGGCCACATTTTTTTAAGGAATGACTTTTGGGTTGGGATTCAACACTCAGTTTAAAATTCCCTTGCCTCCCCTTTTCCCGACTATTGCAAAACCTGATATATAAAGACTAAAACGAGTTTTAAATCCCTAAAAATTACACAAACTTTTTGGAAATATCTCTCTCCATATTTGTGCATTGTGCATTTCCATTTTAGATGTGTACATTTTTCTTAAATCAAAACTTGAGTTTTCACTTTTTCCCTCATCTCGTAGACAAAAAACAGAATAGATGACAACGAAATGAAAATTTTAGACTCTGTGTATGGAGAAAATTTAAAGCAATAACAAACGTAAGTAAAGAAAATTTATTCACACACCACAAATGAAGAAAAAAGTTTTCTCATCCAAGTTTGGGAAATTCCACTAGTTCAGCAACCCCAATAGGTTGGAATTTGATAAGAAAGAGATTTTTCTACACATGCTTCAAAAAATGGATATGCATGGCTCGAAACATGTTAAAGTTGCAAATGTCCCATGGATCCAAACCTTTCAAAAAGAATAAAAAACTTCTCATTAAATTCTCAAGTGAACGTGCGGTGGGATATTTAACCGAGTCAAACAAGCCATTATTTTGCCCATTAACGAAAAGCTGACCTAGCGATCTTTGATCATTGTAAACTGATTTATCATGCGTAACGGGCCACATTTTTTTAAGGAATGACTTTTAGGTTGGGATTCAACACTCAGTTTAAAATTCCCTCGCCTCCCCTTTTCCCGACTATTGCAAAACCTGATATATAAAGACTAAAACGAGTTTTAAATCCCTAAAAATTACACAAACTTTTTGGAAATATCTCTCTCCATATTTGTGCATTGTACATTTCCATTTTAGATGTGTACATTTTTCTTAAATCAAAACTTGAGTTTTCACTTTTTCCCTCATCTCGTAGACAAAAAACAGAATAGATGACAACGAAATGAAAATTTTAGACTCTGTGTATGGAGAAAATTTAAAGCAATAACAAACGTAAGTAAAGAAAATTTATTCACACACCACAAATGAAGAAAAAAGTTTCCTCATCCAAGTTTGGGAAATTCCACTAGTTCAGCAACCCCAATAGGTTGGAATTTGATAAGAAAGAGATTTTTCTACACATGCTTCAAAAAATGGATATGCATGGCTCGAAACATGTTAAAGTTGCAAATGACCCATGGATCCAAACCTTTCAAAAAGAATAAAAAACTTCTCATTAAATTCTCAAGTGAACGTGCGGTGGGATATTTAACCGAGTCAAACAAGCCATTATTTTGCCCATTAACGAAAAGCTGACCTAGCGATCATTGATCATTGTAAACTGATTTATCATGCGTAACGGGCCACATTTTTTTAAGGAATGACTTTTGGGTTGGGATTCAACACTCAGTTTAAAATTCCCTCGCCTCCCCTTTTCCCGACTATTGCAAAACCTGATATATAAAGACTAAAACGAGTTTTAAATCCCTAAAAATTACACAAACTTTTTGGAAATATCTCTCTCCATATTTGTGCATTGTGCATTTCCATTTTAGATGTGTACATTTTTCTTAAATCAAAACTTGAGTTTTCACTTTTTCCTTCATCTCGAAGACAAAAAACAGAATAGATGACAACGAAATGAAAATTTTAGACTCTGTGTATGGAGAAAATTTAAAGCAATAACAAACGTAAGTAAAGAAAATTTATTCACACACCACAAATGAAGAAAACAGTTTTCTCATCCAAGTTTGGGAAATTCCACTAGTTCAGCAACCCCAATAGGTTGGAATTTGATAAGAAAGAGATTTTTCTATACATGCTTTAAAATATGGATATGCATGGCTCGAAACATGTTAAAGTTGCAAATGACCCATGGATCCAAACCTTTCAAAAAGAATAAAAAACTTCTCATTAAATTCTCAAGTGAACGTGCGGTGGGATATTTAACCGAGTCAAACAAGCCATTATTTTGCCATTAACGAAAAGCTGACCTAGCGATCATTGATCATTGTAAACTGATTTATCATGCGTAACGGGCCACATTTTTTTAAGGAATGACTTTTGGGTTGGGATTCAACACTCAGTTTAAAATTCCCTCGCCTCCCCTTTTCCCGACGATTGCAACACCTGATATATAAAGACTAAAACGAGTTTTAAATCCCTAAAAATTACACAAACTTTTTGGAAATATCTCTCTCCATATTTGTGCATTGTGCATTTCCATTTTAGATGTGTACATTTTTCTTAAATCAAAACTTGAGTTTTCACTTTTTCCTTCATCTCGAAGACAAAAAACAGAATAGATGACAACGAAATGAAAATTTTAGACTCTGTGTATGGAGAAAATTTAAAGCAATAACAAACATAAGTAATGAAAATTTATTCACACTCCACAAATGAAGAAAAAAGTTTCCTCATCCAAGTTTGGGAAATTCCACTAGTTCAGCAACCCCAATAGGTTGGAATTTGATAAGAAAGGGATTTTTCTACACATGCTTTAAAAAATGGATATGCATGCTCGAAACATGTTAAAGTTGCAAATGACCCATGGATACAAAACTTTCAAAAAGAATAAAAAACTTCTCATTAAATTCTCAAGTGAACGTGCGGTGGGATATTTAACCGAGTCAAACAAGCCATTATTTTGCCCATTAACGAAAAGCTGACCTAGCGATCATTGATCATTGTAAAATGATTTATCATGCGTAACGGGCCACATTTTTTTAAGGAATGACTTTTGGGTTGGGATTCAACACTCAGTATAAAATTCCCTCGCCTCCCCTTTTCCCGACTATTGCAAAACCTGATATATAAAGACTAAAACGAGTTTTAAATCCCTAAAAATTACACAAACTTTTTGGAAATATCTCTCACCATATTTGTGCATTGTGCATTTCCATTTTAGATGTGTACATTTTTCTTAAATCAAAACTTGAGTTTTCACTTTTTCCCTCATCTCGTAGACAAAAAACAGAATAGATGACAATGAAATGAAAATTTTAGACTCTGTGTATGGAGAAAATTTAAAGCAATAACAAACGTAAGTAAAGAAAATTTATTGACACACCACAAATGAAGAAAAAAGTTTTCTCATCCAAGTTTGGGAAATTCCACTAGTTCAGCAACCCCAATAGGTTGGAATTTGATAAGAAAGAGATTTTTCTACACATGCTTCAAAAAATGGATATGCATGGCTCGAAACATGTTAAAGTTGCAAATGTCCCATGGATCTAAACCTTTCAAAAAGAATAAAAAACTTCTCATTAAATTCTCAAGTGAACGTGCGGTGGGATATTTAACCGAGTCAAACAAGCCATTATTTTGCCCATTAACAAAAAGCTGACCTAGCGATCATTGATCATTGTAAACTGATTTATCATGCGTAACGGGCCACATTTTTTTAAGGAATGACTTTTGGGTTGGGATTCAACACTCAGTTTAAAATTCCCTCGCCTCCCCTTTTCCCGACTATTGCAAAACCTGATATATAAAGACTAAAACGAGTTTTAAATCCCTAAAAATTACACAAACTTTTTGGAAATATCTCTCTCCATATTTGTGCATTGTGCATTTCCATTTTAGATGTGTACATTTTTCTTAAATCAAAACTTGAGTTTTCACTTTTTCCCTCATCTCGTAGACAAAAAACAGAATAGATGACAACGAAATGAAAATTTTAGACTCTGTGTATGGAGAAAATTTAAAGCAATAACAAACGTAAGTAAAGAAAATTTATTCACACACCACAAATGAAGAAAAAAGTTTCCTCATCCAAGTTTGGGAAATTCCACTAGTTCAGCAACCCCAATAGGTTGGAATTTGATAAGAAAGAGATTTTTCTACACATGCTTCAAAAAATGGATATGCATGGCTCGAAACATGTTAAAGTTGCAAATGACCCATGGATCCAAACCTTTCAAAAAGAATAAAAAACTTCTCATTAAATTCTCAAGTGAACGTGCGGTGGGATATTTAACCGAGTCAAACAAGCCATTATTTTGCCCATTAACGAAAAGCTGACCTAGCGATCATTGATCATTGTAAACTGATTTATCATGCGTAACGGGCCACATTTTTTTAAGGAATGACTTTTGGGTTGGGATTCAACACTCAGTTTAAAATTCCCCCGCCTCCCCTTTTCCCGACTATTGCAAAACCTGATATATAAAGACAAAAACGAGTTTTAAATCCCTAAAAATTACACAAACTTTTTGGAAATATCTCTCTCCATATTTGTGCATTGTGCATTTCCATTTTAGATGTGTACATTTTTCTTAAATCAAAACTTGAGTTTTCACTTTTTCCTTCATCTCGAAGACAAAAAACAGAATAGATGACAACGAAATGAAAATTTTAGACTCTGTGTATGGAGAAAATTTAAAGCAATAACAAACGTAAGTAAATAAAATTTATTCACACACCACAAATGAAGAAAACAGTTTTCTCATCCAAGTTTGGGAAATTCCACTAGTTCAGCAACCCCAATAGGTTGGAATTTGATAAGAAAGAGATTTTTCTATACATGCTTTAAAATATGGATATGCATGGCTCGAAACATGTTAAAGTTGCAAATGACCCATGGATCCAAACCTTTCAAAAAGAATAAAAAACTTCTCATTAAATTCTCAAGTGAACGTGCGGTGGGATATTTAACCGAGTCATACAAGCCATTATTTTGCCATTAACGAAAAGCTGACCTAGCGATCATTGATCATTGTAAACTGATTTATCATGCGTAACGGGCCACATTTTTTTAAGGAATGACTTTTGGGTTGGGATTCAACACTCAGTTTAAAATTCCCTCGCCTCCCCTTTTCCCGACGATTGCAACACCTGATATATAAAGACTAAAACGAGTTTTAAATCCCTAAAAATTACACAAACTTTTTGGAAATATCTCTCTCCATATTTGTGCATTGTGCATTTCCATTTTAGATGTGTACATTTTTCTTAAATCAAAACTTGAGTTTTCACTTTTTCCTTCATCTCGAAGACAAAAAACAGAATAGATGACAACGAAATGAAAATTTTAGACTCTGTGTATGGAGAAAATTTAAAGCAATAACAAACGTAAGTAATGAAAATTTATTCACACACCACAAATGAAGAAAAAAGTTTCCTCATCCAAGTTTGGGAAATTCCACTAGTTCAGCAACCCCAATAGGTTGGAATTTGATAAGAAAGGGATTTTTCTACACATGCTTTAAAAAATGGATATGCATGCTCGAAACATGTTAAAGTTGCAAATGACCCATGGATCGAAACCTTTCAAAAAGAATAAAAAACTTCTCATTAAATTCTCAAGTGAACGTGCGGTGGGATATTTAACCGAGTCAAACAAGCCATTATTTTGCCATTAACGAAAAGCTGACCTAGCGATCATTGATCATTGTAAACTGATTTATCATGCGTAACGGGCCACATTTTTTTAAGGAATGACTTTTGGGTTGGGATTCAACACTCAGTTTAAAATTCCCTCGCCTCCCCTTTTCCCGACGATTGCAAGACCTGATATATAAAGACTAAAACGAGTTTTAAATCCCTAAAAATTACACAAACTTTTTGGAAATATCTCTCTCCATATTTGGGCATTGTGCATTTCCATTTTAGATGTGTACATTTTTCTTAAATCAAAACTTGAGTTTTCACTTTTTCCTTCATCTCGTAGACAAAAAACAGAATAGATGACAACGAAATGAAAATTTTAGACTCTGTGTATGGAGAAAATTTAAAGCAATAACAAACGTAAGTAAAGAAAATTTATTCACACACCACAAATGAAGAAAACAGTTTTCTCATCCAAGTTTGGGAAATTCCACTAGTTCAGCAACCCCAATAGGTTGGAATTTGATAAGAAAGAGATTTTTCTATACATGCTTCAAAAAATGGATATGCATGGCTCGAAACATGTTAAAGTTGCAAATGACCCATGGATCCAAACCTTTCAAAAAGAATAAAAAACTCCTCAGTAAATTCTCAAGTGAACGTGCGGTGGGATATTTAACCGAGTCAAACAAGCCATTATTCTGCCCATTAACGAAAAGCTGACCTAGCGATCATTGATCATTGTAAACTGATTTATCATGCGTAACGGGCCACATTTTTTTAAGGAATGACTTTTGGGTTGGGATTCAACACTCAGTTTAAAATTCCCTCGCCTCCCCTTTTCCCGACGATTGCAAGACCTGATATATAAAGACTAAAACGAGTTTTAAATCCCTAAAAATTACACAAACTTTTTGGAAATATCTCTCTCCATATTTGGGCATTGTGCATTTCCATTTTAGATGTGTACATTTTTCTTAAATCAAAACTTGAGTTTTCACTTTTTCCTTCATCTCGAAGACAAAAAACAGAATAGATGACAACGAAATGAAAATTTTAGACTCTGTGTATGGAGAAAATTTAAAGCAATAACAAACGTAAGTAATGAAAATTTATTCACACACCACAAATGAAGAAAACAGTTTTCTCATCCAAGTTTGGGAAATTCCACTAGTTCAGCAACCCCAATAGGTTGGAATTTGATAAGAAAGGGATTTTTCTACACATGCTTTAAAATATGGATATGCATGGCTCGAAACATGTTAAAGTTGCAAATGACCCATGGATCCAAACCTTTCAAAAAGAATAAAAAACTTCTCATTAAATTCTCAAGTGAACGTGGGGTGGGATATTTAACCGAGTCAAACAAGCCATTATTTTGCCATTAACGAAAAGCTGACCTAGCGATCATTGGTCATTGTAAACTGATTTATCATGCGTAACGGGCCACATTTTTTTAAGGAATGACTTTTGGGTTGGGATTCAACACTCAGTTTAAAATTCCCTCGCCTCCCCTTTTCCCGACGATTGCAACACCTGATATATAAAGACTAAAACGAGTTTTAAATCCCTAAAAATTACACAAACTTTTTGGAAATATCTCTCTCCATATTTGTGCATTGTGCATTTCAGTTTTAGATGTGTACATTTTTCTTAAATCAAAACTTGAGTTTTCACTTTTTCCTTCATCTCGAAGACAAAAAACAGAATAGATGACAACGAAATGAAAATTTTAGACTCTGTGTATGGAGAAAATTTAAAGCAATAACAAACGTAAGTAATGAAAATTTATTCACACACCACAAATGAAGAAAAAAGTTTCGCCATCCAAGTTTGGGAAATTCCACTAGTTCAGCAACCCCAATAGGTTGGAATTTGATAAGAAAGGGATTTTTCTACACATGCTTTAAAAAATGGATATGCATGGCTCGAAACATGTTAAAGTTGCAAATGACCCATGGATCCAAACCTTTCAAAAAGAATAAAAAACTTCTCATTAAATTCTCAAGTGAACGTGCGGTGGGATATTTAACCGAGTCAAACAAGCCATTATTTTGCCCATTAACGAAAAGCTGACCTAGCGATCATTGATCATTGTAAACTGATTTATCATGCGTAACGGGCCACATTTTTTTAAGGAATGACTTTTGGTTTGGGATTCAACACTCAGTTTAAAATTCCCTCGCCTCCCCTTTTCCCGACGATTGCAACACCTGATATATAAAGACTAAAACGAGTTTTAAATCCCTAAAAATTACACAAACTTTTTTGAAATATCTCTCTCCATATTTGTGCATTGTGCATTTCCATTTTAGATGTGTACATTTTTCTTAAATCAAAACTTGAGTTTTCACTTTTTCCTTCATCTCGAAGACAAAAAACAGAATAGATGACAACGAAATGAAAATTTTAGACTCTGTGTATGGAGAAAATTTAAAGCAATAACAAACGTAAGTAATGAAAATTTATTCACACACCACAAATGAAGAAAAAAGTTTCCTCATCCAAGTTTGGGAAATTCCACTAGTTCAGCAACCCCAATAGGTTGGAATTTGATAAGAAAGGGATTTTTCTACACATGCTTTAAAAAATGGATATGCATGCTCGAAACATGTTAAAGTTGCAAATGACCCATGGATCCAAAACTTTCAAAAAGAATAAAAAACTTCTCATTAAATTCTCAAGTGAACGTGCGGTGGGATATTTAACCGAGTCAAACAAGCCATTATTTTGCCCATTAACGAAAAGCTGACCTAGCGATCATTGATCATTGTAAAATGATTTATCATGCGTAACGGGCCACATTTTTTTAAGGAATGACTTTTGGGTTGGGAGTCAACACTCAGTTTAAAATTCCCTCGCCTCCCCTTTTCCCGACTATTGCAAAACCTGATATATAAAGACTAAAACGAGTTTTAAATCCCTAAAAATTACACAAACTTTTTGGAAATATCTCTCTCCATATTTGTGCATTGTGCATTTCCATTTTAGATGTGTACATTTTTCTTAAATCAAAACATGAGTTTTCACTTTTTCCCTCATCTCGTAGACAAAAAACAGAATAGATGACAACGAAATGAAAATTTTAGACTCTGTGTATGGAGAAAATTTAAAGCAATAACAAACGTAAGTAATGACAATTTATTCACACACCACAAATGAAGAAAAAAGTTTCCTCATCCAAGTTTGGGAAATTCCACTAGTTCAGCAACCCCAATAGGTTGGAATTTGATAAGAAAGAGATTTTTCTACACATGCTTTAAAAAATGGATATGCATGCTCGAAACATGTTAAAGTTGCAAATGACCCATGGATCCAAAACTTTCAAAAAGAATAAAAAACTTCTCATTAAATTCTCAAGTGAACGTGCGGTGGGATATTTAACCGAGTCAAACAAGCCATTATTTTGCCCATTAACGAAAAGCTGACCTAGCGATCATTGATCATTGTAAACTGATTTATCATGCGTAACGGGCCACATTTTTTTAAGGAATGACTTTTGGGTTGAGATTCAACACTCAGTTTAAAATTCCCTCGCCTCCCCTTTTCCCGACGATTGCAAGACCTGATATATAAAGACTAAAACGAGTTTTAAATCCCTTAAAATTAAACAAACTTTTTGGAAATATCTCTCTCCATATTTGGGCATTGTGCATTTCCATTTTAGATGTGTACATTTTTCTTAAATCAAAACTTGAGTTTTCACTTTTTCCTTCATCTCGTAGACAAAAAACAGAATAGATGACAACGAAATGAAAATTTTAGACTCTGTGTATGGAGAAAATTTAAAGCAATAACAAACGTAAGTAAAGAAAATTTATTCACACACCACAAATGAAGAAAACAGTTTTCTCATCCAAGTTTGGGAAATTCCACTAGTTCAGCAACCCCAATAGGTTGGAATTTGATAAGAAAGAGATTTTTCTATACATGCTTTAAAATATGGATATGCATGGCTCGAAACATGTTAAAGTTGCAAATGACCCATGGATCCAAACCTTTCAAAAAGAATAAAAAACTTCTCATTAAATTCTCAAGTGAACGTGCGGTGGGATATTTAACCGAGTCAAACAAGCCATTATTTTGCCATTAACGAAAAGCTGACCTAGCGATCATTGATCATTGTAAACTGATTTATCATGCGTAACGGGCCACATTTTTTTAAGGAATGACTTTTGGGTTGGGATTCAACACTCAGTTTAAAATTCCCTCGCCTCCCCTTTTCCCGACGATTGCAACACCTGATATATAAAGACTAAAACGAGTTTTAAATCCCTAAAAATTACACAAACTTTTTGGAAATATCTCTCTCCATATTTGTGCATTGTGCATTTCCATTTTAGATGTGTACATTTTTCTTAAATCAAAACTTGAGTTTTCACTTTTTCCTTCATCTCGAAGACAAAAAACAGAATAGATGACAACGAAATGAAAATTTTAGACTCTGTGTATGGAGAAAATTTAAAGCAATAACAAACGTAAGTAATGACAATTTATTCACACACCACAAATGAAGAAAAAAGTTTCCTCATCCAAGTTTGGGAAATTCCACTAGTTCAGCAACCCCAATAGGTTGGAATTTGATAAGAAAGGGATTTTTCTACACATGCTTTAAAAAATGGATATGCATGCTCGAAACATGTTAAAGTTGCAAATGACCCATGGATCCAAAACTTTCAAAAAGAATAAAAAACTTCTCATTAAATTCTCAAGTGAACGTGCGGTGGGATATTTAACCGAGTCAAACAAGCCATTATTTTGCCCATTAACGAAAAGCTGACCTAGCGATCATTGATCATTGTAAACTGATTTATCATGCGTAACGGGCCACATTTTTTTAAGGAATGACTTTTGGGTTGGGATTCAACACTCAGTTTAAAATTCCCTCGCCTCCCCTTTTCCCGACGATTGCAAGACCTGATATATAAAGACTAAAACGAGTTTTAAATCCCTAAAAATTACACAAACTTTTTGGAAATATCTCTCTCCATATTTGGGCATTGTGCATTTCCATTTTAGATGTGTACATTTTTCTTAAATCAAAACTTGAGTTTTCACTTTTTCCTTCATCTCGTAGACAAAAAACAGAATAGATGACAACGAAATGAAAATTTTAGACTCTGTGTATGGAGAAAATTTAAAGCAATAACAAACGTAAGTAAAGAAAATTTATTCACACACCACAAATGAAGAAAACAGTTTTCTCATCCAAGTTTGGGAAATTCCACTAGTTCAGCAACCCCAATAGGTTGGAATTTGATAAGAAAGAGATTTTTCTATACATGCTTTAAAATATGGATATGCATGGCTCGAAACATGTTAAAGTTGCAAATGACCCATGGATCCAAACCTTTCAAAAAGAATAAAAAACTTCTCATTAAATTCTCAAGTGAACGTGCGGTGGGATATTTAACCGAGTCAAACAAGCCATTATTTTGCCCATTAACGAAAAGCTGACCTAGCGATCATTGATCATTGTAAACTGATTTATCATGCGTAACGGGCCACATTTTTTTAAGGAATGACTTTTGGGTTGGGATTCAACACTCAGTTTAAAATTCCCTCGCCTCCCCTTTTCCCGACGATTGCAACACCTGATATATAAAGACTAAAACGAGTTTTAAATCCCTAAAAATTACACAAACTTTTTGGAAATATCTCTCTCCATATTTGGGGATTGTGCATTTCCATTTTAGATGTGTACATTTTTCTTAAATCAAAACTTGAGTTTTCACTTTTTCCTTCATCTCGTAGACAAAAAACAGAATAGATGACAACGAAATGAAAATTTTAGACTCTGTGTATGGAGAAAATTTAAAGCAATAACAAACGTAAGTAAAGAAAATTTATTCACACACCACAAATGAAGAAAACAGTTTTCTCATCCAAGTTTGGGAAATTCCACTAGTTCAGCAACCCCAATAGGTTGGAATTTGATAAGAAAGAGATTTTTCTATACATGCTTTAAAATATGGATATGCATGGCTCGAAACATGTTAAAGTTGCAAATGACCCATGGATCCAAACCTTTCAAAAAGAATAAAAAACTTCTCATTAAATTCTCAAGTGAACGTGCGGTGGGATATTTAACCGAGTCAAACAAGCCATTATTTTGCCATTAACGAAAAGCTGACCTAGCGATCATTGATCATTGTAAACTGATTTATCATGCGTAACGGGCCACATTTTTTTAAGGAATGACTTTTGGGTTGGGATTCAACACTCAGTTTAAAATTCCCTCGCCTCCCCTTTTCCCGACGATTGCAACACCTGATATATAAAGACTAAAACGAGTTTTAAATCCCTAAAAATTACACAAACTTTTTGGAAATATCTCTCTCCATATTTGTGCATTGTCCATTTCCATTTTAGATGTGTACATTTTTCTTAAATCAAAACTTGATTTTTCACTTTTTCCTTCATCTCGAAGACAAAAAACAGAATAGATGACAACGAAATGAAAATTTTAGACTCTGTGTATGGAGAAAATTTAAAGCAATAACAAACGTAAGTAATGAAAATTTATTCACACACCACAAATGAAGAAAAAAGTTTCGTCATCCAAGTTTGGGAAATTCCACTAGTTCAACAACCCCAATAGGTTGGAATTTGATAAGAAAGGGATTTTTCTACACATGCTTTAAAAATTGGATATGCATGGCTCGAAACATGTTAAAGTTGCAAATGACCCATGGATCCAAACCTTTCAAAAAGAATAAAAAACTTCTCATTAAATTCTCAAGTGAACGTGCGGTGGGATATTTAACCGAGTCAAACAGGCCATTATTTTGCCCATTAACGAAAAGCTGACCTAGCGATCATTGATCATTGTAAACTGATTTATCATGCGTAACGGGCCACATTTTTTTAAGGAATGACTTTTGGGTTGGGATTCAACACTCAGTTTAAAATTCCCTCGCCTCCCCTTTTCCCGACGATTGCAAAACCTGATATATAAAGACTAAAACGAGTTTTAAATCCCTAAAAATTACACAAACTTTTTGGAAATATCTCTCTCCATATTTGTGCATTGTGCATTTCCATTTTAGATGTGTACATTTTTCTTAAATCAAAACTTGAGTTTTCACTTTTTCCTTCATCTCGAAGACAAAAAACAGAATAGATGACAACGAAATGAAAATTTTAGACTCTGTGTATGGAGAAAATTTAAAGCAATAACAAACGTAAGTAATGACAATTTATTCACACACCACAAATGAAGAAAAAAGTTTCCTCATCCAAGTTTGGGAAATTCCACTAGTTCAGCAACCCCAATAGGTTGGAATATGATAAGAAAGGGATTTTTCTATACATGCTTTAAAATATGGATATGCATGGCTCGAAACATGTTAAAGTTGCAAATGACCCATGGATCCAAACCTTTCAAAAAGAATAAAAAACTTCTCATTAAATTCTCAAGTGAACGTGCGGTGGGATATTTAACCGAGTCAAACAAGCCATTATTTTGCCCATTAACGAAAAGCTGACCTAGCGATCATTGATCATTGTAAACTGATTTATCATGCGTAACGGGCCACATTTTTTTAAGGAATGACTTTTGGGTTGGGATTCAACACTCAGTTTAAAATTCCCTCGCCTCCCCTTTTCCCGACGATTGCAAGACCTGATATATAAAGACTAAAACGAGTTTTAAATCCCTAAAAATTACACAAACTTTTTGGAAATATCTCTCTCCATATTTGGGCATTGTGCATTTCCATTTTAGATGTGTACATTTTTCTTAAATCAAAACTTGAGTTTTCACATTTTCCTTCATCTCGAAGACAAAAAACAGAATAGATGACAACGAAATGAAAATTTTAGACTCTGTGTATGGAGAAAATTTAAAGCAATAACAAACGTAAGTAATGAAAATTTATTCACACACCACAAATGAAGAAAACAGTTTTCTCATCCAAGTTTGGGAAATTCCACTAGTTCAGCAACCCCAATAGGTTGGAATTTGATAAGAAAGGGATTTTTCTACACATGCTTTAAAATATGGATATGCATGGCTCGAAACATGTTAAAGTTGCAAATGACCCATGGATCCAAACCTTTCAAAAAGAATAAAAAACTTCTCATTAAATTCTCAAGTGAACGTGCGGTGGGATATTTAACCGAGTCAAACAAGCCATTATTTTGCCATTAACGAAAAGCTGACCTAGCGATCATTGATCATTGTAAACTGATTTATCATGCGTAACGGGCCACATTTTTTTAAGGAATGACTTTTGGGTTGGGATTCAACACTCAGTTTAAAATTCCCTCGCCTCCCCTTTTCCCGACGATTGCAACACCTGATATATAAAGACTAAAACGAGTTTTAAATCCCTAAAAATTACACAAACTTTTTGGAAATATCTCTCTCCATATTTGTGCATTGTGCATTTCCATTTTAGATGTGTACATTTTTCTTAAATCAAAACTTGAGTTTTCACTTTTTCCTTCATCTCGAAGACAAAAAACAGAATAGATGACAACGAAATGAAAATTTTAGACTCTGTGTATGGAGAAAATTTAAAGCAATAACAAACGTAAGTAATGAAAATTTATTCACACACCACAAATGAAGAAAAAAGTTTCCTCATCCAAGTTTGGGAAATTCCACTAGTTCAGCAACCCCAATAGGTTGGAATTTGATAAGAAAGGGATTTTTCTACACATGCTTTAAAAAATGGATATGCATGGCTCGAAACATGTTAAAGTTGCAAATGACCCATGGATCCAAACCTTTCAAAAAGAATAAAAAACTTCTCATTAAATTCTCAAGTGAACGTGCGGTGGGATATTTAACCGAGTCAAACAAGCCATTATTTTGCCATTAACGAAAAGCTGACCTAGCGATCATTGATCATTGTAAACTGATTTATCATGCGTAACGGGCCACATTTTTTTAAGGAATGACTTTTGGGTTGGGATTCAACACTCAGTTTAAAATTCCCTCGCCTCCCCTTTTCCCGACGATTGCAAAACCTGATATATAAAGACTAAAACGAGTTTTAAATCCCTAAAAATTACACAAACTTTTTGGAAATATCTCTCTCCATATTTGTGCATTGTGCATTTCCATTTTAGATGTGTACATTTTTCTTAAATCAAAACTTGAGTTTTCACTTTTTCCTTCATCTCGAAGACAAAAAACAGAATAGATGACAACGAAATGAAAATTTTAGACTCTGTGTATGGAGAAAATTTAAAGCAATAACAAACGTAAGTAATGACAATTTATTCACACACCACAAATGAAGAAAAAAGTTTCCTCATCCAAGTTTGGGAAATTCCACTAGTTCAGCAACCCCAATAGGTTGGAATATGATAAGAAAGGGATTTTTCTATACATGCTTTAAAATATGGATATGCATGGCTCGAAACATGTTAAAGTTGCAAATGACCCATGGATCCAAACCTTTCAAAAAGAATAAAAAACTTCTCATTAAATTCTCAAGTGAACGTGCGGTGGGATATTTAACCGAGTCAAACAAGCCATTATTTTGCCCATTAACGAAAAGCTGACCTAGCGATCATTGATCATTGTAAACTGATTTATCATGCGTAACGGGCCACATTTTTTTAAGGAATGACTTTTGGGTTGGGATTCAACACTCAGTTTAAAATTCCCTCGCCTCCCCTTTTCCCGACGATTGCAAGACCTGATATATAAAGACTAAAACGAGTTTTAAATCCCTAAAAATTACACAAACTTTTTGGAAATATCTCTCTCCATATTTGGGCATTGTGCATTTCCATTTTAGATGTGTACATTTTTCTTAAATCAAAACTTGAGTTTTCACATTTTCCTTCATCTCGAAGACAAAAAACAGAATAGATGACAACGAAATGAAAATTTTAGACTCTGTGTATGGAGAAAATTTAAAGCAATAACAAACGTAAGTAATGAAAATTTATTCACACACCACAAATGAAGAAAACAGTTTTCTCATCCAAGTTTGGGAAATTCCACTAGTTCAGCAACCCCAATAGGTTGGAATTTGATAAGAAAGGGATTTTTCTACACATGCTTTAAAATATGGATATGCATGGCTCGAAACATGTTAAAGTTGCAAATGACCCATGGATCCAAACCTTTCAAAAAGAATAAAAAACTTCTCATTAAATTCTCAAGTGAACGTGCGGTGGGATATTTAACCGAGTCAAACAAGCCATTATTTTGCCATTAACGAAAAGCTGACCTAGCGATCATTGATCATTGTAAACTGATTTATCATGCGTAACGGGCCACATTTTTTTAAGGAATGACTTTTGGGTTGGGATTCAACACTCAGTTTAAAATTCCCTCGCCTCCCCTTTTCCCGACGATTGCAACACCTGATATATAAAGACTAAAACGAGTTTTAAATCCCTAAAAATTACACAAACTTTTTGGAAATATCTCTCTCCATATTTGTGCATTGTGCATTTCCATTTTAGATGTGTACATTTTTCTTAAATCAAAACTTGAGTTTTCACTTTTTCCTTCATCTCGAAGACAAAAAACAGAATAGATGACAACGAAATGAAAATTTTAGACTCTGTGTATGGAGAAAATTTAAAGCAATAACAAACGTAAGTAATGAAAATTTATTCACACACCACAAATGAAGAAAAAAGTTTCGTCATCCAAGTTTGGGAAATTCCACTAGTTCAGCAACCCCAATAGGTTGGAATTTGATAAGAAAGGGATTTTTCTACACATGCTTTAAAAAATGGATATGCATGGCTCGAAACATGTTAAAGTTGCAAATGACCCATGGATCCAAACCTTTCAAAAAGAATAAAAAACTTCTCATTAAATTCTCAAGTGAACGTGCGGTGGGATATTTAACCGAGTCAAACAAGCCATTATTTTGCCATTAACGAAAAGCTGACCTAGCGATCATTGATCATTGTAAACTGATTTATCATGCGTAACGGGCCACATTTTTTTAAGGAATGACTTTTGGGTTGGGATTCAACACTCAGTTTAAAATTCCCTCGCCTCCCCTTTTCCCGACGATTGCAACACCTGATATATAAAGACTAAAACGAGTTTTAAATCCCTAAAAATTACACAAACTTTTTGGAAATATCTCTCTCCATATTTGTGCATTGTGCATTTCCATTTTAGATGTGTACATTTTTCTTAAATCAAAACTTGAGTTTTCACTTTTTCCTTCATCTCGAAGACAAAAAACAGAATAGATGACAACGAAATGAAAATTTTAGACTCTGTGTATGGAGAAAATTTAAAGCAATAACAAACGTAAGTAATGAAAATTTATTCACACACCACAAATGAAGAAAAAAGTTTCGTCATCCAAGTTTGGGAAATTCCACTAGTTCAGCAACCCCAATAGGTTGGAATTTGATAAGAAAGGGATTTTTCTACACATGCTTTAAAAAATGGATATGCATGGCTCGAAACATGTTAAAGTTGCAAATGACCCATGGATCCAAACCTTTCAAAAAGAATAAAAAACTTCTCATTAAATTCTCAAGTGAACGTGCGGTGGGATATTTAACCGAGTCAAACAAGCCATTATTTTGCCATTAACGAAAAGCTGACCTAGCGATCATTGATCATTGTAAACTGATTTATCATGCGTAACGGGCCACATTTTTTTAAGGAATGACTTTTGGGTTGGGATTCAACACTCAGTTTAAAATTCCCTCGCCTCCCCTTTTCCCGACTATTGCAAAACCTGATATATAAAGACTAAAACGAGTTTTAAATCCCTAAAAATTACACAAACTTTTTGGAAATATCTCTCTCCATATTTGGGCATTGTGCATTTCCATTTTAGATGTGTACATTTTTCTTAAATCAAAACTTGAGTTTTCACTTTTTCCTTCATCTCGTAGACAAAAAACAGAATAGATGACAACGAAATGAAAATTTTAGACTCTGTGTATGGAGAAAATATAAAGCAATAACAAACGTAAGTAAAGAAAATTTATTCACACACCACAAATGAAGAAAACAGTTTTCTCATCCAAGTTTGGGAAATTCCACTAGTTCAGCAACCCCAATAGGTTGGAATTTGATAAGAAAGAGATTTTTCTATACATGCTTCAAAAAATGGATATGCATGGCTCGAAACATGTTAAAGTTGCAAATGACCCATGGATCCAAACCTTTCAAAAAGAATAAAAAACTTCTCATTAAATTCTCAAGTGAACGTGCGGTGGGATATTTAACCGAGTCAAACAAGCCATTATTTTGCCCATTAACGAAAAGCTGACCTAGCGATCATTGATCATTGTAAACTGATTTATCATGCGTAACGGGCCACATTTTTTTAAGGAATGACTTTTGGGTTGGGATTCAACACTCAGTTTAAAATTCCCTCGCCTCCCCTTTTCCCGACGATTGCAAGACCTGATATATAAAGACTAAAACGAGTTTTAAATCCCTAGAAATTACACAAACTTTTTGGAAATATCTCTCTCCATATTTGGGCATTGTGCATTTCCATTTTAGATGTGTACATTTTTCTTAAATCAAAACTTGAGTTTTCACTTTTTCCTTCATCTCGTAGACAAAAAACAGAATAGATGACAACGAAATGAAAATTTTAGACTCTGTGTATGGAGAAAATTTAAAGCAATAACAAACGTAAGTAAAGAAAATTTATTCACACACCACAAATGAAGAAAAAAGTTTCCTCATCCAAGTTTGGGAAATTCCACTAGTTCAGCAACCCCAATAGGTTGGAATTTGATAAGAAAGGGATTTTTCTACACATGCTTTAAATAATGGATATGCATGCTCGAAACATGTTAAAGTTGCAAATGACCCATGGATCCAAACCTTTCAAAAAGAATAAAAAACATCTCATTCAATTCTCAAGTGAACGTGCGGTGGGATATTTAACCGAGTCAAACAAGCCATTATTTTGCCCATTAACAAAAAGCTGACCTAGCGATCATTGATCATTGTAAACTGATTTATCATGCGTAACGGGCCACATTTTTTTAAGGAATGACTTTTGGGTTGGGATTCAACACTCAGTTTAAAATTCCCTCGCCTCCCCTTTTCCCGACGATTGCAAGACCTGATATATAAAGACTAAAACGAGTTTTAAATCCCTAAAAATTACACAAACTTTTTGGAAATATCTCTCTCCATATTTGTGCATTGTGCATTTCCATTTTAGATGTGTACATTTTTCTTAAATCAAAACTTGAGTTTTCACTTTTTCCTTCATCTCGAAGACAAAAAACAGAATAGATGACAACGAAATGAAAATTTTAGACTCTGTGTATGGAGAAAATTTAAAGCAATAACAAACGTAAGTAATGACAATTTATTCACACACCACAAATGAAGAAAAAAGTTTCCTCATCCAAGTTTGGGAAATTCCACTAGTTCAGCAACCCCAATAGGTTGGAATTTGATAAGAAAGGGATTTTTCTATACATGCTTTAAAATATGGATATACATGGCTCGAAACATGTTAAAGTTGCAAATGACCCATGGATCCAAACCTTTCAAAAAGAATAAAAAACTTCTCAGTAAATTCTCAAGTGAACGTGCGGTGGGATATTTAACCGAGTCAAACAAGCCATTATTCTGCCCATTAACGAAAAGCTGACCTAGCGATCATTGATCATTGTAAACTGATTTATCATGCGTAACGGGCCACATTTTTTTAAGGAATGACTTTTGGGTTGGGATTCAACACTCAGTTTAAAATTCCCTCGCCTCCCCTTTTCCCGACGATTGCAAGACCTGATATATAAAGACTAAAACGAGTTTTAAATCCCTAAAAATTACACAAACTTTTTGGAAATATCTCTCTCCATATTTGGGCATTGTGCATTTCCATTTTAGATGTGTACATTTTTCTTAAATCAAAACTTGAGTTTTCACTTTTTCCTTCATCTCGAAGACAAAAAACAGAATAGATGACAACGAAATGAAAATTTTAGACTCTGTGTATGGAGAAAATTTAAAGCAATAACAAACGTAAGTAATGAAAATTTATTCACACACCACAAATGAAGAAAACAGTTTTCTCATCCAAGTTTGGGAAATTCCACTAGTTCAGCAACCCCAATAGGTTGGAATTTGATAAGAAAGGGATTTTTCTACACATGCTTTAAAATATGGATATGCATGGTTCGAAACATGTTAAAGTTGCAAATGACCCATGGATCCAAACCTTTCAAAAAGAATAAAAAACTTCTCATTAAATTCTCAAGTGAACGTGCGGTGGGATATTTAACCGAGTCAAACAAGCCATTATTTTGCCATTAACGAAAAGCTGACCTAGCGATCATTGATCATTGTAAACTGATTTATCATGCGTAACGGGCCACATTTTTTTAAGGAATGACTTTTGGGTTGGGATTCAACACTCAGTTTAAAATTCCCTCGCCTCCCCTTTTCCCGACGATTGCAAAACCTGATATATAAAGACTAAAACGAGTTTTAAATCCCTAAAAATTACACAAACTTTTTGGAAATATCTCTCTCCATATTTGTGCATTGTGCATTTCCATTTTAGATGTGTACATTTTTCTTAAATCAAAACTTGAGTTTTCACTTTTTCCTTCATCTCGAAGACAAAAAACAGAATAGATGACAACGAAATGAAAATTTTAGACTCTGTGTATGGAGAAAATTTAAAGCAATAACAAACGTAAGTAATGACAATTTATTCACACACCACAAATGAAGAAAAAAGTTTCCTCATCCAAGTTTGGGAAATTCCACTAGTTCAGCAACCCCAATAGGTTGGAATATGATAAGAAAGGGATTTTTCTATACATGCTTTAAAATATGGATATGCATGGCTCGAAACATGTTAAAGTTGCAAATGACCCATGGATCCAAACCTTTCAAAAAGAATAAAAAACTTCTCATTAAATTCTCAAGTGAACGTGCGGTGGGATATTTAACCGAGTCAAACAAGCCATTATTTTGCCCATTAACGAAAAGCTGACCTAGCGATCATTGATCATTGTAAACTGATTTATCATGCGTAACGGGCCACATTTTTTTAAGGAATGACTTTTGGGTTGGGATTCAACACTCAGTTTAAAATTCCCTCGCCTCCCCTTTTCCCGACGATTGCAAGACCTGATATATAAAGACTAAAACGAGTTTTAAATCCCTAAAAATTACACAAACTTTTTGGAAATATCTCTCTCCATATTTGGGCATTGTGCATTTCCATTTTAGATGTGTACATTTTTCTTAAATCAAAACTTGAGTTTTCACATTTTCCTTCATCTCGAAGACAAAAAACAGAATAGATGACAACGAAATGAAAATTTTAGACTCTGTGTATGGAGAAAATTTAAAGCAATAACAAACGTAAGTAATGACAATTTATTCACACACCACAAATGAAGAAAAAAGTTTCGTCATCCAAGTTTGGGAAATTCCACTAGTTCAGCAACCCCAATAGGTTCGAATTTGATAAGAAAGGGATTTTTCTACACATGCTTTAAAAAATGGATATGCATGGCTCGAAACATGTTAAAGTTGCAAATGACCCATGGATCCAAACCTTTCAAAAAGAATAAAAAACTTCTCATTAAATTCTCAAGTGAACGTGCGGTGGTATATTTAACCGAGTCAAACAAGCCATTATTTTGCCCATTAACGAAAAGCTGACCTAGCGATCATTGATCATTGTAAACTGATTTATCATGCGTAACGGGCCACATATTTTTAAGGAATGACTTTTGGGTTGGGATTCAACACTCAGTTTAAAATTCCCTCGCCTCCCCTTTTCCCGACTATTGCAAAACCTGATATATAAAGACTAAAACGAGTTTTAAATCCCTAAAAATTACAGAAACTTTTTGGAAATATCTCTCTCCATATTTGGGCATTGTGCATTTCCATTTTAGATGTGTACATTTTTCTTAAATCAAAACTTGAGTTTTCACTTTTTCCTTCATCTCGTAGACAAAAAACAGAATAGATGACAACGAAATGAAAATTTTAGACTCTGTGTATGGAGAAAATTTAAAGCAATAACAAACGTAAGTAAAGAAAATTTATTCACACACCACAAATGAAGAAAACAGTTTTCTCATCCAAGTTTGGGAAATTCCACTAGTTCAGCAACCCCAATAGGTTGGAATTTGATAAGAAAGAGATTTTTCTATACATGCTTCAAAAAATGGATATGCATGGCTCGAAACATGTTAAAGTTGCAAATGACCCATGGATCCAAACCTTTCAAAAAGAATAAAAAACTTCTCATTAAATTCTCAAGTGAACGTGCGGTGGGATATTTAACCGAGTCAAACAAGCCATTATTTTGCCCATTAACGAAAAGCTGACCTAGCGATCATTGATCATTGTAAACTGATTTATCATGCGTAACGGGCCACATTTTTTTAAGGAATGACTTTTGGGTTGGGATTCAACACTCAGTTTAAAATTCCCTCGCCTCCCCTTTTCCCGACGATTGCAAGACCTGATATATAAAGACTAAAACGAGTTTTAAATCCCTAAAAATTACACAAACTTTTTGGAAATATCTCTCTCCATATTTGGGCATTGTGCATTTCCATTTTAGATGTGTACATTTTTCTTAAATCAAAACTTGAGTTTTCACTTTTTCCTTCATCTCGTAGACAAAAAACAGAATAGATGACAACGAAATGAAAATTTTAGACTCTGTGTATGGAGAAAATTTAAAGCAATAACAAACGTAAGTAAAGAAAATTTATTCACACACCACAAATGAAGAAAAAAGTTTCCTCATCCAAGTTTGGGAAATTCCACTAGTTCAGCAACCCCAATAGGTTGGAATTTGATAAGAAAGGGATTTTTCTACACATGCTTTAAATAATGGATATGCATGCTCGAAACATGTTAAAGTTGCAAATGACCCATGGATCCAAACCTTTCAAAAAGAATAAAAAACTTCTCATTAAATTCTCAAGTGAACGTGCGGTGGGATATTTAACCGAGTCAAACAAGCCATTATTTTGCCCATTAACAAAAAGCTGACCTAGCGATCATTGATCATTGTAAACTGATTTATCATGCGTAACGGGCCACATTTTTTTAAGGAATGACTTTTGGGTTGGGATTCAACACTCAGTTTAAAATTCCCTCGCCTCCCCTTTTCCCGACGATTGCAAGACCTGATATATAAAGACTAAAACGAGTTTTAAATCCCTAAAAATTACACAAACTTTTTGGAAATATCTCTCTCCATATTTGTGCATTGTGCATTTCCATTTTAGATGTGTACATTTTTCTTAAATCAAAACTTGAGTTTTCACTTTTTCCTTCATCTCGAAGACAAAAAACAGAATAGATGACAACGAAATGAAAATTTTAGACTCTGTGTATGGAGAAAATTTAAAGCAATAACAAACGTAAGTAATGAAAATTTATTCACACACCACAAATGAAGAAAAAAGTTTCCTCATCCAAGTTTGGGAAATTCCACTAGTTCAGCAACCCCAATAGGTTGGAATTTGATAAGAAAGGGATTTTTCTATACATGCTTTAAAATATGGATATGCATGGCTCGAAACATGTTAAAGTTGCAAATGACCCATGGATCCAAACCTTTCAAAAAGAATAAAAAACTTCTCAGTAAATTCTCAAGTGAACGTGCGGTGGGATATTTAACCGAGTCAAACAAGCCATTATTCTGCCCATTAACGAAAAGCTGACCTAGCGATCATTGATCATTGTAAACTGATTTATCATGCGTAACGGGCCACATTTTTTTAAGGAATGACTTTTGGGTTGGGATTCAACACTCAGTTTAAAATTCCCTCGCCTCCCCTTTTCCCGACGATTGCAAGACCTGATATATAAAGACTAAAACGAGTTTTAAATCCCTAAAAATTACACAAACTTTTTGGAAATATCTCTCTCCATATTTGGGCATTGTGCATTTCCATTTTAGATGTGTACATTTTTCTTAAATCAAAACTTGAGTTTTCACTTTTTCCTTCATCTCGAAGACAAAAAACAGAATAGATGACAACGAAATGAAAATTTTAGACTCTGTGTATGGAGAAAATTTAAAGCAATAACAAACGTAAGTAATGAAAATTTATTCACACACCACAAATGAAGAAAACAGTTTTCTCATCCAAGTTTGGGAAATTCCACTAGTTCAGCAACCCCAATAGGTTGGAATTTGATAAGAAAGGGATTTTTCTACACATGCTTTAAAATATGGATATGCATGGCTCGAAACATGTTAAAGTTGCAAATGACCCACGGATCCAAACCTTTCAAAAAGAATAAAAAACTTCTCATTAAATTCTCAAGTGAACGTGGGGTGGGATATTTAACCGAGTCAAACAAGCCATTATTTTGCCATTAACGAAAAGCTGACCTAGCGATCATTGGTCATTGTAAACTGATTTATCATGCGTAACGGGCCACATTTTTTTAAGGAATGACTTTTGGGTTGGGATTCAACACTCAGTTTAAAATTCCCTCGCCTCCCCTTTTCCCGACGATTGCAACACCTGATATATAAAGACTAAAACGAGTTTTAAATCCCTAAAAATTACACAAACTTTTTGGAAATATCTCTCTCCATATTTGTGCATTGTGCATTTCCATTTTAGATGTGTACATTTTTCTTAAATCAAAACTTGAGTTTTCACTTTTTCCTTCATCTCGAAGACAAAAAACAGAATAGATGACAACGAAATGAAAATTTTAGACTCTGTGTATGGAGAAAATTTAAAGCAATAACAAACGTAAGTAATGAAAATTTATTCACACACCACAAATGAAGAAAAAAGTTTCGCCATCCAAGTTTGGGAAATTCCACTAGTTCAGCAACCCCAATAGGTTGGAATTTGATAAGAAAGGGATTTTTCTACACATGCTTTAAAAAATGGATATGCATGGCTCGAAACATGTTAAAGTTGCAAATGACCCATGGATCCAAACCTTTCAAAAAGAATAAAAAACTTCTCATTAAATTCTCAAGTGAACGTGCGGTGGGATATTTAACCGAGTCAAACAAGCCATTATTTTGCCCATTAACGAAAAGCTGACCTAGCGATCATTGATCATTGTAAACTGATTTATCATGCGTAACGGGCCACATTTTTTTAAGGAATGACTTTTGGTTTGGGATTCAACACTCAGTTTAAAATTCCCTCGCCTCCCCTTTTCCCGACGATTGCAACACCTGATATATAAAGACTAAAACGAGTTTTAAATCCCTAAAAATTACACAAACTTTTTGGAAATATCTCTCTCCATATTTGTGCATTGTGCATTTCCATTTTAGATGTGTACATTTTTCTTAAATCAAAACTTGAGTTTTCACTTTTTCCTTCATTTCGAAGACAAAAAACAGAATAGATGACAACGAAATGAAAATTTTAGACTCTGTGTATGGAGAAAATTTAAAGCAATAACAAACGTAAGTAAAGAAAATTTATTCACACACCACAAATGAAGAAAAAAGTTTCCTCATCCAAGTTTGGGAAATTCCACTAGTTCAGCAACCCCAATAGGTTGGAATTTGATAAGAAAGGGATTTTTCTACACCTGCTTTAAATAATGGATATGCATGCTCGAAACATGTTAAAGTTGCAAATGACCCATGGATCCAAACCTTTCAAAAAGAATAAAAAACTTCTCATTAAATTCTCAAGTGAACGTGCGGATGGATATTTAACCGAGTCAAACAAGCCATTATTTTGCCCATTAACGAAAAGCTGACCTAGCGATCATTGATCATTGTAAACTGATTTATCATGCGTAACGGGCCACATTTTTTTAAGGAATGACTTTTGGGTTGGGATTCAACACTCAGTTTAAAATTCCCTCGCCTCCCCTTTTCCCGACGATTGCAAGACCTGATATATAAAGACTAAAACGAGTTTTAAATCCCTAAAAATTACACAAACTTTTTGGAAATATCTCTCTCCATATTTGTGCATTGTGCATTTCCATTTTAGATGTGTACATTTTTCTTAAATCAAAACTTGAGTTTTCACTTTTTCCTTCATCTCGAAGACAAAAAACAGAATAGATGACAACGAAATGAAAATTTTAGACTCTGTGTATGGAGAAAATTTAAAGCAATAACAAACGTAAGTAATGACAATTTATTCACACACCACAAATGAAGAAAAAAGTTTCCTCATCCAAGTTTGGGAAATTCCACTAGTTCAGCAACCCCAATAGGTTGGAATTTGATAAGAAAGAGATTTTTCTACACATGCTTTAAAAAATGGATATGCATGCTCGAAACATGTTAAAGTTGCAAATGACCCATGGATCCAAAACTTTCAAAAAGAATAAAAAACTTCTCATTAAATTCTCAAGTGAACGTGCGGTGGGATATTTAACCGAGTCAAACAAGCCATTATTTTGCCCATTAACGAAAAGCTGACCTAGCGATCATTGATCATTGTAAACTGATTTATCATGCGTAACGGGCCACATTTTTTTAAGGAATGACTTTTGGGTTGAGATTCAACACTCAGTTTAAAATTCCCTCGCCTCCCCTTTTCCCGACGATTGCAACACCTGATATATAAAGACTAAAACGAGTTTTAAATCCCTTAAAATTAAACAAACTTTTTGGAAATATCTCTCTCCATATTAGGGCATTGTGCATTTCCATTTTAGATGTGTACATTTTTCTTAAATCAAAACTTGAGTTTTCACTTTTTCCTTCATCTCGTAGACAAAAAACAGAATAGATGACAACGAAATGAAAATTTTAGACTCTGTGTATGGAGAAAATTTAAAGCAATAACAAACGTAAGTAAATAAAATTTATTCACACACCACAAATGAAGAAAACAGTTTTCTCATCCAAGTTTGGGAAATTCCACTAGTTCAGCAACCCCAATAGGTTGGAATTTGATAAGAAAGAGATTTTTCTATACATGCTTTAAAATATGGATATGCATGGCTCGAAACATGTTAAAGTTGCAAATGACCCATGGATCCAAACCTTTCAAAAAGAATAAAAAACTTCTCATTAAATTCTCAAGTGAACGTGCGGTGGGATATTTAACCGAGTCAAACAAGCCATTATTTTGCCATTAACGAAAAGCTGACCTAGCGATCATTGATCATTGTAAACTGATTTATCATGCGTAACGGGCCACATTTTTTTAAGGAATGACTTTTGGGTTGGGATTCAACACTCAGTTTAAAATTCCCTCGCCTCCCCTTTTCCCGACGATTGCAACACCTGATATATAAAGACTAAAACGAGTTTTAAATCCCTAAAAATTACACAAACTTTTTGGAAATATCTCTCTCCATATTTGTGCATTGTGCATTTCCATTTTAGATGTGTACATTTTTCTTAAATCAAAACTTGAGTTTTCACTTTTTCCTTCATCTCGAAGACAAAAAACAGAATAGATGACAACGAAATGAAAATTTTAGACTCTGTGTATGGAGAAAATTTAAAGCAATAACAAACGTAAGTAATGACAATTTATTCACACACCACAAATGAAGAAAAAAGTTTCCTCATCCAAGTTTGGGAAATTCCACTAGTTCAGCAACCCCAATAGGTTGGAATATGATAAGAAAGGGATTTTTCTATACATGCTTTAAAATATGGATATGCATGGCTCGAAACATGTTAAAGTTGCAAATGACCCATGGATCCAAACCTTTCAAAAAGAATAAAAAACTTCTCATTAAATTCTCAAGTGAACGTGCGGTGGGATATTTAACCGAGTCAAACAAGCCATTATTTTGCCCATTAACGAAAAGCTGACCTAGCGATCATTGATCATTGTAAACTGATTTATCATGCGTAACGGGCCACATTTTTTTAAGGAATGACTTTTGGGTTGGGATTCAACACTCAGTTTAAAATTCCCTCGCCTCCCCTTTTCCCGACGATTGCAAGACCTGATATATAAAGACTAAAACGAGTTTTAAATCCCTAAAAATTACACAAACTTTTTGGAAATATCTCTCTCCATATTTGGGCATTGTGCATTTCCATTTTAGATGTGTACATTTTTCTTAAATCAAAACTTGAGTTTTCACATTTTCCTTCATCTCGAAGACAAAAAACAGAATAGATGACAACGAAATGAAAATTTTAGACTCTGTGTATGGAGAAAATTTAAAGCAATAACAAACGTAAGTAATGAAAATTTATTCACACACCACAAATGAAGAAAACAGTTTTCTCATCCAAGTTTGGGAAATTCCACTAGTTCAGCAACCCCAATAGGTTGGAATTTGATAAGAAAGGGATTTTTCTACACATGCTTTAAAATATGGATATGCATGGCTCGAAACATGTTAAAGTTGCAAATGACCCATGGATCCAAACCTTTCAAAAAGAATAAAAAACTTCTCATTAAATTCTCAAGTGAACGTGCGGTGGGATATTTAACCGAGTCAAACAAGCCATTATTTTGCCATTAACGAAAAGCTGACCTAGCGATCATTGATCATTGTAAACTGATTTATCATGCGTAACGGGCCACATTTTTTTAAGGAATGACTTTTGGGTTGGGATTCAACACTCAGTTTAAAATTCCCTCGCCTCCCCTTTTCCCGACGATTGCAACACCTGATATATAAAGACTAAAACGAGTTTTAAATCCCTAAAAATTACACAAACTTTTTGGAAATATCTCTCTCCATATTTGTGCATTGTGCATTTCCATTTTAGATGTGTACATTTTTCTTAAATCAAAACTTGAGTTTTCACTTTTTCCTTCATCTCGAAGACAAAAAACAGAATAGATGACAACGAAATGAAAATTTTAGACTCTGTGTATGGAGAAAATTTAAAGCAATAACAAACGTAAGTAATGAAAATTTATTCACACACCACAAATGAAGAAAAAAGTTTCGTCATCCAAGTTTGGGAAATTCCACTAGTTCAGCAACCCCAATAGGTTGGAATTTGATAAGAAAGGGATTTTTCTACACATGCTTTAAAAAATGGATATGCATGGCTCGAAACATGTTAAAGTTGCAAATGACCCATGGATCCAAACCTTTCAAAAAGAATAAAAAACTTCTCATTAAATTCTCAAGTGAACGTGCGGTGGTATATTTAACCGAGTCAAACAAGCCATTATTTTGCCCATTAACGAAAAGCTGACCTAGCGATCATTGATCATTGTAAACTGATTTATCATGCGTAACGGGCCACATATTTTTAAGGAATGACTTTTGGGTTGGGATTCAACACTCAGTTTAAAATTCCCTCGCCTCCCCTTTTCCCGACTATTGCAAAACCTGATATATAAAGACTAAAACGAGTTTTAAATCCCTAAAAATTACACAAACTTTTTGGAAATATCTCTCTCCATATTTGGGCATTGTGCATTTCCATTTTAGATGTGTACATTTTTCTTAAATCAAAACTTGAGTTTTCACTTTTTCCTTCATCTCGTAGACAAAAAACAGAATAGATGACAACGAAATGAAAATTTTAGACTCTGTGTATGGAGAAAATTTAAAGCAATAACAAACGTAAGTAAAGAAAATTTATTCACACACCACAAATGAAGAAAACAGTTTTCTCATCCAAGTTTGGGAAATTCCACTAGTTCAGCAACCCCAATAGGTTGGAATTTGATAAGAAAGAGATTTTTCTATACATGCTTCAAAAAATGGATATGCATGGCTCGAAACATGTTAAAGTTGCAAATGACCCATGGATCCAAACCTTTCAAAAAGAATAAAAAACTTCTCATTAAATTCTCAAGTGAACGTGCGGTGGGATATTTAACCGAGTCAAACAAGCCATTATTTTGCCCATTAACGAAAAGCTGACCTAGCGATCATTGGTCATTGTAAACTGATTTATCATGCGTAACGGGCCACATTTTTTTAAGGAATGACTTTTGGGTTGGGATTCAACACTCAGTTTAAAATTCCCTCGCCTCCCCTTTTCCCGACGATTGCAACACCTGATATATAAAGACTAAAACGAGTTTTAAATCCCTAAAAATTACACAAACTTTTTGGAAATATCTCTCTCCATATTTGTGCATTGTGCATTTCCATTTTAGATGTGTACATTTTTCTTAAATCAAAACTTGAGTTTTCACTTTTTCCTTCATCTCGAAGACAAAAAACAGAATAGATGACAACGAAATGAAAATTTTAGACTCTGTGTATGGAGAAAATTTAAAGCAATAACAAACGTAAGTAATGAAAATTTATTCACACACCACAAATGAAGAAAAAAGTTTCGCCATCCAAGTTTGGGAAATTCCACTAGTTCAGCAACCCCAATAGGTTGGAATTTGATAAGAAAGGGATTTTTCTACACATGCTTTAAAAAATGGATATGCATGGCTCGAAACATGTTAAAGTTGCAAATGACCCATGGATCCAAACCTTTCAAAAAGAATAAAAAACTTCTCATTAAATTCTCAAGTGAACGTGCGGTGGGATATTTAACCGAGTCAAACAAGCCATTATTTTGCCCATTAACGAAAAGCTGACCTAGCGATCATTGATCATTGTAAACTGATTTATCATGCGTAACGGGCCACATTTTTTTAAGGAATGACTTTTGGTTTGGGATTCAACACTCAGTTTAAAATTCCCTCGCCTCCCCTTTTCCCGACGATTGCAACACCTGATATATAAAGACTAAAACGAGTTTTAAATCCCTAAAAATTACACAAACTTTTTGGAAATATCTCTCTCCATATTTGTGCATTGTGCATTTCCATTTTAGATGTGTACATTTTTCTTAAATCAAAACTTGAGTTTTCACTTTTTCCTTCATCTCGAAGACAAAAAACAGAATAGATGACAACGAAATGAAAATTTTAGACTCTGTGTATGGAGAAAATTTAAAGCAATAACAAACGTAAGTAATGACAATTTATTCACACACCACAAATGAAGAAAAAAGTTTCCTCATCCAAGTTTGGGAAATTCCACTAGTTCAGCAACCCCAATAGGTTGGAATATGATAAGAAAGGGATTTTTCTATACATGCTTTAAAATATGGATATGCATGGCTCGAAACATGTTAAAGTTGCAAATGACCCATGGATCCAAACCTTTCAAAAAGAATAAAAAACTTCTCATTAAATTCTCAAGTGAACGTGCGGTGGGATATTTAACCGAGTCAAACAAGCCATTATTTTGCCCATTAACGAAAAGCTGACCTAGCGATCATTGATCATTGTAAACTGATTTATCATGCGTAACGGGCCACATTTTTTTAAGGAATGACTTTTGGGTTGGGATTCAACACTCAGTTTAAAATTCCCTCGCCTCCCCTTTTCCCGACGATTGCAAGACCTGATATATAAAGACTAAAACGAGTTTTAAATCCCTAAAAATTACACAAACTTTTTGGAAATATCTCTCTCCATATTTGGGCATTGTGCATTTCCATTTTAGATGTGTACATTTTTCTTAAATCAAAACTTGAGTTTTCACATTTTCCTTCATCTCGAAGACAAAAAACAGAATAGATGACAACGAAATGAAAATTTTAGACTCTGTGTATGGAGAAAATTTAAAGCAATAACAAACGTAAGTAATGAAAATTTATTCACACACCACAAATGAAGAAAACAGTTTTCTCATCCAAGTTTGGGAAATTCCACTAGTTCAGCAACCCCAATAGGTTGGAATTTGATAAGAAAGGGATTTTTCTACACATGCTTTAAAATATGGATATGCATGGCTCGAAACATGTTAAAGTTGCAAATGACCCATGGATCCAAACCTTTCAAAAAGAATAAAAAACTTCTCATTAAATTCTCAAGTGAACGTGCGGTGGGATATTTAACCGAGTCAAACAAGCCATTATTTTGCCATTAACGAAAAGCTGACCTAGCGATCATTGATCATTGTAAACTGATTTATCATGCGTAACGGGCCACATTTTTTTAAGGAATGACTTTTGGGTTGGGATTCAACACTCAGTTTAAAATTCCCTCGCCTCCCCTTTTCCCGACGATTGCAACACCTGATATATAAAGACTAAAACGAGTTTTAAATCCCTAAAAATTACACAAACTTTTTGGAAATATCTCTCTCCATATTTGTGCATTGTGCATTTCCATTTTAGATGTGTACATTTTTCTTAAATCAAAACTTGAGTTTTCACTTTTTCCTTCATCTCGAAGACAAAAAACAGAATAGATGACAACGAAATGAAAATTTTAGACTCTGTGTATGGAGAAAATTTAAAGCAATAACAAACGTAAGTAATGAAAATTTATTCACACACCACAAATGAAGAAAAAAGTTTCGTCATCCAAGTTTGGGAAATTCCACTAGTTCAGCAACCCCAATAGGTTCGAATTTGATAAGAAAGGGATTTTTCTACACATGCTTTAAAAAATGGATATGCATGGCTCGAAACATGTTAAAGTTGCAAATGACCCATGGATCCAAACCTTTCAAAAAGAATAAAAAACTTCTCATTAAATTCTCAAGTGAACGTGCGGTGGTATATTTAACCGAGTCAAACAAGCCATTATTTTGCCCATTAACGAAAAGCTGACCTAGCGATCATTGATCATTGTAAACTGATTTATCATGCGTAACGGGCCACATATTTTTAAGGAATGACTTTTGGGTTGGGATTCAACACTCAGTTTAAAATTCCCTCGCCTCCCCTTTTCCCGACTATTGCAAAACCTGATATATAAAGACTAAAACGAGTTTTAAATCCCTAAAAATTACACAAACTTTTTGGAAATATCTCTCTCCATATTTGGGCATTGTGCATTTCCATTTTAGATGTGTACATTTTTCTTAAATCAAAACTTGAGTTTTCACTTTTTCCTTCATCTCGTAGACAAAAAACAGAATAGATGACAACGAAATGAAAATTTTAGACTCTGTGTATGGAGAAAATTTAAAGCAATAACAAACGTAAGTAAAGAAAATTTATTCACACACCACAAATGAAGAAAACAGTTTTCTCATCCAAGTTTGGGAAATTCCACTAGTTCAGCAACCCCAATAGGTTGGAATTTGATAAGAAAGAGATTTTTCTATACATGCTTCAAAAAATGGATATGCATGGCTCGAAACATGTTAAAGTTGCAAATGACCCATGGATCCAAACCTTTCAAAAAGAATAAAAAACTTCTCATTAAATTCTCAAGTGAACGTGCGGTGGGATATTTAACCGAGTCAAACAAGCCATTATTTTGCCCATTAACGAAAAGCTGACCTAGCGATCATTGGTCATTGTAAACTGATTTATCATGCGTAACGGGCCACATTTTTTTAAGGAATGACTTTTGGGTTGGGATTCAACACTCAGTTTAAAATTCCCTCGCCTCCCCTTTTCCCGACGATTGCAACACCTGATATATAAAGACTAAAACGAGTTTTAAATCCCTAAAAATTACACAAACTTTTTGGAAATATCTCTCTCCATATTTGTGCATTGTGCATTTCCATTTTAGATGTGTACATTTTTCTTAAATCAAAACTTGAGTTTTCACTTTTTCCTTCATCTCGAAGACAAAAAACAGAATAGATGACAACGAAATGAAAATTTTAGACTCTGTGTATGGAGAAAATTTAAAGCAATAACAAACGTAAGTAATGAAAATTTATTCACACACCACAAATGAAGAAAAAAGTTTCGCCATCCAAGTTTGGGAAATTCCACTAGTTCAGCAACCCCAATAGGTTGGAATTTGATAAGAAAGGGATTTTTCTACACATGCTTTAAAAAATGGATATGCATGGCTCGAAACATGTTAAAGTTGCAAATGACCCATGGATCCAAACCTTTCAAAAAGAATAAAAAACTTCTCATTAAATTCTCAAGTGAACGTGCGGTGGGATATTTAACCGAGTCAAACAAGCCATTATTTTGCCCATTAACGAAAAGCTGACCTAGCGATCATTGATCATTGTAAACTGATTTATCATGCGTAACGGGCCACATTTTTTTAAGGAATGACTTTTGGTTTGGGATTCAACACTCAGTTTAAAATTCCCTCGCCTCCCCTTTTCCCGACGATTGCAACACCTGATATATAAAGACTAAAACGAGTTTTAAATCCCTAAAAATTACACAAACTTTTTGGAAATATCTCTCTCCATATTTGTGCATTGTGCATTTCCATTTTAGATGTGTACATTTTTCTTAAATCAAAACTTGAGTTTTCACTTTTTCCTTCATCTCGAAGACAAAAAACAGAATAGATGACAACGAAATGAAAATTTTAGACTCTGTGTATGGAGAAAATTTAAAGCAATAACAAACGTAAGTAAAGAAAATTTATTCACACACCACAAATGAAGAAAAAAGTTTCCTCATCCAAGTTTGGGAAATTCCACTAGTTCAGCAACCCCAATAGGTTGGAATTTGATAAGAAAGGGATTATTCTACACCTGCTTTAAATAATGGATATGCATGCTCGAAACATGTTAAAGTTGCAAATGACCCATGGATCCAAACCTTTCAAAAAGAATAAAAAACTTCTCATTAAATTCTCAAGTGAACGTGCGGATGGATATTTAACCGAGTCAAACAAGCCATTATTTTGCCCATTAACGAAAAGCTGACCTAGCGATCATTGATCATTGTAAACTGATTTATCATGCGTAACGGGCCACATTTTTTTAAGGAATGACTTTTGGGTTGGGATTCAACACTCAGTTTAAAATTCCCTCGCCTCCCCTTTTCCCGACGATTGCAACACCTGATATATAAAGACTAAAACGAGTTTTAAATCCCTAAAAATTACACAAACTTTTTGGAAATATCTCTCTCCATATTTGTGCATTGTGCATTTCCATTTTAGATGTGTACATTTTTCTTAAATCAAAACTTGAGTTTTCACTTTTTCCTTCATCTCGAAGACAAAAAACAGAATAGATGACAACGAAATGAAAATTTTAGACTCTGTGTATGGAGAAAATTTAAAGCAATAACAAACGTAAGTAATGACAATTTATTCACACACCACAAATGAAGAAAAAAGTTTCCTCATCCAAGTTTGGGAAATTCCACTAGTTCAGCAACCCCAATAGGTTGGAATTTGATAAGAAAGAGATTTTTCTACACATGCTTTAAAAAATGGATATGCATGCTCGAAACATGTTAAAGTTGCAAATGACCCATGGATCCAAAACTTTCAAAAAGAATAAAAAACTTCTCATTAAATTCTCAAGTGAACGTGCGGTGGGATATTTAACCGAGTCAAACAAGCCATTATTTTGCCCATTAACGAAAAGCTGACCTAGCGATCATTGATCATTGTAAACTGATTTATCATGCGTAACGGGCCACATTTTTTTAAGGAATGACTTTTGGGTTGAGATTCAACACTCAGTTTAAAATTCCCTCGCCTCCCCTTTTCCCGACGATTGCAACACCTGATATATAAAGACTAAAACGAGTTTTAAATCCCTTAAAATTAAACAAACTTTTTGGAAATATCTCTCTCCATATTAGGGCATTGTGCATTTCCATTTTAGATGTGTACATTTTTCTTAAATCAAAACTTGAGTTTTCACTTTTTCCTTCATCTCGTAGACAAAAAACAGAATAGATGACAACGAAATGAAAATTTTAGACTCTGTGTATGGAGAAAATTTAAAGCAATAACAAACGTAAGTAAATAAAATTTATTCACACACCACAAATGAAGAAAACAGTTTTCTCATCCAAGTTTGGGAAATTCCACTAGTTCAGCAACCCCAATAGGTTGGAATTTGATAAGAAAGAGATTTTTCTATACATGCTTTAAAATATGGATATGCATGGCTCGAAACATGTTAAAGTTGCAAATGACCCATGGATCCAAACCTTTCAAAAAGAATAAAAAACTTCTCATTAAATTCTCAAGTGAACGTGCGGTGGGATATTTAACCGAGTCAAACAAGCCATTATTTTGCCATTAACGAAAAGCTGACCTAGCGATCATTGATCATTGTAAACTGATTTATCATGCGTAACGGGCCACATTTTTTTAAGGAATGACTTTTGGGTTGGGATTCAACACTCAGTTTAAAATTCCCTCGCCTCCCCTTTTCCCGACGATTGCAACACCTGATATATAAAGACTAAAACGAGTTTTAAATCCCTAAAAATTACACAAACTTTTTGGAAATATCTCTCTCCATATTTGTGCATTGTGCATTTCCATTTTAGATGTGTACATTTTTCTTAAATCAAAACTTGAGTTTTCACTTTTTCCTTCATCTCGAAGACAAAAAACAGAATAGATGACAACGAAATGAAAATTTTAGACTCTGTGTATGGAGAAAATTTAAAGCAATAACAAACGTAAGTAATGACAATTTATTCACACACCACAAATGAAGAAAAAAGTTTCCTCATCCAAGTTTGGGAAATTCCACTAGTTCAGCAACCCCAATAGGTTGGAATTTGATAAGAAAGGGATTTTTCTACACATGCTTTAAAAAATGGATATGCATGCTCGAAACATGTTAAAGTTGCAAATGACCCATGGATCCAAAACTTTCAAAAAGAATAAAAAACTTCTCATTAAATTCTCAAGTGAACGTGCGGTGGGATATTTAACCGAGTCAAACAAGCCATTATTTTGCCATTAACGAAAAGCTGACCTAGCGATCATTGATCATTGTAAACTGATTTATCATGCGTAACGGGCCACATTTTTTTAAGGAATGACTTTTGGGTTGGGATTCAACACTCAGTTTAAAATTCCCTCGCCTCCCCTTTTCCCGACGATTGCAAGACCTGATATATAAAGACTAAAACGAGTTTTAAATCCCTAAAAATTACACAAACTTTTTGGAAATATCTCTCTCCATATTTGGGCATTGTGCATTTCCATTTTAGATGTGTACATTTTTCTTAAATCAAAACTTGAGTTTTCACTTTTTCCTTCATCTCGTAGACAAAAAACAGAATAGATGACAACGAAATGAAAATTTTAGACTCTGTGTATGGAGAAAATTTCAAGCAATAACAAACGTAAGTAAAGAAAATTTATTCACACACCACAAATGAAGAAAACAGTTTTCTCATCCAAGTTTGGGAAATTCCACTAGTTCAGCAACCCCAATAGGTTGGAATTTGATAAGAAAGAGATTTTTCTATACATGCTTTAAAATATGGATATGCATGGCTCGAAACATGTTAAAGTTGCAAATGACCCATGGATCCAAACCTTTCAAAAAGAATAAAAAACTTCTCATTAAATTCTCAAGTGAACGTGCGGTGGGATATTTAACCGAGTCAAACAAGCCATTATTTTGCCATTAACGAAAAGCTGACCTAGCGATCATTGATCATTGTAAACTGATTTATCATGCGTAACGGGCCACATTTTTTTAAGGAATGACTTTTGGGTTGGGATTCAACACTCAGTTTAAAATTCCCTCGCCTCCCCTTTTCCCGACGATTGCAACACCTGATATATAAAGACTAAAACGAGTTTTAAATCCCTAAAAATTACACAAACTTTTTGGAAATATCTCTCTCCATATTTGTGCATTGTCCATTTCCATTTTAGATGTGTACATTTTTCTTAAATCAAAACTTGATTTTTCACTTTTTCCTTCATCTCGAAGACAAAAAACAGAATAGATGACAACGAAATGAAAATTTTAGACTCTGTGTATGGAGAAAATTTAAAGCAATAACAAACGTAAGTAATGAAAATTTATTCACACACCACAAATGAAGAAAAAAGTTTCGTCATCCAAGTTTGGGAAATTCCACTAGTTCAGCAACCCCAATAGGTTGGAATTTGATAAGAAAGGGATTTTTCTACACATGCTTTAAAAATTGGATATGCATGGCTCGAAACATGTTAAAGTTGCAAATGACCCATGGATCCAAACCTTTCAAAAAGAATAAAAAACTTCTCATTAAATTCTCAAGTGAACGTGCGGTGGGATATTTAACCGAGTCAAACAAGCCGTTATTTTGCCCATTAACGAAAAGCTGACCTAGCGATCATTGATCATTGTAAACTGATTTATCATGCGTAACGGGCCACATTTTTTTAAGGAATGACTTTTGGGTTGGGATTCAACACTCAGTTTAAAATTCCCTCGCCTCCCCTTTTCCCGACGATTGCAAAACCTGATATATAAAGACTCAAACGAGTTTTAAATCCCTAAAAATTACACAAACTTTTTGGAAATATCTCTCTCCATATTTGTGCATTGTGCATTTCCATTTTAGATGTGTACATTTTTCTTAAATCAAAACTTGAGTTTTCACTTTTTCCTTCATCTCGAAGACAAAAAACAGAATAGATGACAACGAAATGAAAATTTTAGACTCTGTGTATGGAGAAAATTTAAAGCAATAACAAACGTAAGTAATGACAATTTATTCACACACCACAAATGAAGAAAAAAGTTTCCTCATCCAAGTTTGGGAAATTCCACTAGTTCAGCAACCCCAATAGGTTGGAATTTGATAAGAAAGGGATTTTTCTACACATGCTTTAAAAAATGGATATGCATGCTCGAAACATGTTAAAGTTGCAAATGACCCATGGATCCAAAACTTTCAAAAAGAATAAAAAACTTCTCATTAAATTCTCAAGTGAACGTGCAGTGGGATATTTAACCGAGTCAAACAAGCCATTATTTTGCCCATTAACGAAAAGCTGACCTAGCGATCATTGATCATTGTAAACTGATTTATCATGCGTAACGGGCCACATTTTTTTAAGGAATGACTTTTGGGTTGGGATTCAACACTCAGTTTAAAATTCCCTCGCCTCCCCTTTTCCCGACGATTGCAAGACCTGATATATAAAGACTAAAACGAGTTTTAAATCCCTAAAAATTACACAAACTTTTTGGAAATATCTCTCTCCATATTTGTGCATTGTGCATTTCCATTTTAGATGTGTACATTTTTCTTAAATCAAAACTTGAGTTTTCACTTTTTCCTTCATCTCGAAGACAAAAAACAGAATAGATGACAACGAAATGAAAATTTTAGACTCTGTGTATGGAGAAAATTTAAAGCAATAACAAACGTAAGTAAAGAAAATTTATTCACACACCACAAATGAAGAAAACAGTTTTCTCATCCAAGTTTGGGAAATTCCACTAGTTCAGCAACCCCAATAGGTTGGAATTTGATAAGAAAGAGATTTTTCTATACATGCTTTAAAATATGGATATGCATGGCTCGAAACATGTTAAAGTTGCAAATGACCCATGGATCCAAACCTTTCAAAAAGAATAAAAAACTTCTCATTAAATTCTCAAGTGAACGTGCAGTGGGATATTTAACCGAGTCAAACAAGCCATTATTTTGCCATTAACGAAAAGCTGACCTAGCGATCATTGATCATTGTAAACTGATTTATCATGCGTAACGGGCCACATTTTTTTAAGGAATGACTTTTGGGTTGGGATTCAACACTCAGTTTAAAATTCCCTCGCCTCCCCTTTTCCCGACGATTGCAACACCTGATATATAAAGACTAAAACGAGTTTTAAATCCCTAAAAATTACACAAACTTTTTGGAAATATCTCTCTCCATATTTGTGCATTGTGCATTTCCATTTTAGATGTGTACATTTTTCTTAAATCAAAACTTGAGTTTTCACTTTTTCCTTCATCTCGAAGACAAAAAACAGAATAGATGACAACGAAATGAAAATTTTAGACTCTGTGTATGGAGAAAATTTAAAGCAATAACAAACGTAAGTAATGAAAATTTATTCACACACCACAAATGAAGAAAAAAGTTTCCTCATCCAAGTTTGGGAAATTCCACTAGTTCAGCAACCCCAATAGGTTGGAATTTGATAAGAAAGGGATTTTTCTACACATGCTTTAAAAAATGGATATGCATGCTCGAAACATGTTAAAGTTGCAAATGACCCATGGATCCAAAACTTTCAAAAAGAATAAAAAACTTCTCATTAAATTCTCAAGTGAACGTGCGGTGGGATATTTAACCGAGTCAAACAAGCCATTATTTAGCCCATTAACGAAAAGCTGACCTAGCGATCATTGATCATTGTAAAATGATTTATCATGCGTAACGGGCCACATTTTTTTAAGGAATGACTTTTGGGTTGGGATTCAACACTCAGTTTAAAATTCCCTCGCCTCCCCTTTTCCCGACTATTGCAAAACCTTATATATAAAGACTAAAACGAGTTTTAAATCCCTAAAAATTACACAAACTTTTTGGAAATATCTCTCTCCATATTTGTGCATTGTGCATTTCCATTTTAGATGTGTACATTTTTCTTAAATCAAAACTTGAGTTTTCACTTTTTCCCTCATCTCGTAGACAAAAAACAGAATAGATGACAACGAAATGAAAATTTTAGACTCTGTGTATGGAGAAAATTTAAAGCAATAACAAACGTAAGTAAAGAAAATTTATTCACACACCACAAATGAAGAAAAAAGTTTTCTCATCCAAGTTTGGCAAATTCCACTAGTTCAGCAACCCCAATAGGTTGGAATTTGATAAGAAAGAGATTTTTCTACACATGCTTCAAAAAATGGATATGCATGGCTCGAAACATGTTAAAGTTGCAAATGACCCATGGATCCAAACCTTTCAAAAAGAATAAAAAACTTCTCATTAAATTCTCAAGTGAACGTGCGGTGGGATATTTAACCGAGTCAAACAAGCCATTATTTTGCCCATTAACGAAAAGCTGACCTAGCGATCATTGATCATTGTAAACTGATTTATCATGCGTAACGGGCCACATTTTTTTAAGGAATGACTTTTGGGTTGGGATTCAACACTCAGTTTAAAATTCCCTCGCCTCCCCTTTTCCCGACGATTGCAAGACCTGATATATAAAGACTAAAACGAGTTTTAAATCCCTAAAAATTACACAAACTTTTTGGAAATATCTCTCTCCATATTTGGGCATTGTGCATTTCCATTTTAGATGTGTACATTTTTCTTAAATCAAAACTTGAGTTTTCACTTTTTCCTTCATCTCGAAGACAAAAAACAGAATAGATGACAACGAAATGAAAATTTTAGACTCTGTGTATGGAGAAAATTTAAAGCAATAACAAACGTAAGTAATGAAAATTTATTCACACACCACAAATGAAGAAAACAGTTTTCTCATCCAAGTTTGGGAAATTCCACTAGTTCAGCAACCCCAATAGGTTGGAATTTGATAAGAAAGGGATTTTTCTACACATGCTTTAAAATATGGATATGCATGGCTCGAAACATGTTAAAGTTGCAAATGACCCATGGATCCAAACCTTTCAAAAAGAATAAAAAACTTCTCATTAAATTCTCAAGTGAACGTGCGGTGGGATATTTAACCGAGTCAAACAAGCCATTATTTTGCCATTAACGAAAAGCTGACCTAGCGATCATTGATCATTGTAAACTGATTTATCATGTGTAACGGGCCACATTTTTTTAAGGAATGACTTTTGGGTTGGGATTCAACACTCAGTTTAAAATTCCCTCGCCTCCCCTTTTCCCGACGATTGCAACACCTGATATATAAAGACTAAAACGAGTTTTAAATCCCTAAAAATTACACAAACTTTTTGGAAATATCTCTCTCCATATTTGTGCATTGTGCATTTCCATTTTAGATGTGTACATTTTTCTTAAATCAAAACTTGAGTTTTCACTTTTTCCTTCATCTCGAAGACAAAAAACAGAATAGATCACAACGAAATGAAAATTTTAGACTCTGTGTATGGAGAAAATTTAAAGCAATAACAAACGTAAGTAATGAAAATTTATTCACACACCACAAATGAAGAAAAAAGTTTCGTCATCCAAGTTTGGGAAATTCCACTAGTTCAGCAACCCCAATAGGTTGGAATTTGATAAGAAAGGGATTTTTCTACACATGCTTTAAAAAATGGATATGCATGGCTCGAAACATGTTAAAGTTGCAAATGACCCATGGATCCAAACCTTTCAAAAAGAATAAAAAACTTCTCATTAAATTCTCAAGTGAACTGCGGTGGGATATTTAACCGAGTCAAACAAGCCATTATTTTGCCCATTAACGAAAAGCTGACCTAGCGATCATTGATCATTGTAAACTGATTTATCATGCGTAACGGGCCACATTTTTTTAAGGAATGACTTTTGGGTTGGGATTCAACACTCAGTTTAAAATTCCCTCGCCTCCCCTTTTCCCGACGATTGCAACACCTGATATATAAAGACTAAAACGAGTTTTAAATCCCTAAAAATTACACAAACTTTTTGGAAATATCTCTCTCCATATTTGTGCATTGTGCATTTCCATTTTAGATGTGTACATTTTTCTTAAATCAAAACTTGAGTTTTCACTTTTTCCTTCATCTCGAAGACAAAAAACAGAATAGATGACAACGAAATGAAAATTTTAGACTCTGTGTATGGAGAAAATTTAAAGCAATAACAAACGTAAGTAAAGAAAATTTATTCACACACCACAAATGAAGAAAAAAGTTTCCTCATCCAAGTTTGGGAAATTCCACTAGTTCAGCAACCCCAATAGGTTGGAATTTGATAAGAAAGGGATTTTTCTACACATGCTTTAAATAATGGATATGCATGCTCGAAACATGTTAAAGTTGCAAATGACCCATGGATCCAAACCTTTCAAAAAGAATAAAAAACTTCTCATTAAATTCTCAAGTGAACGTGCGGTGGGATATTTAACCGAGTCAAACAAGCCATTATTTTGCCCATTAACGAAAAGCTGACCTAGCGATCATTGATCATTGTAAACTGATTTATCATGCGTAACGGGCCACATTTTTTTAAGGAATGACTTTTGGGTTGGGATTCAACACTCAGTTTATAATTCCCTCGCCTCCCCTTTTCCCGACGATTGCAAGACCTGATATATAAAGACTAAAACGAGTTTTAAATCCCTAAAAATTACACAAACTTTTTGGAAATATCTCTCTCCATATTTGTGCATTGTGCATTTCCATTTTAGATGTGTACATTTTTCTTAAATCAAAACTTGAGTTTTCACTTTTTCCTTCATCTCGAAGACAAAAAACAGAATAGATGACAACGAAATGAAAATTTTAGACTCTGTGTATGGAGAAAATTTAAAGCAATAACAAACGTAAGTAAAGAAAATTTATTCACACACCACAAATGAAGAAAACAGTTTTCTCATCCAAGTTTGGGAAATTCCACTAGTTCAGCAACCCCAATAGGTTGGAATTTGATAAGAAAGAGATTTTTCTATACATGCTTTAAAATATGGATATGCATGGCTCGAAACATGTTAAAGTTGCAAATGACCCATGGATCCAAACCTTTCAAAAAGAATAAAAAACTTCTCATTAAATTCTCAAGTGAACGTGCGGTGGGATATTTAACCGAGTCAAACAAGCCATTATTTTGCCATTAACGAAAAGCTGACCTAGCGATCATTGATCATTGTAAACTGATTTATCATGCGTAACGGGCCACATTTTTTTAAGGAATGACTTTTGGGTTGGGATTCAACACTCAGTTTAAAATTCCCTCGCCTCCCCTTTTCCCGACGATTGCAACACCTGATATATAAAGACTAAAACGAGTTTTAAATCCCTAAAAATTACACAAACTTTTTGGAAATATCTCTCTCCATATTTGTGCATTGTGCATTTCCATTTTAGATGTGTACATTTTTCTTAAATCAAAACTTGAGTTTTCACTTTTTCCTTCATCTCGAAGACAAAAAACAGAATAGATGACAACGAAATGAAAATTTTAGACTCTGTGTATGGAGAAAATTTAAAGCAATAACAAACGTAAGTAATGAAAATTTATTCACACACCACAAATGAAGAAAAAAGTTTCCTCATCCAAGTTTGGGAAATTCCACTAGTTCAGCAACCCCAATAGGTTGGAATTTGATAAGAAAGGGATTTTTCTACACATGCTTTAAAAAATGGATATGCATGCTCGAAACATGTTAAAGTTGCAAATGACCCATGGATCCAAAACTTTCAAAAAGAATAGAAAACTTCTCATTAAATTCTCAAGTGAACGTGCGGTGGGATATTTAACCGAGTCAAACAAGCCATTATTTAGCCCATTAACGAAAAGCTGACCTAGCGATCATTGATCATTGTAAAATGATTTATCATGCGTAACGGGCCACATTTTTTTAAGGAATGACTTTTGGGTTGGGATTCAACACTCAGTTTAAAATTCCCTCGCCTCCCCTTTTCCCGACTATTGCAAAACCTGATATATAAAGACTAAAACGAGTTTTAAATCCCTAAAAATTACACAAACTTTTTGGAAATATCTCTCTCCATATTTGTGCATTGTGCATTTCCATTTTAGATGTGTACATTTTTCTTAAATCAAAACTTGAGTTTTCACTTTTTCCCTCATCTCGTAGACAAAAAACAGAATAGATGACAACGAAATGAAAATTTTAGACTCTGTGTATGGAGAAAATTTAAAGCAATAACAAACGTAAGTAAAGAAAATTTATTCACACACCACAAATGAAGAAAAAAGTTTTCTCATCCAAGTTTGGCAAATTCCACTAGTTCAGCAACCCCAATAGGTTGGAATTTGATAAGAAAGAGATTTTTCTACACATGCTTCAAAAAATGGATATGCATGGCTCGAAACATGGTAAAGTTGCAAATGACCCATGGATCCAAACCTTTCAAAAAGAATAAAAAACTTCTCATTAAATTCTCAAGTGAACGTGCGGTGGGATATTTAACCGAGTCAAACAAGCCATTATTTTGCCCATTAACGAAAACCTGACCTAGCGATCATTGATCATTGTAAACTGATTTATCATGCGTAACGGGCCACATTTTTTTAAGGAATGACTTTTGGGTTGGGATTCAACACTCAGTTTAAAATTCCCTCGCCTCCCCTTTTCCCGACGATTGCAAGACCTGATATATAAAGACTAAAACGAGTTTTAAATCCCTAAAAATTACACAAACTTTTTGGAAATATCTCTCTCCATATTTGGGCATTGTGCATTTCCATTTTAGATGTGTACATTTTTCTTAAATCAAAACTTGAGTTTTCACTTTTTCCTTCATCTCGAAGACAAAAAACAGAATAGATGACAACGAAATGAAAATTTTAGACTCTGTGTATGGAGAAAATTTAAAGCAATAACAAACGTAAGTAATGAAAATTTATTCACACACCACAAATGAAGAAAAAAGTTTCGTCATCCAAGTTTGGGAAATTCCACTAGTTCAGCAACCCCAATAGGTTGGAATTTGATAAGAAAGGGATTTTTCTACACATGCTTTAAAAAATGGATATGCATGGCTCGAAACATGTTAAAGTTGCAAATGACCCATGGATCCAAACCTTTCAAAAAGAATAAAAAACTTCTCATTAAATTCTCAAGTGAACTGCGGTGGGATATTTAACCGAGTCAAACAAGCCATTATTTTGCCCATTAACGAAAAGCTGACCTAGCGATCATTGATCATTGTAAACTGATTTATCATGCGTAACGGGCCACATTTTTTTAAGGAATGACTTTTGGGTTGGGATTCAACACTCAGTTTAAAATTCCCTCGCCTCCCCTTTTCCCGACGATTGCAACACCTGATATATAAAGACTAAAACGAGTTTTAAATCCCTAAAAATTACACAAACTTTTTGGAAATATCTCTCTCCATATTTGTGCATTGTGCATTTCCATTTTAGATGTGTACATTTTTCTTAAATCAAAACTTGAGTTTTCACTTTTTCCTTCATCTCGAAGACAAAAAACAGAATAGATGACAACGAAATGAAAATTTTAGACTCTGTGTATGGAGAAAATTTAAAGCAATAACAAACGTAAGTAAAGAAAATTTATTCACACACCACAAATGAAGAAAAAAGTTTCCTCATCCAAGTTTGGGAAATTCCACTAGTTCAGCAACCCCAATAGGTTGGAATTTGATAAGAAAGGGATTTTTCTACACATGCTTTAAATAATGGATATGCATGCTCGAAACATGTTAAAGTTGCAAATGACCCATGGATCCAAACCTTTCAAAAAGAATAAAAAACTTCTCATTAAATTCTCAAGTGAACGTGCGGTGGGATATTTAACCGAGTCAAACAAGCCATTATTTTGCCCATTAACGAAAAGCTGACCTAGCGATCATTGATCATTGTAAACTGATTTATCATGCGTAACGGGCCACATTTTTTTAAGGAATGACTTTTGGGTTGGGATTCAACACTCAGTTTATAATTCCCTCGCCTCCCCTTTTCCCGACGATTGCAAGACCTGATATATAAAGACTAAAACGAGTTTTAAATGCCTAAAAATTACACAAACTTTTTGGAAATATCTCTCTCCATATTTGTGCATTGTGCATTTCCATTTTAGATGTGTACATTTTTCTTAAATCAAAACTTGAGTTTTCACTTTTTCCTTCATCTCGAAGACAAAAAACAGAATAGATGACAACGAAATGAAAATTTTAGACTCTGTGTATGGAGAAAATTTAAAGCAATAACAAACGTAAGTAAAGAAAATTTATTCACACACCACAAATGAAGAAAAAAGTTTCTTCATCCAAGTTTGGGAAATTCCACTAGTTCAGCAACCCCAATAGGTTGGAATTTGATAAGAAAGGGATTTTTCTATACATGCTTTAAAATAAGGATGTGCATGGCTCGAAACATGTTAAAGTTGCAAATGACCCATGGATCCAAACCTTTCAAAAAGAATAAAAAACTTCTCATTAAATTCTCAAGTGAACGTGCGGTGGGATATTTAACCGAGTCAAACAAGCCATTATTTTGCCCATTAACGAAAAGCTGACCTAGCGATCATTGATCATTGTAAACTGATTTATCATGCGTAACGGGCCACATTTTTTTAAGGAATGACTTTTGGGTTGGGATTCAACACTCAGTTTAAAATTCCCTCGCCTCCCCTTTTCCCGACGATTGCAAGACCTGATATATAAAGACTAAAACGAGTTTTAAATCCCTAAAAATTACACAAACTTTTTGGCAATATCTCTCTCCATATTTGGGCATTGTGCATTTCCATTTTAGATGTGTACATTTTTCTTAAATCAAAACATGAGTTTTCACTTTTTCCTTCATCTCGAAGACAAAAAACAGAATAGATGACAACGAAATGAAAATTTTAGACTCTGTGTATGGAGAAAATTTAAAGCAATAACAAACGTAAGTAAAGAAAATTTATTCACACACCACAAATGAAGAAAAAAGTTTTCTCATCCAAGTTTGGCAAATTCCACTAGTTCAGCAACCCCAATAGGTTGGAATTTGATAAGAAAGAGATTTTTCTACACATGCTTCAAAAAATGGATATGCATGGCTCGAAACATGGTAAAGTTGCAAATGACCCATGGATCCAAACCTTTCAAAAAGAATAAAAAACTTCTCATTAAATTCTCAAGTGAACGTGCGGTGGGATATTTAACCGAGTCAAACAAGCCATTATTTTGCCCATTAACGAAAACCTGACCTAGCGATCATTGATCATTGTAAACTGATTTATCATGCGTAACGGGCCACATTTTTTTAAGGAATGACTTTTGGGTTGGGATTCAACACTCAGTTTAAAATTCCCTCGCCTCCCCTTTTCCCGACGATTGCAAGACCTGATATATAAAGACTAAAACGAGTTTTAAATCCCTAAAAATTACACAAACTTTTTGGAAATATCTCTCTCCATATTTGGGCATTGTGCATTTCCATTTTAGATGTGTACATTTTTCTTAAATCAAAACTTGAGTTTTCACTTTTTCCTTCATCTCGAAGACAAAAAACAGAATAGATGACAACGAAATGAAAATTTTAGACTCTGTGTATGGAGAAAATTTAAAGCAATAACAAACGTAAGTAATGAAAATTTATTCACACACCACAAATGAAGAAAACAGTTTTCTCATCCAAGTTTGGGAAATTCCACTAGTTCAGCAACCCCAATAGGTTGGAATTTGATAAGAAAGGGATTTTTCTACACATGCTTTAAAATATGGATATGCATGGCTCGAAACATGTTAAAGTTGCAAATGACCCATGGATCCAAACCTTTCAAAAAGAATAAAAAACTTCTCATTAAATTCTCAAGTGAACGTGCGGTGGGATATTTAACCGAGTCAAACAAGCCATTATTTTGCCATTAACGAAAAGCTGACCTAGCGATCATTGATCATTGTAAACTGATTTATCATGCGTAACGGGCCACATTTTTTTAAGGAATGACTTTTGGGTTGGGATTCAACACTCAGTTTAAAATTCCCTCGCCTCCCCTTTTCCCGACGATTGCAACACCTGATATATAAAGACTAAAACGAGTTTTAAATCCCTAAAAATTACACAAACTTTTTGGAAATATCTCTCTCCATATTTGTGCATTGTGCATTTCCATTTTAGATGTGTACATTTTTCTTAAATCAAAACTTGAGTTTTCACTTTTTCCTTCATCTCGAAGACAAAAAACAGAATAGATGACAACGAAATGAAAATTTTAGACTCTGTGTATGGAGAAAATTTAAAGCAATAACAAACGTAAGTAATGAAAATTTATTCACACACCACAAATGAAGAAAAAAGTTTCGTCATCCAAGTTTGGGAAATTCCACTAGTTCAGCAACCCCAATAGGTTGGAATTTGATAAGAAAGGGATTTTTCTACACATGCTTTAAAAAATGGATATGCATGGCTCGAAACATGTTAAAGTTGCAAATGACCCATGGATCCAAACCTTTCAAAAAGAATAAAAAACTTCTCATTAAATTCTCAAGTGAACGTGCGGTGGGATATTTAACCGAGTCAAACAAGCCATTATTTTGCCCATTAACGAAAAGCTGACCTAGCGATCATTGATCATTGTAAACTGATTTATCATGCGTAACGGGCCACATTTTTTTAAGGAATGACTTTTGGGTTGGGATTCAACACTCAGTTTAAAATTCCCTCGCCTCCCCTTTTCCCGACGATTGCAACACCTGATATATAAAGACTAAAACGAGTTTTAAATCCCTAAAAATTACACAAACTTTTTGGAAATATCTCTCTCCATATTTGTGCATTGTGCATTTCCATTTTAGATGTGTACATTTTTCTTAAATCAAAACTTGAGTTTTCACTTTTTCCTTCATCTCGAAGACAAAAAACAGAATAGATGACAACGAAATGAAAATTTTAGACTCTGTGTATGGAGAAAATTTAAAGCAATAACAAACGTAAGTAAAGAAAATTTATTCACACACCACAAATGAAGAAAAAAGTTTCCTCATCCAAGTTTGGGAAATTCCACTAGTTCAGCAACCCCAATAGGTTGGAATTTGATAAGAAAGGGATTTTTCTACACATGCTTTAAATAATGGATATGCATGCTCGAAACATGTTAAAGTTGCAAATGACCCATGGATCCAAACCTTTCAAAAAGAATAAAAAACTTCTCATTAAATTCTCAAGTGAACGTGCGGTGGGATATTTAACCGAGTCAAACAAGCCATTATTTTGCCCATTAACGAAAAGCTGACCTAGCGATCATTGATCATTGTAAACTGATTTATCATGCGTAACGGGCCACATTTTTTTAAGGAATGACTTTTGGGTTGGGATTCAACACTCAGTTTATAATTCCCTCGCCTCCCCTTTTCCCGACGATTGCAAGACCTGATATATAAAGACTAAAACGAGTTTTAAATGCCTAAAAATTACACAAACTTTTTGGAAATATCTCTCTCCATATTTGTGCATTGTGCATTTCCATTTTAGATGTGTACATTTTTCTTAAATCAAAACTTGAGTTTTCACTTTTTCCTTCATCTCGAAGACAAAAAACAGAATAGATGACAACGAAATGAAAATTTTAGACTCTGTGTATGGAGAAAATTTAAAGCAATAACAAACGTAAGTAAAGAAAATTTATTCACACACCACAAATGAAGAAAAAAGTTTCTTCATCCAAGTTTGGGAAATTCCACTAGTTCAGCAACCCCAATAGGTTGGAATTTGATAAGAAAGGGATTTTTCTATACATGCTTTAAAATAAGGATGTGCATGGCTCGAAACATGTTAAAGTTGCAAATGACCCATGGATCCAAACCTTTCAAAAAGAATAAAAAACTTCTCATTAAATTCTCAAGTGAACGTGCGGTGGGATATTTAACCGAGTCAAACAAGCCATTATTTTGCCCATTAACGAAAAGCTGACCTAGCGATCATTGATCATTGTAAACTGATTTATCATGCGTAACGGGCCACATTTTTTTAAGGAATGACTTTTGGGTTGGGATTCAACACTCAGTTTAAAATTCCCTCGCCTCCCCTTTTCCCGACGATTGCAAGACCTGATATATAAAGACTAAAACGAGTTTTAAATCCCTAAAAATTACACAAACTTTTTGGCAATATCTCTCTCCATATTTGGGCATTGTGCATTTCCATTTTAGATGTGTACATTTTTCTTAAATCAAAACTTGAGTTTTCACTTTTTCCTTCATCTCGAAGACAAAAAACAGAATAGATGACAACGAAATGAAAATTTTAGACTCTGTGTATGGAGAAAATTTAAAGCAATAACAAACGTAAGTAATGAAAATTTATTCACACACCACAAATGAAGAAAACAGTTTTCTCATCCAAGTTTGGGAAATTCCACTAGTTCAGCAACCCCAATAGGTTGGAATTTGATAAGAAAGGGATTTTTCTACACATGCTTTAAAATATGGATATGCATGGCTCGAAACATGTTAAAGTTGCAAATGACCCATGGATCCAAACCTTTCAAAAAGAATAAAAAACTTCTCATTAAATTCTCAAGTGAACGTGCGGTGGGATATTTAACCGAGTCAAACAAGCCATTATTTTGCCATTAACGAAAAGCTGACCTAGCGATCATTGGTCATTGTAAACTGATTTATCATGCGTAACGGGCCACATTTTTTTAAGGAATGACTTTTGGGTTGGGATTCAACACTCAGTTTAAAATTCCCTCGCCTCCCCTTTTCCCGACGATTGCAACACCTGATATATAAAGACTAAAACGAGTTTTAAATCCCTAAAAATTACACAAACTTTTTGGAAATATCTCTCTCCATATTTGTGCATTGTGCATTTCCATTTTAGATGTGTACATTTTTCTTAAATCAAAACTTGAGTTTTCACTTTTTCCTCCATCTCGAAGACAAAAAACAGAATAGATGACAACGAAATGAAAATTTTAGACTCTGTGATGGAGAAAATTTAAAGCAATAACAAACGTAAGTAATGAAAATTTATTCACACACCACAAATGAAGAAAAAAGTTTCCTCATCCAAGTTTGGGAAATTCCACTAGTTCAGCAACCCCAATAGGTTGGAATTTGATAAGAAAGGGATTTTTCTACACATGCTTTAAAAAATGGATATGCATGGCTCGAAACATGTTAAAGTTGCAAATGACCCATGGATCCAAACCTTTCAAAAAGAATAAAAAACTTCTCATTAAATTCTCAAGTCAACGTGCGGTGGGATATTTAACCGAGTCAAACAAGCCATTATTTTGCCCATTAACGAAAAGCTGACCTAGCGATCATTGATCATTGTAAACTGATTTATCATGCGTAACGGGCCACATTTTTTTAAGGAATGACTTTTGGGTTGGGATTCAACACTCAGTTTAAAATTCCCTCGCCTCCCCTTTTCCCGACGATTGCAAGACCTGATATATAAAGACTAAAACGAGTTTTAAATCCCTAAAAATTACACAAACTTTTTGAAAATATCTCTCTCCATATTTGTGCATTGTGCATTTCCATTTTAGATGTGTACATTTTTCTTAAATCAAAACTTGAGTTTTCACTTTTTCCTTCATCTCGAAGACAAAAAACAGAATAGATGACAACGAAATGAAAATTTTAGACTCTGTGTATGGAGAAAATTTAAAGCAATAACAAACGTAAGTAATGAAAATTTATTCACACACCACAAATGAAGAAAACAGTTTTCTCATCCAAGTTTGGGAAATTCCACTAGTTCAGCAACCCCAATAGGTTGGAATTTGATAAGAAAGGGATTTTTCTACACATGCTTTAAAATATGGATATGCATGGCTCGAAACATGTTAAAGTTGCAAATGACCCATGGATCCAAACCTTTCAAAAAGAATAAAAAACTTCTCATTAAATTCTCAAGTGAACGTGCGGTGGGATATTTAACCGAGTCAAACAAGCCATTATTTTGCCATTAACGAAAAGCTGACCTAGCGATCATTGGTCATTGTAAACTGATTTATCATGCGTAACGGGCCACATTTTTTTAAGGAATGACTTTTGGGTTGGGATTCAACACTCAGTTTAAAATTCCCTCGCCTCCCCTTTTCCCGACGATTGCAACACCTGATATATAAAGACTAAAACGAGTTTTAAATCCCTAAAAATTACACAAACTTTTTGGAAATATCTCTCTCCATATTTGTGCATTGTGCATTTCCATTTTAGATGTGTACATTTTTCTTAAATCAAAACTTGAGTTTTCACTTTTTCCTTCATCTCGAAGACAAAAAACATAATAGATGACAACGAAATGAAAATTTTAGACTCTATGTATGGAGAAAATTTAAAGCAATAACAAACGTAAGTAATGAAAATTTATTCACACACCACAAATGAAGAAAAAAGTTTCCTCATCCAAGTTTGGGAAATTCCACTAGTTCAGCAACCCCAATAGGTTGGAATTTGATAAGAAAGGGATTTTTCTACACATGCTTTAAAAAATGGATATGCATGGCTCGAAACATGTTAAAGTTTCAAATGACCCATGGATCCAAACCTTTCAAAAAGAATAAAAAACTTCTCATTAAATTCTCAAGTGAACGTGCGGTGGGATATTTAACCGAGTCAAACAAGCCATTATTTTGCCCATTAACGAAAAGCTGACCTAGCGATCATTGATCATTGTAAACTGATTTATCATGCGTAACGGGCCACATTTTTTTAAGGAATGACTTTTGGGTTGGGATTCAACACTCAGTTTAAAATTCCCTCGCCTCCCCTTTTCCCGACGATTGCAAGACCTGATATATAAAGACTAAAACGAGTTTTAAATCCCTAAAAATTACACAAACTTTTTGGAAATATCTCTCTCCATATTTGTGCATTGTGCATTTCCATTTTAGATGTGTACATTTTTCTTAAATCAAAACTTGAGTTTTCACTTTTTCCTTCATCTTGAAGACAAAAAACAGAATAGATGACAACGAAATGAAAATTTTAGACTCTGTGTATGGAGAAAATTTAAAGCAATAACAAACGTAAGTAAAGAAAATTTATTCACACACCACAAATGAAGAAAAAAGTTTCCTCATCCAAGTTTGGGAAATTCCACTAGTTCAACAACCCCAATAGGTTGGAATTTGATAAGAAAGGGATTTTTCTACACATGCTTTAAAAAATGGATATGCATGCTCGAAACATGTTAAAGTTGCAAATGACCCATGGATCCAAACCTTTCAAAAAGAATAAAAAACTTCTCATTAAATTCTCAAGTGAACGTGCGGTGGGATATTTAACCGAGTCAAACAAGCCATTATTTTGCCCATTAACGAAAAGCTGACCTAGCGATCATTGATCATTGTAAACTGATTTATCATGCGTAACGGGCCACATTTTTTTAAGGAATGACTTTTGGGTTGGGATTCAACACTCAGTTTATAATTCCCTCGCCTCCCCTTTTCCCGACGATTGCAAGACCTGATATATAAAGACTAAAACGAGTTTTAAATCCCTAAAAATTACACAAACTTTTTGAAAATATCTCTCTCCATATTTGTGCATTGTGCATTTCCATTTTAGATGTGTACATTTTTCTTAAATCAAAACTTGAGTTTTCACTTTTTCCTTCATCTCGAAGACAAAAAACAGAATAGATGACAACGAAATGAAAATTTTAGACTCTGTGTATGGAGAAAATTTAAAGCAATAACAAACGTAAGTAATGAAAATTTATTCACACACCACAAATGAAGAAAACAGTTTTCTCATCCAAGTTTGGGAAATTCCACTAGTTCAGCAACCCCAATAGGTTGGAATTTGATAAGAAAGGGATTTTTCTACACATGCTTTAAAATATGGATATGCATGGCTCGAAACATGTTAAAGTTGCAAATGACCCATGGATCCAAACCTTTCAAAAAGAATAAAAAACTTCTCATTAAATTCTCAAGTGAACGTGCGGTGGGATATTTAACCGAGTCAAACAAGCCATTATTTTGCCATTAACGAAAAGCTGACCTAGCGATCATTGGTCATTGTAAACTGATTTATCATGCGTAACGGGCCACATTTTTTTAAGGAATGACTTTTGGGTTGGGATTCAACACTCAGTTTAAAATTCCCTCGCCTCCCCTTTTCCCGACGATTGCAACACCTGATATATAAAGACTAAAACGAGTTTTAAATCCCTAAAAATTACACAAACTTTTTGGAAATATCTCTCTCCATATTTGTGCATTGTGCATTTCCATTTTAGATGTGTACATTTTTCTTAAATCAAAACTTGAGTTTTCACTTTTTCCTTCATCTCGAAGACAAAAAACAGAATAGATGACAACGAAATGAAAATTTTAGACTCTGTGTATGGAGAAAATTTAAAGCAATAACAAACGTAAGTAATGAAAATTTATTCACACACCACAAATGAAGAAAACAGTTTTCTCATCCAAGTTTGGGAAATTCCACTAGGTCAGCAACCCCAATAGGTTGGAATTTGATAAGAAAGGGATTTTTCTACACATGCTTTAAAATATGGATATGCATGGCTCGAAACATGTTAAAGTTGCAAATGACCCATGGATCCAAACCTTTCAAAAAGAATAAAAAACTTCTCATTAAATTCTCAAGTGAACGTGCGGTGGGATATTTAACCGAGTCAAACAAGCCATTATTTTGCCATTAACGAAAAGCTGACCTAGCGATCATTGATCATTGTAAACTGATTTATCATGCGTAACGGGCCACATTTTTTTAAGGAATGACTTTTGGGTTGGGATTCAACACTCAGTTTAAAATTCCCTCGCCTCCCCTTTTCCCGACGATTGCAACACCTGATATATAAAGACTAAAACGAGTTTTAAATCCCTAAAAATTACACAAACTTTTTGGAAATATCTCTCTCCATATTTGTGCATTGTGCATTTCCATTTTAGATGTGTACATTTTTCTTAAATCAAAACTTGAGTTTTCACTTTTTCCTTCATCTCGAAGACAAAAAACAAAATAGATGACAACGAAATGAAAATTTTAGACTCTGTGTATGGAGAAAATTTAAAGCAATAACAAACGTAAGTAATGAAAATTTATTCACACACCACAAATGAAGAAAAAAGTTTCGTCATCCAAGTTTGGGAAATTCCACTAGTTCAGCAACCCCAATAGGTTGGAATTTGATAAGAAAGGGATTTTTCTACACATGCTTTAAAAAATGGATATGCATGGCTTGAAACATGTTAAAGTTGCAAATGACCCATGGATCCAAACCTTTCAAAAAGAATAAAAAACTTCTCATTAAATTCTCAAGTGAACGTGCGGTGGGATATTTAACCGAGTCAAACAAGCCATTATTTTGCCCATTAACGAAAAGCTGACCTAGCGATCGTTGATCATTGTAAACTGATTTATCATGCGTAACGGGCCACATTTTTTTAAGGAATGACTTTTGGGTTGGGATTCAACACTCAGTTTAAAATTCCCTCGCCTCCCCTTTTCCCGACGATTGCAAAACCTGATATATAAAGACTAAAACGAGTTTTAAATCCCTAAAAATTACACAAACTTTTTGGAAATATCTCTCTCCATATTTGGGCATTGTGCATTTCCATTTTATATGTGTACATTTTTCTTAAATCAAAACTTGAGTTTTCACTTTTTCCTTCATCTCGAAGACAAAAAACAGAATAGATGACAACGAAATGAAAATTTTAGACTCTGTGTATGGAGAAAATTTAAAGCAATAACAAACGTAAGTAATGACAATTTATTCACACACCACAAATGAAGAAAAAAGTTTCCTCATCCAAGTTTGGGAAATTCCACTAGTTCAGCAACCCCAATAGGTTGGAATTTGATAAGAAAGGGATTTTTCTACACATGCTTTAAAAAATGGATATGCATGCTCGAAACATGTTAAAGTTGCAAATGACCCATGGATCCAAAACTTTCAAAAAGAATAAAAAACTTCTCATTAAATTCTCAAGTGAACGTGCGGTGGGATATTTAACCGAGTCAAACAAGCCATTATTTTGCCCATTAACGAAAAGCTGACCTAGCGATCATTGATCATTGTAAACTGATTTATCATGCGTAACGGGCCACATTTTTTTAAGGAATGACTTTTGGGTTGGGATTCAACACTCAGTTTAAAATTCCCTCGCCTCCCCTTTTCCCGACGATTGCAAGACCTGATATATAAAGACTAAAACGAGTTTTAAATCCCTAAAAATTACACAAACTTTTTGGAAATATCTCTCTCCATATTTGTGCATTGTGCATTTCCATTTTAGATGTGTACATTTTTCTTAAATCAAAACTTGAGTTTTCACTTTTTCCTTCATCTCGAAGACAAAAAACAGAATAGATGACAACGAAATGAAAATTTTAGACTCTGTGTCTGGAGAAAATTTAAAGCAATAACAAACGTAAGTAAAGAAAATTTATTCACACACCTCAAATGAAGAAAACAGTTTTCTCATCCAAGTTTGGGAAATTCCACTAGTTCAGCAACCCCAATAGGTTGGAATTTGATAAGAAAGAGATTTTTCTATACATGCTTTAAAATATGGATATGCATGGCTCGAAACATGTTAAAGTTGCAAATGACCCATGGATCCAAACCTTTCAAAAAGAATAAAAAACTTCTCATTAAATTCTCAAGTGAACGTGCGGTGGGATATTTAACCGAGTCAAACAAGCCATTATTTTGCCATTAACGAAAAGCTGACCTAGCGATCATTGATCATTGTAAACTGATTTATCATGCGTAACGGGCCACATTTTTTTAAGGAATGACTTTTGGGTTGGGATTCTACACTCAGTTTAAAATTCCCTCGCCTCCCCTTTTCCCGACGATTGCAACACCTGATATATAAAGACTAAAACGAGTTTTAAATCCCTAAAAATTACACAAACTTTTTGGAAATATCTCTCTCCATATTTGTGCATTGTGCATTTCCATTTTAGATGTGTACATTTTTCTTAAATCAAAACTTGAGTTTTCACTTTTTCCTTCATCTCGAAGACAAAAAACAGAATAGATGACAACGAAATGAAAATTTTAGACTCTGTGTATGGAGAAAATTTAAAGCAATAACAAACGTAAGTAATGAAAATTTATTCACACACCACAAATGAAGAAAAAAGTTTCCTCATCCAAGTTTGGGAAATTCCACTAGTTCAGCAACCCCAATAGGTTGGAATTTGATAAGAAAGGGATTTTTCTACACATGCTTTAAAAAATGGATATGCATGCTCGAAACATGTTAAAGTTTCAAATGACCCATGGATCCAAAACTTTCAAAAAGAATAAAAAACTTCTCATTAAATTCTCAAGTGAACGTGCGGTGGGATATTTAACCGAGTCAAACAAGCCATTATTTTGCCCATTAACGAAAAGCTGACCTAGCGATCATTGATCATTGTAAAATGATTTATCATGCGTAACGGGCCACATTTTTTTAAGGAATGACTTTTGGGTTGGGATTCAACACTCAGTTTAAAATTCCCTCGCCTCCCCTTTTCCCGACTATTGCAAAACCTGATATATAAAGACTAAAACGAGTTTTAAATCCCTAAAAATTACACAAACTTTTTGGAAATATCTCTCTCCATATTTGTGCATTGTGCATTTCCATTTTAGATGTGTACATTTTTCTTAAAACAAAACTTGAGTTTTCACTTTTTCCCTCATCTCGTAGACAAAAAACAGAATAGATGACAACGAAATGAAAATTTTAGACTCTGTGTATGGAGAAAATTTAAAGCAATAACAAACGTAAGTAAAGAAAATTTATTCACACACCACAAATGAAGAAAAAAGTTTTCTCATCCAAGTTTGGCAAATTCCACTAGTTCAGCAACCCCAATAGGTTGGAATTTGATAAGAAAGAGATTTTTCTACACATGCTTGAAAAAATGGATATGCATGGCTCGAAACATGTTAAAGTTGCAAATGACCCATGGATCCAAACCTTTCAAAAAGAATAAAAAACTTCTCATTAAATTCTCAAGTGAACGTGCGGTGGGATATTTAACCGAGTCAAACAAGCCATTATTTTGCCCATTAACGAAAAGCTGACCTAGCGATCATTGATCATTGTAAACTGATTTATCATGCGTAACGGGCCACATTTTTTTAAGGAATGACTTTTGGGTTGGGATTCAACACTCAGTTTAAAATTCCCTCGCCTCCCCTTTTCCCGACTATTGCAAAACCTGATATATAAAGACTAAAACGAGTTTTAAATCCCTAAAAATTACACAAACTTTTTGGAAATATCTCTCTCCATATTTGTGCATTGTGCATTTCCATTTTAGATGTGTACATTTTTCTTAAATCAAAACTTGAGTTTTCACTTTTTCCTTCATCTCGAAGACAAAAAACAGAATAGATGACAACGAAATGAAAATTTTAGACTCTGTGTATGGAGAAAATTTAAAGCAATAACAAACGTAAGTAAAGAAAATTTATTCACACACCACAAATGAAGAAAAAAGTTTCCTCATCCAAGTTTGGGAAATTCCACTAGCTCAGCAACCCCAATAGGTTGGAATTTGATAAGAAAGGGATTTTTCTACACATGCTTTAAAAAATGGATATGCATGCTCGAAACATGTTAAAGTTGCAAATGACCCATGGATCCAAACCTTTCAAAAAGAATAAAAAACTTCTCATTAAATTCTCAAGTGAACGTGCGGTGGGATATTTAACCGAGTCAAACAAGCCATTATTTTGCCCATTAACGAAAAGCTGACCTAGCGATCATTGATCATTGTAAACTGATTTATCATGCGTAACGGGCCACATTTTTTTAAGGAATGACTTTTGGGTTGGGATTCAACACTCAGTTTAAAATTCCCTCGCCTCCCCTTTTCCCGACGATTGCAAGACCTGATATATAAAGACTAAAACGAGTTTTAAATCCCTAAAAATTACACAAACTTTTTGGAAATATCTCTCTCCATATTTGTGCATTGTGCATTTCCATTTTAGATGTGTACATTTTTCTTAAATCAAAACTTGAGTTTTCACTTTTTCCTTCATCTCGAAGACAAAAAACAGAATAGATGACAACGAAATGAAAATTTTAGACTCTGTGTATGGAGAAAATTTAAAGCAATAACAAACGTAAGTAAAGAAAATTTATTCACACACCACAAATGAAGAAAACAGTTTTCTCATCCAAGTTTGGGAAATTCCACTAGTTCAGCAACCCCAATAGGTTGGAATTTGATAAGAAAGAGATTTTTCTATACATGCTTTAAAATATGGATATGCATGGCTCGAAACATGTTAAAGTTGCAAATGACCCATGGATCCAAACCTTTCAAAAAGAATAAAAAACTTCTCATTAAATTCTCAAGTGAACGTGCGGTGGGATATTTAACCGAGTCAAACAAGCCATTATTTTGCCATTAATGAAAAGCTGACCTAGCGATCATTGATCATTGTAAACTGATTTATCATGCGTAACGGGCCACATTTTTTTAAGGAATGACTTTTGGGTTGGGATTCAACACTCAGTTTAAAATTCCCTCGCCTCCCCTTTTCCCGACGATTGCAAGACCTGATATATAAAGACTAAAACGAGTTTTAAATCCCTAAAAATTACACAAACTTTTTGGAAATATCTCTCTCCATATTTGTGCATTGTGCATTTCCATTTTAGATGTGTACATTTTTCTTAAATCAAAACTTGAGTTTTCACTTTTTCCTTCATCTCGAAGACAAAAAACAGAATAGATGACAACGAAATGAAAATTTTAGACTCTGTGTCTGGAGAAAATTTAAAGCAATAACAAACGTAAGTAAAGAAAATTTATTCACACACCACAAATGAAGAAAACAGTTTTCTCATCCAAGTTTGGGAAATTCCACTAGTTCAGCAACCCCAATAGGTTGGAATTTGATAAGAAAGAGATTTTTCTATACATGCTTTAAAATATGGATATGCATGGCTCGAAACATGTTAAAGTTGCAAATGACCCATGGATCCAAACCTTTCAAAAAGAATAAAAAACTTCTCATTAAATTCTCAAGTGAACGTGCGGTGGGATATTTAACCGAGTCAAACAAGCCATTATTTTGCCATTAACGAAAAGCTGACCTAGCGATCATTGATCATTGTAAACTTATTTATCATGCGTAACGGGCCACATTTTTTTAAGGAATGACTTTTGGGTTGGGATTCTACACTCAGTTTAAAATTCCCTCGCCTCCCCTTTTCCCGACGATTGCAACACCTGATATATAAAGACTAAAACGAGTTTTAAATCCCTAAAAATTACACAAACTTTTTGGAAATATCTCTCTCCATATTTGTGCATTGTGCATTTCCATTTTAGATGTGTACATTTTTCTTAAATCAAAACTTGAGTTTTCACTTTTTCCTTCATCTCGAAGACAAAAAACAAAATAGATGACAACGAAATGAAAATTTTAGACTCTGTGTATGGAGAAAATTTAAAGCAATAACAAACGTAAGTAATGAAAATTTATTCACACACCACAAATGAAGAAAAAAGTTTCCTCATCCAAGTTTGGGAAATTCCACTAGTTCAGCAACCCCAATAGGTTGGAATTTGATAAGAAAGGGATTTTTCTACACATGCTTTAAAAAATGGATATGCATGCTCGAAACATGTTAAAGTTTCAAATGACCCATGGATCCAAAACTTTCAAAAAGAATAAAAAACTTCTCATTAAATTCTCAAGTGAACGTGCGGTGGGATATTTAACCGAGTCAAACAAGCCATTATTTTGCCCATTAACGAAAAGCTGACCTAGCGATCATTGATCATTGTAAAATGATTTATCATGCGTAACGGGCCACATTTTTTTAAGGAATGACTTTTGGGTTGGGATTCAACACTCAGTTTAAAATTCCCTCGCCTCCCCTTTTCCCGACTATTGCAAAACCTGATATATAAAGACTAAAACGAGTTTTAAATCCCTAAAAATTACACAAACTTTTTGGAAATATCTCTCTCCATATTTGTGCATTGTGCATTTCCATTTTAGATGTGTACATTTTTCTTAAATCAAAACTTGAGTTTTCACTTTTTCTTTCATCTCGAAGACAAAAAACAAAATAGATGACAACGAAATGAAAATTTTAGACTCTGTGTATGGAGAAAATTTAAAGCAATAACAAACGTAAGTAATGAAAATTTATTCACACACCACAAATGAAGAAAAAAGTTTCCTCATCCAAGTTTGGGAAATTCCACTAGTTCAGCAACCCCAATAGGTTGGAATTTGATAAGAAAGGGATTTTTCTACACATGCTTTAAAAAATGGATATGCATGCTCGAAACATGTTAAAGTTGCAAATGACCCATGGATCCAAAACTTTCAAAAAGAATAAAAAACTTCTCATTAAATTCTCAAGTGAACGTGCGGTGGGATATTTAACCGAGTCAAACAAGCCATTATTTTGCCCATTAACGAAAAGCTGACCTAGCGATCATTGATCATTGTAAAATGATTTATCATGCGTAACGGGCCACATTTTTTTAAGGAATGACTTTTGGGTTGGGATTCAACACTCAGTTTAAAATTCCCTCGCCTCCCCTTTTCCCGACTATTGCAAAACCTGATATATAAAGACTAAAACGAGTTTTAAATCCCTAAAAATTACACAAACTTTTTGGAAATATCTCTCTCCATATTTGTGCATTGTGCATTTCCATTTTAGATGTGTACATTTTTCTTAAATCAAAACTTGAGTTTTCACTTTTTCCCTCATCTCGTAGACAAAAAACAGAATAGATGACAATGAAATGAAAATTTTAGACTCTGTGTATGGAGAAAATTTAAAGCAATAACAAACGTAAGTAAAGAAAATTTATTCACACACCACAAATGAAGAAAAAAGTTTCCTCATCCAAGTTTGGCAAATTCCACTAGTTCAGCAACCCCAATAGGTTGGAATTTGATAAGAAAGAGATTTTTCTACACATGCTTCAAAAAATGGATATGCATGGCTTGAAACATGTTAAAGTTGCAAATGACCCATGGATCCAAACCTTTCAAAAAGAATAAAAAACTTCTCATTAAATTCTCAAGTGAACGTGCGGTGGGATATTTAACCGAGTCAAACAAGCCATTATTTTGCCCATTAACGAAAAGCTGACCTAGCGATCATTGATCATTGTAAACTGATTTATCATGCGTAACGGGCCACATTTTTTTAAGGAATGACTTTTGGGTTGGGATTCAACACTCAGTTTAAAATTCCCTCGCCTCCCCTTTTCCCGACGATTGCAAGACCTGATATATAAAGACTAAAACGAGTTTTAAATCCCTAAAAATTACACAAACTTTTTGGAAATATCTCTCTCCATATTTGTGCATTGTGCATTTCCATTTTAGATGTGTACATTTTTCTTAAATCAAAACTTGAGTTTTCACTTTTTCCTTCATCTCGAAGACAAAAAACAGAATAGATGACAACGAAATGAAAATTTTAGACTCTGTGTATGGAGAAAATTTAAAGCAATAACAAACGTAAGTAATGACAATTTATTCACACACCACAAATGAAGAAAAAAGTTTCCTCATCCAAGTTTGGGAAATTCCACTAGTTCAGCAACCCCAATAGGTTGGAATTTGATAAGAAAGGGATTTTTCTATACATGCTTTAAAATATGGATATGCATGGCTCGAAACATGTTAAAGTTGCAAATGACCCATGGATCCAAACCTTTCAAAAAGAATAAAAAACTTCTCATTAAATTCTCAAGTGAACGTGCGGTGGGATATTTAATCGAGTCAAACAAGCCATTATTTTGCCCATTAACGAAAAGCTGACCTAGCGATCATTGATCATTGTAAACTGATTTATCATGCGTAACGGGCCACATTTTTTTAAGGAATGACTTTTGGGTTGGGATTCAACACTCAGTTTAAAATTCCCTCGCCTCCCCTTTTCCCGACGATTGCAAGACCTGATATATAAAGACTAAAACGAGTTTTAAATCCCTAAAAATTACACAAACTTTTTGGAAATATCTCTCTCCATATTTAGGCATTGTGCATTTCCATTTTAGATGTGTACATTTTTCTTAAATCAAAACTTGAGTTTTCACTTTTTCCTTCATCTCGAAGACAAAAAACAGAATAGATGACAACGAAATGAAAATTTTAGACTCTGTGTATGGAGAAAATTTAAAGCAATAACAAACGTAAGTAATGAAAATTTATTCACACACCACAAAAGAAGAAAACAGTTTTCTCATCCAAGTTTGGGAAATTCCACTAGTTCAGCAACCCCAATAGGTTGGAATTTGATAAGAAAGGGATTTTTCTACACATGCTTTAAAATATGGATATGCATGGCTCGAAACATGTTAAAGTTGCAAATGACCCATGGATCCAAACCTTTCAAAAAGAATAAAAAACTTCTCATTAAATTCTCAAGTGAACGTGCGGTGGGATATTTAACCGAGTCAAACAAGCCATTATTTTGCCATTAACGAAAAGCTGACCTAGCGGTCATTGATCATTGTAAACTGATTTATCATGCGTAACGGGCCACATTTTTTTAAGGAATGACTTTTGGGTTGGGATTCAACACTCAGTTTAAAATTCCCTCGCCTCCCCTTTTCCCGACGATTGCAACACCTGATATATAAAGACTAAAACGAGTTTTAAATCCCTAAAAATTACACAAACTTTTTGGAAATATCTCTCTCCATATTTGTGCATTGTGCATTTCCATTTTAGATGTGTACATTTTTCTTAAATCAAAACTTGAGTTTTCACTTTTTCCTTCATCTCGAAGACAAAAAACAGAATAGATGACAACGAAATGAAAATTTTAGACTCTGTGTATGGAGAAAATTTAAAGCAATAACAAACGTAAGTAATGAAAATTTATTCACACACCACAAATGAAGAAAAAAGTTTCGTCATCCAAGTTTGGGAAATTCCACTTGTTCAGCAACCCCAATAGGTTGGAATTTGATAAGAAAGGGATTTTTCTACACATGCTTTAAAAAATGGATATGCATGGCTCGAAACATGTTAAAGTTGCAAATGACCCATGGATCCAAACCTTTCAAAAAGAATAAAAAACTTCTCATTAAATTCTCAAGTGAACGTGCGGTGGGATATTTAACCGAGTCAAACAAGCCATTATTTTGCCCATTAACGAAAAGCTGACCTAGCGATCATTGATCATTGTAAAATGATTTATCATGCGTAACGGGCCACATTTTTTTAAGGAATGACTTTTGCGTTGGGATTCAACACTCAGTTTAAAATTCCCTCGCCTCCCCTTTTCCCGACTATTACAAAACCTGATATATAAAGACTAAAACGAGTTTTAAATCCCTAAAAATTACACAAACTTTTTGGAAATATCTCTCTCCATATTTGTGCATTGTGCATTTCCATTTTAGATGTGTACATTTTTCTTAAATCAAAACTTGAGTTTTCACTTTTTCCCTCATCTCGTAGACAAAAAACAGAATAGATGACAACGAAATGAAAATTTTAGACTCTGTGTATGGAGAAAATTTAAAGCAATAACAAACGTAAGTAAAGAAAATTTATTCACACACCACAAATGAAGAAAAAAGTTTCCTCATCCAAGTTTGGCAAATTCCACTAGTTCAGCAACCCCAATAGGTTGGAATTTGATAAGAAAGAGATTTTTCTACACATGCTTCAAAAAATGGATATGCATGGCTCGAAACATGTTAAAGTTGCAAATGACCCATGGATCCAAACCTTTCAAAAAGAATAAAAAACTTCTCATTAAATTCTCAAGTGAACGTGCGGTGGGATATTTAACCGAGTCAAACAAGCCATTATTTTGCCCATTAACGAAAAGCTGACCTAGCGATCATTGATCATTGTAAACTGATTTATCATGCGTAACGGGCCACATTTTTTTAAGGAATGACTTTTGGGTTGGGATTCAACACTCAGTTTAAAATTCCCTCGCCTCCCCTTTTCCCGACTATTGCAAAACCTGATATATAAAGACTAAAACGAGTTTTAAATCCCTAAAAATTACACAAAATTTTTGGAAATATCTCTCTCCATATTTGTGCATTGTGCATTTCCATTTTAGATGTGTACATTTTTCTTAAATCAAAACTTGAGTTTTCACTTTTTCCTTCATCTCGTAGACAAAAAACAGAATAGATGACAACGAAATGAAAATTTTAGACTCTGTGTATGGAGAAAATTTAAAGCAATAACAAACGTAAGTAAAGAAAATTTATTCACACACCACAAATGAAGAAAAAAGTTTCCTCATCCAAGTTTGGGAAATTCCACTAGTTCAGCAACCCCAATAGGTTGGAATTTGATAAGAAAGAGATTTTTCTACACATGCTTCAAAAAATGGATATGCATGGCTCGAAACATGTTAAAGTTGCAAATGACCCATGGATCCAAACCTTTCAAAAAGAATAAAAAACTTCTCATTAAATTCTCAAGTGAACGTGCGGTGGGATATTTAACCGAGTCAAACAAGCCATTATTTTGCCCATTAACAAAAAGCTGACCTAGCGATCATTGATCATTGTAAACTGATTTATCATGCGTAACGGGCCACATTTTTTTAAGGAATGACTTTTGGGTTGGGATTCAACACTCAGTTTAAAATTCCCTCGCCTCCCCTTTTCCCGACTATTGCAAAACCTGATATATAAAGACTAAAACGAGTTTTAAATCCCTAAAAATTACACAAACTTTTTGGAAATATCTCTCTCCATATTTGTGCATTGTGCATTTCCATTTTAGATGTGTACATTTTTCTTAAATCAAAACTTGAGTTTTCACTTTTTCCTTCATCTCGAAGACAAAAAACAGAATAGATGACAACGAAATGAAAATTTTAGACTCTGTGTATGGAGAAAATTTAAAGCAATAACAAACGTAAGTAAAGAAAATTTATTCATACACCACAAATGAAGAAAACAGTTTTCTCATCCAAGTTTGGGAAATTCCACTAGTTCAGCAACCCCAATAGGTTGGAATTTGATAAGAAAGAGATTTTTCTATACATGCTTTAAAATATGGATATGCATGGCTCGAAACATGTTAAAGTTGCAAATGACCCATGGATCCAAACCTTTCAAAAAGAATAAAAAACTTCTCATTAAATTCTCAAGTGAACGTGCGGTGGGATATTTAACCGAGTCAAACAAGCCATTATTTTGCCCATTAACGAAAAGCTGACCTAGCGATCATTGATCATTGTAAACTGATTTATCATGCGTAACGGGCCACATTTTTTTAAGGAATGACTTTTGGGTTGGGATTCTACACTCAGTTTAAAATTCCCTCGCCTCCCCTTTTCCCGACGATTGCAACACCTGATATATAAAGACTAAAACGAGTTTTAAATCCCTAAAAATTACACAAACTTTTTGGAAATATCTCTCTCCATATTTGTGCATTGTGCATTTCCATTTTAGATGTGTACATTTTTCTTAAATCAAAACTTGAGTTTTCACTTTTTCCTTCATCTCGAAGACAAAAAACAGAATAGATGACAACGAAATGAAAATTTTAGACTCTGTGTATGGAGAAAATTTAAAGCAATAACAAACGTAAGTAATGAAAATTTATTCACACACCACAAATGAAGAAAAAAGTTTCCTCATCCAAGTTTGGGAAATTCCACTAGTTCAGCAACCCCAATAGGTTGGAATTTGATAAGAAAGGGATTTTTCTACACATGCTTTAAAAAATGGATATGCATGCTCGAAACATGTTAAAGTTTCAAATGACCCATGGATCCAAAACTTTCAAAAAGAATAAAAAACTTCTCATTAAATTCTCAAGTGAACGTGCGGTGGGATATTTAACCGAGTCAAACAAGCCATTATTTTGCCCATTAACGAAAAGCTGACCTAGCGATCATTGATCATTGTAAAATGATTTATCATGCGTAACGGGCCACATTTTTTTAAGGAATGACTTTTGGGTTGGGATTCAACACTCAGTATAAAATTCCTTCGCCTCCCCTTTTCCCGACTATTGCAAAACCTGATATATAAAGACTAAAACGAGTTTTAAATCCCTAAAAATTACACAAACTTTTTGGAAATATCTCTCTCCATATTTGGGCATTGTGCATTTCCATTTTAGATGTGTACATTTTTCTTAAATCAAAACTTGAGTTTTCACTTTTTCCTTCATCTCGTAGACAAAAAACGGAATAGATGACAACGAAATTAAAATTTTAGACTCTGTGTATGGAGAAAATTTAAAGCAATAACAAACGTAAGTAAAGAAAATTTATTCACACACCACAAATGAAGAAAACAGTTTTCTCATCCAAGTTTGGGAAATTCCACTAGTTCAGCAACCCCAATAGGTTGGAATTTGATAAGAAAGAGATTTTTCTATACATGCTTCAAAAAATGGATATGCATGGCTCGAAACATGTTAATGTTGCAAATGACCCATGGATCCAAACCTTTCAAAAAGAATAAAAAACTTCTCATTAAATTCTCAAGTGAACGTGCGGTGGGATATTTAACCGAGTCAAACAAGCCATTATTTTGCCATTAACGAAAAGCTGACCTAGCGATCATTGATCATTGTAAACTGATTTATCATGCGTAACGGGCCACATTTTTTTAAGGAATGACTTTTGGGTTGGGATTCAACACTCAGTTTAAAATTCCCTCGCCTCCCCTTTTCCCGACGATTGCAACACCTGATATATAAAGACTAAAACGAGTTTTAAATCCCTAAAAATTACACAAACTTTTTGGAAATATCTCTCTCCATATTTGTGCATTGTGCATTTCCATTTTAGATGTGTACATTTTTCTTAAATCAAAACTTGAGTTTTCACTTTTTCCTTCATCTCGTAGACAAAAAACAGAATAGATGACAACGAAATGAAAATTTTAGACTCTGTGTATGGAGAAAATTTAAAGCAATAACAAACGTAAGTAAAGAAAATTTATTCACACACCACAAATGAAGAAAAAAGTTTCCTCATCCAAGTTTGGGAAATTCCACTAGTTCAGCAACCCCAATAGGTTGGAATTTGATAAGAAAGGGATTTTTCTACACATGCTTTAAATAATGGATATGCATGCTCGAAACATGTTAAAGTTGCAAATGACCCATGGATCCAAACCTTTCAAAAAGAATAAAAAACTTCTCATTAAATTCTCAAGTGAACGTGCGGTGGGATATTTAACCGAGTCAAACAAGCCATTATTTTGCCTATTAACAAAAAGCTGACCTAGCGATCATTGATCATTGTAAACTGATTTATCATGCGTAACGGGCCACATTTTTTTAAGGAATGACTTTTGGGTTGGGATTCAACACTCAGTTTAAAATTCCCTCGCCTCCCCTTTTCCCGACGATTGCAAGACCTGATATATAAAGACTAAAACGAGTTTTAAATCCCTAAAAATTACACAAACTTTTTGGAAATATCTCTCTCCATATTTGGGCATTGTGCATTTCCATTTTAGATGTGTACATTTTTCTTAAATCAAAACTTGAGTTTTCCCTTTTTCCTTCATCTCGAAGACAAAAAACAGAATAGATGACAACGAAATGAAAATTTTAGACTCTGTGTATGGAGAAAATTTAAAGCAATAACAAACGTAAGTAATGACAATTTATTCACACACCACAAATGAAGAAAAAAGTTTCCTCATCCAAGTTTGGGAAATTCCACTAGTTCAGCAACCCCAATAGGTTGGAATTTGATAAGAAAGGGATTTTTCTATACATGCTTTAAAATATGGATATGCATGGCTCGAAACATGTTAAAGTTGCAAATAACCCATGGATCCAAACCTTTCAAAAAGAATAAAAAACTTCTCATTAAATTCTCAAGTGAACGTGCGGTGGGATATTTAACCGAGTCAAACAAGCCATTATTTTGCCCATTAACGAAAAGCTGACCTAGCGATCATTGATCATTGTAAACTGATTTATCATGCGTAACGGGCCACATTTTTTTAAGCAATGACTTTTGGGTTGGGATTCAACACTCAGTTTAAAATTCCCTCGCCTCCCCTTTTCCCGACGATTGCAAGACCTGATATATAAAGACTAAAACGAGTTTTAAATCCCTAAAAATTACACAAACTTTTAGGAAATATCTCTCTCCATATTTGGGCATTGTGCATTTCCATTTTAGATGTGTACATTTTTCTTAAATCAAAACTTGAGTTTTCACTTTTTCCTTCATCTCGAAGACAAAAAACAGAATAGATGACAACGAAATGAAAATTTTAGACTCTGTGTATGGAGAAAATTTAAAGCAATAACAAACGTAAGTAATGAAAATTTATTCACACACCACAAATGAAGAAAACAGTTTTCTCATCCAAGTTTGGGAAATTCCACTAGTTCAGCAACCCCAATAGGTTGGAATTAGATAAGAAAGGGATTTTTCTACACATGCTTTAAAATATGGATATGCATGGCTCGAAACATGTTAAAGTTGCAAATGACCCATGGATCCAAACCTTTCAAAAAGAATAAAAAACTTCTCATTAAATTCTCAAGTGAACGTGCGGTGGGATATTTAACCGAGTCAAACAAGCCATTATTTTGCCATTAACGAAAAGCTGACCTAGCGATCATTGATCATTGTAAACTGATTTATCATGCGTAACGGGCCACATTTTTTTAAGGAATGACTTTTGGGTTGGGATTCAACACTCAGTTTAAAATTCCCTCGCCTCCCCTTTTCCCGACGATTGCAAGACCTGATATATAAAGACTAAAACGAGTTTTAAATCCCTAAAAATTACACAAACTTTTTGGAAATATCTCTCTCCATATTTGTGCATTGTGCATTTCCATTTTAGATGTGTACATTTTTCTTAAATCAAAACTTGAGTTTTCACTTTTTCCTTCATCTCGAAGACAAAAAACAGAATAGATGACAACGAAATGAAAATTTTAGACTCTGTGTATGGAGAAAATTTAAAGCAATAACAAACGTAAGTAATGAAAATTTATTCACACACCACAAATGAAGAAAAAAGTTTCGTCATCCAAGTTTGGGAAATTCCACTAGTTCAGCAACCCCAATAGGTTGGAATTTGATAAGAAAGGGATTTTTCTACACATGCTTTAAAAAATGGATATGCATGGCTCGAAACATGTTAAAGTTGCAAATGACCCATGGATCCAAACCTTTCAAAAAGAATAAAAAACTTCTCATTAAATTCTCAAGTGAACGTGCGGTGGGATATTTAACCGAGTCAAACAAGCCATTATTTTGCCCATTAACGAAAAGCTGACCTAGCGATCATTGATCATTGTAAACTGATTTATCATGCGTAACGGGCCACATTTTTTTAAGGAATGACTTTTGGGTTGGGATTCAACACTCAGTTTAAAATTCCCTCGCCTCCCCTTTTCCCGACGATTGCAACACCTGATATATAAAGACTAAAACGAGTTTTAAATCCCTAAAAATTACACAAACTTTTTGGAAATATCTCTCTCCATATTTGTGCATTGTGCATTTCCATTTTAGATGTGTACATTTTTCTTAAATGAAAACTTGAGTTTTCACTTTTTCCTTCATCTCGAAGACAAAAAACAGAATAGATGACAACGAAATGAAAATTTTAGACTCTGTGTATGGAGAAAATTTAAAGCAATAACAAACGTAAGTAAAGAAAATTTATTCACACACCACAAATGAAGAAAAAAGTTTCCTCATCCAAGTTTGGGAAATTCCACTAGTTCAGCAACCCCAATAGGTTGGAATTTGATAAGAAAGGGATTTTTCTATACATGCTTTAAAATATGGATATGCATGGCTCGAAACATGTTAAAGTTGCAAATGACCCATGGATCCAAACCTTTCAAAAAGAATAAAAAACTTCTCATTAAATTCTCAAGTGAACGTGCGGTGGGATATTTAACCGAGTCAAACAAGCCATTATTTTGCCCATTAACGAAAAGCTGACCTAGCGATCATTGATCATTGTAAACTGATTTATCATGCGTAACGGGCCACATTTTTTTAAGGAATGACTTTTGGGTTGGGATTCAACACTCAGTTTAAAATTCCCTCGCCTCCCCTTTTCCCGACGATTGCAAGACCTGATATATAAAGACTAAAACGAGTTTTAAATCCCTAAAAATTACACAAACTTTTTGGAAATATCTCTCTCCATATTTGGGCATTGTGCATTTCCATTTTAGATGTGTACATTTTTCTTAAATCAAAACTTGAGTTTTCACTTTTTCCTTCATCTCGAAGACAAAAAACAGAATAGATGACAACGAAATGAAAATTTTAGACTCTGTGTATGGAGAAAATTTAAAGCAATAACAAACGTAAGTAATGAAAATTTATTCACACACCACAAATGAAGAAAACAGTTTTCTCATCCAAGTTTGGGAAATTCCACTAGTTCAGCAACCCCAATAGGTTGGAATTTGATAAGAAAGGGATTTTTCTACACATGCTTTAAAATATGGATATGCATGGCTCGAAACATGTTAAAGTTGCAAATGACCCATGGATCCAAACCTTTCAAAAAGAATAAAAAACTTCTCATTAAATTCTCAAGTGAACGTGCGGTGGGATATTTAACCGAGTCAAACAAGCCATTATTTTGCCATTAACGAAAAGCTGACCTAGCGATCATTGATCATTGTAAACTGATTTATCATGCGTAACGGGCCACATTTTTTTAAGGAATGACTTTTGGGTTGGGATTCAACACTCAGTTTAAAATTCCCTCGCCTCCCCTTTTCCCGACGATTGCAACACCTGATATACAAAGACTAAAACGAGTTTTAAATCCCTAAAAATTACACAAACTTTTTGGAAATATCTCTCTCCATATTTGTGCATTGTGCATTTCCATTTTAGATGTGTACATTTTTCTTAAATCAAAACTTGAGTTTTCACTTTTTCCTTCATCTCGAAGACAAAAAACATAATAGATGACAACGAAATGAAAATTTTAGACTCTGTGTATGGAGAAAATTTAAAGCAATAACAAACGTAAGTAATGAAAATTTATTCACACACCACAAATGAAGAAAAAAGTTTCGTCATCCAAGTTTGGGAAATTCCACTAGTTCAGCAACCCCAATAGGTTGGAATTTGATAAGAAAGGGATTTTTCTACACATGCTTTAAAAAATGGATATGCATGGCTCGAAACATGTTAAAGTTGCAAATGACCCATGGATCCAAACCTTTCAAAAAGAATAAAAAACTTCTCATTAAATTCTCAAGTGAACGTGCGGTGGGATATTTAACCGAGTCAAACAAGCCATTATTTTGCCCATTAACGAAAAGCTGACCTAGCGATCATTGATCATTGTAAACTGATTTATCATGCGTAACGGGCCACATTTTTTTAAGGAATGACTTTTGGGTTGGGATTCAACACTCAGTTTAAAATTCCCTCGCCTCCCCTTTTCCCGACGATTGCAAAACCTGATATATAAAGACTAAAACGAGTTTTAAATCCCTAAAAATTACACAAACTTTTTGGAAATATCTCTCTCCATATTTGTGCATTGTGCATTTCCATTTTAGATGTGTACATTTTTCTTAAATCAAAACTTGAGTTTTCACTTTTTCCTTCATCTCGAAGACAAAAAACATAATAGATGACAACGAAATGAAAATTTTAGACTCTGTGTATGGAGAAAATTTAAAGCAATAACAAACGTAAGTAATGAAAATTTATTCACACACCACAAATGAAGAAAAAAGTTTCGTCATCCAAGTTTGGGAAATTCCACTAGTTCAGCAACCCCAATAGGTTGGAATTTGATAAGAAAGGGATTTTTCTACACATGCTTTAAAAAATGGATATGCATGGCTCGAAACATGTTAAAGTTGCAAATGACCCATGGATCCAAACCTTTCAAAAAGAATAAAAAACTTCTCATTAAATTCTCAAGTGAACGTGCGGTGGGATATTTAACCGAGTCAAACAAGCCATTATTTTGCCCATTAACGAAAAGCTGACCTAGCGATCATTGATCATTGTAAACTGATTTATCATGCGTAACGGGCCACATTTTTTTAAGGAATGACTTTTGGGTTGGGATTCAACACTCAGTTTAAAATTCCCTCGCCTCCCCTTTTCCCGACGATTGCAAAACCTGATATATAAAGACTAAAACGAGTTTTAAATCCCTAAAAATTACACAAACTTTTTGGAAATATCTCTCTCCATATTTGGGCATTGTGCATTTCCATTTTAGATGTGTACATTTTTCTTAAATCAAAACTTGAGTTTTCACTTTTTCCTTCATCTCGAAGACAAAAAACAGAATAGATGACAACGAAATGAAAATTTTAGACTCTGTGTATGGAGAAAATTTAAAGCAATAACAAACGTAAGTAAAGAAAATTTATTCACACACCACAAATGAAGAAAACAGTTTTCTCATCCAAGTTTGGGAAATTCCACTAGTTCAGCAACCCCAATAGGTTGGAATTTGATAAGAAAGAGATTTTCTACACATGCTTCAAAAAATGGATATGCATGGCTCGAAACATGTTAAAGTTGCAAATGACCCATGGATCCAAACCTTTCAAAAAGAATAAAAAACTTCTCATTAAATTCTCAAGTGAACGTGCGGTGGGATATTTAACCGAGTCAAACAAGCCATTATTTTGCCCATTAACGAAAAGCTGACCTAGCGATCATTGATCATTGTAAACTGATTTATCATGCGTAACGGGCCACATTTTTTTAAGGAATGACTTTTGGGTTGGGATTCAACACTCAGTTTAAAATTCCCTCGCCTCCCCTTTTCCCGACGATTGCAAAACCTGATATATAAAGACTAAAACGAGTTTTAAATCCCTAAAAATTACACAAAATTTTTGGAAATATCTCTCTCCATATTTGTGCATTGTGCATTTCCATTTTAGATGTGTACATTTTTCTTAAATCAAAACTTGAGTTTTCACTTTTTCCTTCATCTCGAAGACAAAAAACAGAATAGATGACAACGAAATGAAAATTTTAGACTCTGTGTATGGAGAAAATTTAAAGCAATAACAAACGTAAGTAATGACAATTTATTCACACACCACAAATGAAGAAAAAAGTTTCCTCATCCAAGTTTGGGAAATTCCACTAGTTCAGCAACCCCAATAGGTTGGAATTTGATAAGAAAGGGATTTTTCTACACATGCTTTAAAAAATGGATATGCATGCTCGAAACATGTTAAAGTTGCAAATGACCCATGGATCCAAAACTTTCAAAAAGAATAAAAAACTTCTCATTAAATTCTCAAGTGAACGTGCGGTGGGATATTTAACCGAGTCAAACAAGCCATTATTTTGCCCATTAACGAAAAGCTGACCTAGCGATCATTGATCATTGTAAACTGATTTATCATGCGTAACGGGCCACATTTTTTTAAGGAATGACTTTTGGGTTGGGATTCAACACTCAGTTTAAAATTCCCTCGCCTCCCCTTTTCCCGACGATTGCAAGACCTGATATATAAAGACTAAAACGAGTTTTAAATCCCTAAAAATTACACAAACTTTTTGGAAATATCTCTCTCCATATTTGGGCATTGTGCATTTCCATTTTAGATGTGTACATTTTTCTTAAATCAAAACTTGAGTTTTCACTTTTTCCTTCATCTCGTAGACAAAAAACAGAATAGATGACAACGAAATGAAAATTTTAGACTCTGTGTATGGAGAAAATTTAAAGCAATAACAAACGTAAGTAAAGAAAATTTATTCACACACCACAAATGAAGAAAACAGTTTTCTCATCCAAGTTTGGGAAATTCCACTAGTTCAGCAACCCCAATAGGTTGGAATTTGATAAGAAAGAGATTTTTCTATACATGCTTTAAAATATGGATATGCATGGCTCGAAACATGTTAAAGTTGCAAATGACCCATGGATCCAAACCTTTCAAAAAGAATAAAAAACTTCTCATTAAATTCTCAAGTGAACGTGCGGTGGGATATTTAACCGAGTCAAACAAGCCATTATTTTGCCATTAACGAAAAGCTGACCTAGCGATCATTGATCATTGTAAACTGATTTATCATGCGTAACGGGCCACATTTTTTAAGGAATGACTTTTGGGTTGGGATTCAACACTCAGTTTAAAATTCCCTCGCCTCCCCTTTTCCCGACGATTGCAAGACCTGATATATAAAGACTAAAACGAGTTTTAAATCCCTAAAAATTACACAAACTTTGTGGAAATATCTCTCTCCATATTTGTGCATTGTGCATTTCCATTTTAGATGTGTACATTTTTCTTAAATCAAAACTTGAGTTTTCACTTTTTCCTTCATCTCGAAGACAAAAAACAGAATAGATGACAACGAAATGAAAATTTTAGACTCTGTGTATGGAGAAAATTTAAAGCAATAACAAACGTAAGTAATGACAATTTATTCACACACCAAAAATGAAGAAAAATGTTTCCTCATCCAAGTTTGGGAAATTCCACTAGTTCAGCAACCCCAATAGGTTGGAATTTGATAAGAAAGGGATTTTTCTACACATGCTTTAAAAAATGGATATGCATGCTCGAAACATGTTAAAGTTGCAAATGACCCATGGATCCAAAACTTTCAAAAAGAATAAAAAACTTCTCATTAAATTCTCAAGTGAACGTGCGGTGGGATATTTAACCGAGTCAAACAAGCCATTATTTTGCCCATTAACGAAAAGCTGACCTAGCGATCATTGATCATTGTAAACTGATTTATCATGCGTAACGGGCCACATTTTTTTAAGGAATGACTTTTGGGTTGGGATTCAACACTCAGTTTAAAATTCCCTCGCCTCCCCTTTTCCCGACGATTGCAAGACCTTATATATAAAGACTAAAACGAGTTTTAAATCCCTAAAAATTACACAAACTTTTTGGAAATATCTCTCTCCATATTTGGGCATTGTGCATTTCCATTTTAGATGTGTACATTTTTCTTAAATCAAAACTTGAGTTTTCACTTTTTCCTTCATCTCGTAGACAAAAAACAAAATAGATGACAACGAAATGAAAATTTTAGACTCTGTGTATGGAGAAAATTTAAAGCAATAACAAACGTAAGTAAAGAAAATTTATTCACACACCACAAATGAAGAAAACAGTTTTCTCATCCAAGTTTGGGAAATTCCACTAGTTCAGCAACCCCAATAGGTTGGAATTTGATAAGAAAGAGATTTTTCTATACATGCTTTAAAATATGGATATGCATGGCTCGAAACATGTTAAAGTTGCAAATGACCCATGGATCCAAACCTTTCAAAAAGAATAAAAAACTTCTCATTAAATTCTCAAGTGAACGTGCGGTGGGATATTTAACCGAGTCAAACAAGCCATTATTTTGCCATTAACGAAAAGCTGACCTAGCGATCATTGATCATTGTAAACTGATTTATCATGCGTAACGGGCCACATTTTTTTAAGGAATGACTTTTGGGTTGGGATTCAACACTCAGTTTAAAATTCCCTCGCCTCCCCTTTTCCCGACGATTGCAACACCTGATATATAAAGACTAAAACGAGTTTTAAATCCCTAAAAATTACACAAACTTTTTGGAAATATCTCTCTCCATATTTGTGCATTGTGCATTTCCATTTTAGATGTGTACATTTTTCTTAAATCAAAACTTGAGTTTTCACTTTTTCCTTCATCTCGTAGACAAAAAACAGAATAGATGACAACGAAATGAAAATTTTAGACTCTGTGTATGGAGAAAATTTAAAGCAATAACAAACGTAAGTAAAGAAAATTTATTCACACACCACAAATGAAGAAAAAACTTTCCTCATCCAAGTTTGGGAAATTCCACTAGTTCAGCAACCCCAATAGGTTGGAATTTGATAAGAAAGGGATTTTTCTACACATGCTTTAAATAATGGATATGCATGCTCGAAACATGTTAAAGTTGCAAATGACCCATGGATCCAAACCTTTCAAAAAGAATAAAAAACTTCTCATTAAATTCTCAAGTGAACGTGCGGTGGGATATTTAACCGAGTCAAACAAGCCATTATTTTGCCCATTAACGAAAAGCTGACCTAGCGATCATTGATCATTGTAAACTGATTTATCATGCGTAACGGGCCACATTTTTTTAAGGAATGACTTTTGGGTTGGGATTCAACACTCAGTTTAAAATTCCCTCGCCTCCCCTTTTCCCGACGATTGCAAAACCTGATATATAAAGACTAAAACGAGTTTTAAATCCCTAAAAATTACACAAACTTTTTGGAAATATCTCTCTCCATATTTGGCCATTGTGCATTTCCATTTTAGATGTGTACATTTTTCTTAAATCAAAACTTGAGTTTACACTTTTTCCTTCATCTCGAAGACAAAAAACAGAATAGATGACAACGAAATGAAAATTTTAGACTCTGTGTATGGAGAAAATTTAAAGCAATAACAAACGTAAGTAATGAAAATTTATTCACACACCACAAATGAAGAAAAAAGTTTCCTCATCCAAGTTTGGGAAATTCCACTAGTTCAGCAACCCCAATAGGTTCGAATTTGATAAGAAAGGGATTTTTCTACACATGCTTTAAAAAATGGATATGCATGCTCGAAACATGTTAAAGTTGCAAATGACCCATGGATCCAAAACTTTCAAAAAGAATAAAAAACTTCTCATTAAATTCTCAAGTGAACGTGCGGTGGGATATTTAACCGAGTCAAACAAGCCATTATTTTGCCCATTAACGAAAAGCTGACCTAGCGATCATTGATCATTGTAAAATGATTTATCATGCGTAACGGGCCACATTTTTTTAAGGAATGACTTTTGGGTTGGGATTCAACACTCAGTTTAAAATTCCCTCGCCTCCCCTTTTCCCGACGATTGCAAGACCGGATATATAAAGACTAAAACGAGTTTTAAATCCCTAAAAATTACACAAACTTTTTGGAAATATCTCTCTCCATATTTGGGCATTGTGCATTTCCATTTTAGATGTGTACATTTTTCTTAAATCAAAACTTGAGTTTTCACTTTTTCCTTCATCTCGTAGACAAAAAACAGAATAGATGACAACGAAATGAAAATTTTAGACTCTGTGTATGGAGAAAATTTAAAGCAATAACAAACGTAAGTAAAGAAAATTTATTCACACACCACAAATGAAGAAAACAGTTTTCTCATCCAAGTTTGGGAAATTCCACTAGTTCAGCAACCCCAATAGGTTGGAATTTGATAAGAAAGAGATTTTTCTATACATGCTTTAAAATATGGATATGCATGGCTCGAAACATGTTAAAGTTGCAAATGACCCATGGATCCAAACCTTTCAAAAAGAATAAAAAACTTCTCATTAAATTCTCAAGTGAACGTGCGGTGGGATATTTAACCGAGTCAAACAAGCCATTATTTTGCCATTAACGAAAAGCTGACCTAGCGATCATTGATCATTGTAAACTGATTTATCATGCGTAACGGGCCACATTTTTTAAGGAATGACTTTTGGGTTGGGATTCAACACTCAGTTTAAAATTCCCTCGCCTCCCCTTTTCCCGACGATTGCAAGACCTGATATATAAAGACTAAAACGAGTTTTAAATCCCTAAAAATTACACAAACTTTGTGGAAATATCTCTCTCCATATTTGTGCATTGTGCATTTCCATTTTAGATGTGTACATTTTTCTTAAATCAAAACTTGAGTTTTCACTTTTTCCTTCATCTCGAAGACAAAAAACAGAATAGATGACAACGAAATGAAAATTTTAGACTCTGTGTATGGAGAAAATTTAAAGCAATAACAAACGTAAGTAATGACAATTTATTCACACACCACAAATGAAGAAAAATGTTTCCTCATCCAAGTTTGGGAAATTCCACTAGTTCAGCAACCCCAATAGGTTGGAATTTGATAAGAAAGGGATTTTTCTACACATGCTTTAAAAAATGGATATGCATGCTCGAAACATGTTAAAGTTGCAAATGACCCATGGATCCAAAACTTTCAAAAAGAATAAAAAACTTCTCATTAAATTCTCAAGTGAACGTGCGGTGGGATATTTAACCGAGTCAAACAAGCCATTATTTTGCCCATTAACGAAAAGCTGACCTAGCGATCATTGATCATTGTAAACTGATTTATCATGCGTAACGGGCCACATTTTTTTAAGGAATGACTTTTGGGTTGGGATTCAACACTCAGTTTAAAATTCCCTCGCCTCCCCTTTTCCCGACGATTGCAAGACCTTATATATAAAGACTAAAACGAGTTTTAAATCCCTAAAAATTACACAAACTTTTTGGAAATATCTCTCTCCATATTTGGGCATTGTGCATTTCCATTTTAGATGTGTACATTTTTCTTAAATCAAAACTTGAGTTTTCACTTTTTCCTTCATCTCGTAGACAAAAAACAAAATAGATGACAACGAAATGAAAATTTTAGACTCTGTGTATGGAGAAAATTTAAAGCAATAACAAACGTAAGTAAAGAAAATTTATTCACACACCACAAATGAAGAAAACAGTTTTCTCATCCAAGTTTGGGAAATTCCACTAGTTCAGCAACCCCAATAGGTTGGAATTTGATAAGAAAGAGATTTTTCTATACATGCTTTAAAATATGGATATGCATGGCTCGAAACATGTTAAAGTTGCAAATGACCCATGGATCCAAACCTTTCAAAAAGAATAAAAAACTTCTCATTAAATTCTCAAGTGAACGTGCGGTGGGATATTTAACCGAGTCAAACAAGCCATTATTTTGCCATTAACGAAAAGCTGACCTAGCGATCATTGATCATTGTAAACTGATTTATCATGCGTAACGGGCCACATTTTTTTAAGGAATGACTTTTGGGTTGGGATTCAACACTCAGTTTAAAATTCCCTCGCCTCCCCTTTTCCCGACGATTGCAACACCTGATATATAAAGACTAAAACGAGTTTTAAATCCCTAAAAATTACACAAACTTTTTGGAAATATCTCTCTCCATATTTGTGCATTGTGCATTTCCATTTTAGATGTGTACATTTTTCTTAAATCAAAACTTGAGTTTTCACTTTTTCCTTCATCTCGTAGACAAAAAACAGAATAGATGACAACGAAATGAAAATTTTAGACTCTGTGTATGGAGAAAATTTAAAGCAATAACAAACGTAAGTAAAGAAAATTTATTCACACACCACAAATGAAGAAAAAACTTTCCTCATCCAAGTTTGGGAAATTCCACTAGTTCAGCAACCCCAATAGGTTGGAATTTGATAAGAAAGGGATTTTTCTACACATGCTTTAAATAATGGATATGCATGCTCGAAACATGTTAAAGTTGCAAATGACCCATGGATCCAAACCTTTCAAAAAGAATAAAAAACTTCTCATTAAATTCTCAAGTGAACGTGCGGTGGGATATTTAACCGAGTCAAACAAGCCATTATTTTGCCCATTAACGAAAAGCTGACCTAGCGATCATTGATCATTGTAAACTGATTTATCATGCGTAACGGGCCACATTTTTTTAAGGAATGACTTTTGGGTTGGGATTCAACACTCAGTTTAAAATTCCCTCGCCTCCCCTTTTCCCGACGATTGCAAAACCTGATATATAAAGACTAAAACGAGTTTTAAATCCCTAAAAATTACACAAACTTTTTGGAAATATCTCTCTCCATATTTGGCCATTGTGCATTTCCATTTTAGATGTGTACATTTTTCTTAAATCAAAACTTGAGTTTACACTTTTTCCTTCATCTCGAAGACAAAAAACAGAATAGATGACAACGAAATGAAAATTTTAGACTCTGTGTATGGAGAAAATTTAAAGCAATAACAAACGTAAGTAATGAAAATTTATTCACACACCACAAATGAAGAAAAAAGTTTCCTCATCCAAGTTTGGGAAATTCCACTAGTTCAGCAACCCCAATAGGTTCGAATTTGATAAGAAAGGGATTTTTCTACACATGCTTTAAAAAATGGATATGCATGCTCGAAACATGTTAAAGTTGCAAATGACCCATGGATCCAAAACTTTCAAAAAGAATAAAAAACTTCTCATTAAATTCTCAAGTGAACGTGCGGTGGGATATTTAACCGAGTCAAACAAGCCATTATTTTGCCCATTAACGAAAAGCTGACCTAGCGATCATTGATCATTGTAAAATGATTTATCATGCGTAACGGGCCACATTTTTTTAAGGAATGACTTTTGGGTTGGGATTCAACACTCAGTTTAAAATTCCCTCGCCTCCCCTTTTCCCGACTATTGCAAAACCTGATATATAAAGACTAAAACGAGTTTTAAATCCCTAAAAATTACACAAACTTTTTGGAAATATCTCTCTCCATATTTGTGCATTGTGCATTTCCATTTTAGATGTGTACATTTTTCTTAAATCAAAACTTGAGTTTTCACTTTTTCCTTCATCTCGAAGACAAAAAACAGAATAGATGACAACGAAATGAAAATTTTAGACTCTGTGTATGGAGAAAATTTAAAGCAATAACAAACGTAAGTAATGAAAATTTATTCACACACCACAAATGAAGAAAAAAGTTTCCTCATCCAAGTTTGGGAAATTCCACTAGTTCAGCAACCCCAATAGGTTGGAATTTGATAAGAAAGGGATTTTTCTACACATGCTTTAAAAAATGGATATGCATGCTCGAAACATGTTAAAGTTGCAAATGACCCATGGATCCAAAACTTTCAAAAAGAATAAAAAACTTCTCATTAAATTCTCAAGTGAACGTGCGGTGGGATATTTAACCGAGTCAAACAAGCCATTATTTTGCCCATTAACGAAAAGCTGACCTAGCGATCATTGATCATTGTAAAATGATTTATCATGCGTAACGGGCCACATTTTTTTAAGGAATGACTTTTGGGTTGGGATTCAACACTCAGTTTAAAATTCCCTCGCCTCCCCTTTTCCCGACTATTGCAAAACCTGATATATAAAGACTAAAACGAGTTTTAAATCCCTAAAAATTACACAAACTTTTTGGAAATATCTCTCTCCATATTTGTGCATTGTGCATTTCCATTTTAGATGTGTACATTTTTCTTAAATCAAAACTTGAGTTTTCACTTTTTCCTTCATCTCGAAGACAAAAAACAGAATAGATGACAACGAAATGAAAATTTTAGACTCTGTGTATGGAGAAAATTTAAAGCAATAACAAACGTAAGTAAAGAAAATTTATTCACACACCACAAATGAAGAAAAAAGTTTTCTCATCCAAGTTTGGGAAATTCCACTAGTTCAGCAACCCCAATAGGTTGGAATTTGATAAGAAAGGGATTTTTCTACACATGCTTTAAAAAATGGATATGCATGGCTCGAAACATGTTAAAGTTGCAAATGACCCATGGATCCAAACCTTTCAAAAAGAATAAAAAACTTCTCATTAAATTCTCAAGTGAACGTGCGGTGGGATATTTAACCGAGTCAAACAAGCCATTATTTTGCCCATTAACGAAAAGCTGACCTAGAGATCATTGATCATTGTAAAATGATTTATCATGCGTAACGGGCCACATTTTTTTAAGGAATGACTTTTGGGTTGGGATTCAACACTCAGTTTAAAATTCCCTCGCCTCCCCTTTTCCCGACTATTGCAAAACCTGATATATAAAGACTAAAACGAGTTTTAAATCCCTAAAAATTACACAAACTTTTTGGAAATATCTCTCTCCATATTTGTGCATTGTGCATTTCCATTTTAGATGTGTACATTTTTCTTAAATCAAAACTTGAGTTTTCACTTTTTCCTTCATCTCGAAGACAAAAAACAGAATAGATGACAACGAAATGAAAATTTTAGACTCTGTGTATGGAGAAAATTTAAAGCAATAACAAACGTAAGTAAAGAAAATTTATTCACACACCACAAATGAAGAAAAAAGTTTTCTCATCCAAGTTTGGGAAATTCCACTAGTTCAGCAACCCCAATAGGTTGGAATTTGATAAGAAAGGGATTTTTCTACACATGCTTTAAAAAATGGATATGCATGGCTCGAAACATGTTAAAGTTGCAAATGACCCATGGATCCAAACCTTTCAAAAAGAATAAAAAACTTCTCATTAAATTCTCAAGTGAACGTGCGGTGGGATATTTAACCGAGTCAAACAAGCCATTATTTTGCCCATTAACGAAAAGCTGACCTAGAGATCATTGATCATTGTAAAATGATTTATCATGCGTAACGGGCCACATTTTTTTAAGGAATGACTTTTGGGTTGGGATTCAACACTCAGTTTAAAATTCCCTCGCCTCCCCTTTTCCCGACTATTGCAAAACCTGATATATAAAGACTAAAACGAGTTTTAAATCCCTAAAAATTACACAAACTTTTTGGAAATATCTCTCTCCATATTTGTGCATTGTGCATTTCCATTTTAGATGTGTACATTTTTCTTAAATTAAAACTTGAGTTTTCACTTTTTCCTTCATCTCGAAGACAAAAAACAGAATAGATGACAACGAAATGAAAATTTTAGACTCTGTGTATGGAGAAAATTTAAAGCAATAACAAACGTAAGTAAAGAAAATTTATTCACACACCACAAATGAAGAAAAAAGTTTTCTCATCCAAGTTTGGGAAATTCCACTAGTTCAGCAACCCCAATAGGTTGGAATTTGATAAGAAAGGGATTTTTCTACACATGCTTTAAAAAATGGATATGCATGGCTCGAAACATGTTAAAGTTGCAAATGACCCATGGATCCAAACCTTTCAAGAAGAATAAAAAACTTCTCATTAAATTCTCAAGTGAACGTGCGGTGGGATATTTAACCGAGTCAAACAAGCCATTATTTTGCCATTAACGAAAAGCTGACCTAGCGATCATTGATCATTGTAAACTGATTTATCATGCGTAACGGGCCACATTTTTTTAAGGAATGACTTTTGGGTTGGGATTCAACACTCAGTTTAAAATTCCCTCGCCTCCCCTTTTCCCGACGATTGCAAGACCTGATATATAAAGACTAAAACGAGTTTTAAATCCCTAAAAATTACACAAACTTTTTGGAAATATCTCTCTCCATATTTGTGCATTGTGCATTTACATTTTAGATGTGTACATTTTTCTTAAATCAAAACTTGAGTTTTCACTTTTTCCTTCATCTCGAAGACAAAAAACAGAATAGATGACAACGAAATGAAAATTTTAGACTCTGTGTATGGAGAAAATTTAAAGCAATAACAAACGTAAGTAATGAAAATTTATTCACACACCACAAATGAAGAAAAAAGTTTCCTCATCCAAGTTTGGGAAATTCCACTAGTTCAGCAACCCCAATAGGTTGGAATTTGATAAGAAAGGGATTTTTCTACACATGCTTTAAAAAATGGATATGCATGCTCGAAACATGTTAAAGTTGCAAATGACCCATGGATCCAAAACTTTCAAAAAGAATAAAAAACTTCTCATTAAATTCTCAAGTGAACGTGCGGTGGGATATTTAACCGAGTCAAACAAGCCATTATTTTGCCCATTAACGAAAAGCTGACCTAGCGATCATTGATCATTGTAAAATGATTTATCATGCGTAACGGGCCACATTTTTTTAAGGAATGACTTTTGGGTTGGGATTCAACACTCAGTTTAAAATTCCCTCGCCTCCCCTTTTCCCGACTATTGCAAAACCTGATATATAAAGACTAAAACGAGTTTTAAATCCCTAAAAATTACACAAACTTTTTGGAAATATCTCTCTCCATATTTGTGCATTGTGCATTTCCATTTTAGATGTGTACATTTTTCTTAAATCAAAACTTGAGTTTTCACTTTTTCCTTCATCTCGAAGACAAAAAACAAAATAGATGACAACGAAATGAAAATTTTAGACTCTGTGTATGGAGAAAATTTAAAGCAATAACAAACGTAAGTAATGAAAATTTATTCACACACCACAAATGAAGAAAAAAGTTTCCTCATCCAAGTTTGGGAAATTCCACTAGTTCAGCAACCCCAATAGGTTGGAATTTGATAAGAAAGGGATTTTTCTACACATGCTTTAAAAAATGGATATGCATGCTCGAAACATGTTAAAGTTGCAAATGACCCATGGATCCAAAACTTTCTAAAAGAATAAAAAACTTCTCATTAAATTCTCAAGTGAACGTGCGGTGGGATATTTAACCGAGTCAAACAAGCCATTATTTTGCCCATTAACGAAAAGCTGACCTAGCGATCATTGATCATTGTAAAATGATTTATCATGCGTAACAGGCCACATTTTTTTAAGGAATGACTTTTGGGTTGGGATTCAACACTCAGTTTAAAATTCCCTCGCCTCCCCTTTTCCCGACTATTGCAAAACCTGATATATAAAGACTAAAACGAGTTTTAAATCCCTAAAAATTACACAAACTTTTTGGAAATATCTCTCTCCATATTTGTGCATTGTGCATTTCCATTTTAGATGTGTACATTTTTCTTAAATCAAAACTTGAGTTTTCACTTTTTCCCTCATCTCGTAGACAAAAAACAGAATAGATGACAACGAAATGAAAATTTTAGACTCTGTGTATGGAGAAAATTTAAGGCAATAACAAACGTAAGTAAAGAAAATTTATTCACACACCACAAATGAGGAAAAAAGTTTTCTCATCCAAGTTTGGGAAATTCCACTAGTTCAGCAACCCCAATAGCTTGGAATTTGATAAGAAAGAGATTTTTCTACACATGCTTCAAAAAATGGATATGCATGGCTCGAAACATGTTAAAGTTGCAAATGACCCATGGATCCAAACCTTTCAAAAATAATAAAAAACTTCTCATTAAATTCCCAAGTGAACGTGCGGTGGGATATTTAACCGAGTCAAACAAGCCATTATTTTGCCCATTAACGAAAAGCTGACCTAGCGATCATTGATCATTGTAAACTGATTTATCATGCGTAACGGGCCACATTTTTTTAAGGAATGACTTTTGGGTTGGGATTCAACACTCAGTTTAAAATTCCCTCGCCACCCCTTTTCCCGACGATTGCAAAACCTGATATATAAAGACTAAAACGAGTTTTAAATCCCTAAAAATTACACAAACTTTTTGGAAATATCTCTCTCCATATTTGTGCATTGTGCATTTCCATTTTAGATGTGTACATTTTTCTTAAATCAAAACTTGAGTTTTCACTTTTTCCTTCATCTCGAAGACAAAAAACAGAATAGATGACAACGAAATGAAAATTTTAGACTCTGTGTATGGAGAAAATTTAAAGCAATAACAAACGTAAGTAATGAAAATTTATTCACACACCACAAATGAAGAAAAAAGTTTCCTCATCCAAGTTTGGGAAATTCCACTAGTTCAGCAACCCCAATAGGTTGGAATTTGATAAGAAAGGGATTTTTCTACACATGCTTTAAAAAATGGATATGCATGCTCGAAACATGTTAAAGTTGCAAATGACCCATGGATCCAAAACTTTCAAAAAGAATAAAAAACTTCTCATTAAATTCTCAAGTGAACGTGCGGTGGGATATTTAACCGAGTCAAAGAAGCCATTATTTTGCCCATTAACGAAAAGCTGACCTAGCGATCATTGATCATTGTAAACTGATTTATCATGCGTAACGGGCCACATTTTTTTAAGGAATGACTTTTGGGTTGGGATTCAACACTCAGTTTAAAATTCCCTCGCCTCCCCTTTTCCCGACGATTGCAAGACCTGATATATAAAGACTAAAACGAGTTTTAAATCCCTAAAAATTACACAAACTTTTTGGAAATATCTCTCTCCATATTTGGGCATTGTGCATTTCCATTTTAGATGTGTACATTTTTCTTAAATCAAAACTTGAGTTTTCACTTTTTCCTTCATCTCGTAGACAAAAAACAGAATAGATGACAACGAAATGAAAATTTTAGACTCTGTGTATGGAGAAAATTTAAAGCAATAACAAACGTAAGTAAAGAAAATTTATTCACACACCACAAATGAAGAAAAAAGTTTTCTCATCCAAGTTTGGGAAATTCCACTAGTTCAGCAACCCCAATAGGTTGGAATTTGATAAGAAAGAGATTTTTCTACACATGCTTCAAAAAATGGATATGCATGGCTCGAAACATGTTAAAGTTGCAAATGACCCATGGATCCAAACCTTTCAAAAAGAATAAAAAACTTCTCATTAAATTCTCAAGTGAACGTGCGGTGGGATATTTAACCGAGTTAAACAAGCCATTATTTTGCCCATTAACGAAAAGCTGACCTAGCGATCATTGATCATTGTAAACTGATTTATCATGCGTAACGGGCCACATTTTTTTAAGGAATGACTTTTGGGTTGGGATTCAACACTCAGTTTAAAATTCCCTCGCCTCCCCTTTTCCCGACGATTGCAAAACCTGATATATAAAGACTAAAACGAGTTTTAAATCCCTAAAAATTACACAAACTTTTTGGAAATATCTCTCTCCATATTTGTGCATTGTGCATTTCCATTTTAGATGTGTACATTTTTCTTAAATCAAAACTTGAGTTTTCACTTTTTCCTTCATCTCGAAGACAAAAAACAGAATAGATGACAACGAAATGAAAATTTTAGACTCTGTGTATGGAGAAAATTTAAAGCAATAACAAACGTAAGTAATGACAATTTATTCACACACCACAAATGAAGAAAAAAGTTTCCTCATCCAAGTTTGGGAAATTCCACTGGTTCAGCAACCCCAATAGGTTGGAATTTGATAAGAAAGGGATTTTTCTACACATGCTTTAAAAAATGGATATGCATGCTCGAAACATGTTAAAGTTGCAAATGACCCATGGATCCAAAACTTTCAAAAAGAATAAAAAACTTCTCACTAAATTCTCAAGTGAACGTGCGGTGGGATATTTAACCGAGTCAAACAAGCCATTATTTTGCCCATTAACGAAAAGCTGACCTAGCGATCATTGATCATTGTAAAATGATTTATCATGCGTAACGGGCCACATTTTTTTAAGGAATGACTTTTGGGTTGGGATTCAACACTCAGTTTAAAATTCCCTCGCCTCCGCTTTTCCCGACTATTGCAAAACCTGATATATAAAGACTAAAACGAGTTTTAAATCCCTAAAAATTACACAAACTTTTTGGAAATATCTCTCTCCATATTTGTGCATTGTGCATTTCCATTTTAGATGTGTACATTTTTCTTAAATCAAAACTTGAGTTTTCACTTTTTCCCTCATCTCGTAGACAAAAAACAGAATAGATGACAACGAAATGAAAATTTTAGACTCTGTGTATGGAGAAAATTTAAAGCAATAACAAACGTAAGTAAAGAAAATTTATTCACACACCACAAATGAAGAAAAAAGTTTTCTCATCCAAGTTTGGGAAATTCCACTAGTTCAGCAACCCCAATAGGTTGGAATTTGATAAGAAAGAGATTTTTCTACACATGCTTCAAAAAATGGATATGCATGGCTCGAAACATGTTAAAGTTGCAAATGACCCATGGATCCAAACCTTTCAAAAAGAATAAAAAACTTCTCATTAAATTCTCAAGTGAACGTGCGGTGGGATATTTAACCGAGTCAAACAAGCCATTATTTTGCCCATTAACGAAAAGCTGACCTAGCGATCATTGATCATTGTAAACTGATTTATCATGCGTAACGGGCCACATTTTTTTAAGGAATGACTTTTGGGTTGGGATTCAACACTCAGTTTAAAATTCCCTCGCCTCCCCTTTTCCCGACGATTGCAAAACCTGATATATAAAGACTAAAACGAGTTTTAAATCCCTAAAAATTACACAAACTTTTTGGAAATATCTCTCTCCATATTTGTGCAATGTGCATTTCCATTTTAGATGTGTACATTTTTCTTAAATCAAAACTTGAGTTTTCACTTTTTCCTTCATCTCGAAGACAAAAAACAGAATAGATGACAACGAAATGAAAATTTTAGACTCTGTGTATGGAGAAAATTTAAAGCAATAACAAACGTAAGTAAAGAAAATTTATTCACACACCACAAATGAAGAAAAAAGTTTTCTCATCCAAGTTTGGGAAATTCCACTAGTTCAGCAACCCCAATAGGTTGGAATTTGATAAGAAAGAGATTTTTCTACACATGCTTCAAAAAATGGATATGCATGGCTCGAAACATGTTAAAGTTGCAAATGACCCATGGATCCAAACCTTTCAAAAAGAATAAAAAACTTCTCATTAAATTCTCAAGTGAACGTGCGGTGGGATATTTAACCGAGTCAAACAAGCCATTATTTTGCCCATTAACGAAAAGCTGACCTAGCGATCATTGATCATTGTAAACTGATTTATCATGCGTAACGGGCCACATTTTTTTAAGGAATGACTTTTGGGTTGGGATTCAACACTCAGTTTAAAATTCCCTCGCCTCCCCTTTTCCCGACGATTGCAAGACCTGATATATAAAGACTAAAACGAGTTTTAAATCCCTAAAAATTACACAAACTTTTTGGAAATATCTCTCTCCATATTTGGGCATTGTGCATTTCCATTTTAGATGTGTACATTTTTCTTAAATCAAAACTTGAGTTTTCACTTTTTCCTTCATCTCGTAGACAAAAAACAGAATAGATGACAACGAAATGAAAATTTTAGACTCTGTGTATGGAGAAAATTTAAAGCAATAACAAACGTAAGTAAAGAAAATTTATTCACACACCACAAATGAAGAAAACAGTTTTCTCATCCAAGTTTGGGAAATTCCACTAGTTCAGCAACCCCAATAGGTTGGAATTTGATAAGAAAGAGATTTTTCTATACATGCTTTAAAATATGGATATGCATGGCTCGAAACATGTTAAAGTTGCAAATGACCCATGGATCCAAACCTTTCAAAAAGAATAAAAAACTTCTCATTAAATTCTCAAGTGAACGTGCGGTGGGATATTTAACCGAGTCAAACAAGCCATTATTTTGCCCATTAACGAAAAGCTGACCTAGCGATCATTGATCATTGTAAACTGATTTATCATGCGTAACGGGCCACATTTTTTTAAGGAATGACTTTTGGGTTGGGATTCAACACTCAGTTTAAAATTCCCTCGCCTCCCCTTTTCCCGACGATTGCAACACCTGATATATAAAGACTAAAACGAGTTTTAAATCCCTAAAAATTACACAAACTTTTTGGAAATATCTCTCTCCATATTTGTGCATTGTGCATTTCCATTTTAGATGTGTACATTTTTCTTAAATCAAAACTTGAGTTTTCACTTTTTCCTTCATCTCGAAGACAAAAAACAGAATAGATGACAACGAAATGAAAATTTTAGACTCTGTGTATGGAGAAAATTTAAAGCAATAACAAACGTAAGTAAAGAAAATTTATTCACACACCACAAATGAAGAAAAAAGTTTTCTCATCCAAGTTTGGGAAATTCCACTAGTTCAGCAACCCCAATAGGTTGGAATTTGATAAGAAAGGGATTTTTCTACACATGCTTTAAAAAATGGATATGCATGGCTCGAAACATGTTAAAGTTGCAAATGACCCATGGATCCAAACCTTTCAAAAAGAATAAAAAACTTCTCATTAAATTCTCAAGTGAACGTGCGGTGGGATATTTAACCGAGTCAAACAAGCCATTATTTTGCCATTAACGAAAAGCTGACCTAGCGATCATTGATCATTGTAAACTGATTTATCATGCGTAACGGGCCACATTTTTTTAAGGAATGACTTTTGGGTTGGGATTCAACACTCAGTTTAAAATTCCCTCGCCTCCCCTTCTCCCGACGATTGCAACACCTGATATATAAAGACTAAAACGAGTTTTAAATCCCTAAAAATTACCCAAACTTTTTGGAAATATCTCTCTCCATATTTGTGCATTGTGCATTTCCATTTTAGATGTGTACATTTTTCTTAAATCAAAACTTGAGTTTTCACTTTTTCCTTCATCTCGAAGACAAAAAACAGAATAGATGACAACGAAATGAAAATTTTAGACTCTGTGTATGGAGAAAATTTAAAGCAATAACAAACGTAAGTAAAGAAAATTTATTCACACACCACAAATGAAGAAAAAAGTTTTCTCATCCAAGTTTGGGAAATTCCACTAGTTCAGCAACCCCAATAGGTTGGAATTTGATAAGAAAGGGATTTTTCTACACATGCTTTAAAAAATGGATATGCATGGCTCGAAACATGTTAAAGTTGCAAATGACCCATGGATCCAAACCTTTCAAGAAGAATAAAAAACTTCTCATTAAATTCTCAAGTGAACGTGCGGTGGGATATTTAACCGAGTCAAACAAGCCATTATTTTGCCATTAACGAAAAGCTGACCTAGCGATCATTGATCATTGTAAACTGATTTATCATGCGTAACGGGCCACATTTTTTTAAGGAATGACTTTTGGGTTGGGATTCAACACTCAGTTTAAAATTCCCTCGCCTCCCCTTTTCCCGACGATTGCAAGACCTGATATATAAAGACTAAAACGAGTTTTAAATCCCTAAAAATTACACAAACTTTTTGGAAATATCTCTCTCCATATTTGTGCATTGTGCATTTCCATTTTAGATGTGTACATTTTTCTTAAATCAAAACTTGAGTTTTCACTTTTTCCTTCATCTCGAAGACAAAAAACAGAATAGATGACAACGAAATGAAAATTTTAGACTCTGTGTATGGAGAAAATTTAAAGCAATAACAAACGTAAGTAATGAAAATTTATTCACACACCACAAATGAAGAAAAAAGTTTCCTCATCCAAGTTTGGGAAATTCCACTAGTTCAGCAACCCCAATAGGTTGGAATTTGATAAGAAAGGGATTTTTCTACACATGCTTTAAAAAATGGATATGCATGCTCGAAACATGTTAAAGTTGCAAATGACCCATGGATCCAAAACTTTCAAAAAGAATAAAAAACTTCTCATTAAATTCTCAAGTGAACGTGCGGTGGGATATTTAACCGAGTCAAACAAGCCATTATTTTGCCCATTAACGAAAAGCTGACCTAGCGATCATTGATCATTGTAAAATAATTTATCATGCGTAACGGGCCACATTTTTTTAAGGAATGACTTTTGGGTTGGGATTCAACACTCAGTTTAAAATTCCCTCGCCTCCCCTTTTCCCGACTATTGCAAAACCTGATATATAAAGACTAAAACGAGTTTTAAATCCCTAAAAATTACACAAACTTTTTGGAAATATCTCTCTCCATATTTGTGCATTGTGCATTTCCATTTTAGATGTGTACATTTTTCTTAAATCAAAACTTGAGTTTTCACTTTTTCCCTCATCTCGTAGACAAAAAACAGAATAGATGACAACGAAATGAAAATTTTTGACTCTGTGTATGGAGAAAATTTAAGGCAATAACAAACGTAAGTAAAGAAAATTTATTCACACACCACAAATGAAGAAAAAAGTTTTCTCATCCAAGTTTGGGAAATTCCACTAGTTCAGCAACCCCAATAGGTTGGAATTTGATAAGAAAGAGATTTTTCTACACATGCTTCAAAAAATGGATATGCATGGCTCGAAACATGTTAAAGTTGCAAATGACCCATGGATCCAAACCTTTCAAAAAGAATAAAAACCTTCTCATTAAATTCTCAAGTGAACGTGCGGTGGGATATTTAACCGAGTCAAACAAGCCATTATTTTGCCCATTAACGAAAAGCTGACCTAGCGATCATTGATCATTGTAAACTGATTTATCATGCGTAACGGGCCACATTTTTTTAAGGAATGACTTTTGGGTTGGGATTCAACACTCAGTTTAAAATTCCCTCGCCTCCCCTTTTCCCGACGATTGCAAAACCTGATATATAAAGACTAAAACGAGTTTTAAATCCCTAAAAATTACACAAACTTTTTGGAAATATCTCTCTCCATATTTGTGCATTGTGCATTTCTATTTTAGATGTGTACATTTTTCTTAAATCAAAACTTGAGTTTTCACTTTTTCCTTCATCTCGAAGACAAAAAACAGAATAGATGACAACGAAATGAAAATTTTAGACTCTGTGTATGGAGAAAATTTAAAGCAATAACAAACGTAAGTAATGAAAATTTATTCACACACCACAAATGAAGAAAAAAGTTTCCTCATCCAAGTTTGGGAAATTCCACTAGTTCAGCAACCCCAATAGGTTGGAATTTGATAAGAAAGGGATTTTTCTACACATGCTTTAAAAAATGGATATGCATGCTCGAAACATGTTAAAGTTGCAAATGACCCATGGATCCAAAACTTTCAAAAAGAATAAAAAACTTCTCATTAAATTCTCAAGTGAACGTGCGGTGGGATATTTAACCGAGTCAAACAAGCCATTATTTTGCCCATTAACGAAAAGCTGACCTAGCGATCATTGATCATTGTAAAATGATTTATCATGCGTAACGGGCCACATTTTTTTAAGGAATGACTTTTGGGTTGGGATTCAACACTCAGTTTAAAATTCCCTCGCCTCCGCTTTTCCCGACTATTGCAAAACCTGATATATAAAGACTAAAACGAGTTTTAAATCCCTAAAAATTACACAAACTTTTTGGAAATATCTCTCTCCATATTTGTGCATTGTGCATTTCCATTTTAGACGTGTACATTTTTCTTAAATCAAAACTTGAGTTTTCACTTTTTCCCTCATCTCGTAGACAAAAAACAGAATAGATGACAACGAAATGAAAATTTTAGACTCTGTGTATGGAGAAAATTTAAAGCAATAACAAACGTAAGTAAAGAAAATTTATTCACACACCACAAATGAAGAAAAAAGTTTTCTCATCCAAGTTTGGGAAATTCCACTAGTTCAGCAACCCCAATAGGTTGGAATTTGATAAGAAAGAGATTTTTCTACACATGCTTCAAAAAATGGATATGCATGGCTCGAAACATGTTAAAGTTGCAAATGACCCATGGATCCAAACCTTTCAAAAAGAATAAAAAACTTCTCATTAAATTCTCAAGTGAACGTGCGGTGGGATATTTAACCGAGTCAAACAAGCCATTATTTTGCCCATTAACGAAAAGCTGACCTAGCGATCATTGATCATTGTAAACTGATTTATCATGCGTAACGGGCCACATTTTTTTAAGGAACGACTTTTGGGTTGGGATTCAACACTCAGTTTAAAATTCCCTCGCCTCCCCTTTTCCCGACGATTGCAACACCTGATATATAAAGACTAAAACGAGTTTTAAATCCCTAAAAATTACACAAACTTTTTGGAAATATCTCTCTCCATATTTGGGCATTGTGCATTTCCATTTTAGATGTGTACATTTTTCTTAAATCAAAACTTGAGTTTTCACTTTTTCCTTCATCTCGTAGACAAAAAACAGAATAGATGACAACGAAATGAAAATTTTAGACTCTGTGTATGGAGAAAATTTAAAGCAATAACAAACGTAAGTAAAGAAAATTTATTCACACACCACAAATGAAGAAAACAGTTTTCTCATCCAAGTTTGGGAAATTCCACTAGTTCAGCAACCCCAATAGGTTGGAATTTGATAAGAAAGAGATTTTTCTATACATGCTTTAAAATATGGATATGCATGGCTCGAAACATGTTAAAGTTGCAAATGACCCATGGATCCAAACCTTTCAAAAAGAATAAAAAACTTCTCATTAAATTCTCAAGTGAACGTGCGGTGGGATATTTAACCGAGTCAAACAAGCCATTATTTTGCCATTAACGAAAAGCTGACCTAGCGATCATTGATCATTGTAAACTGATTTATCATGCGTAACGGGCCACATTTTTTTAAGGAATGACTTTTGGGTTGGGATTCAACACTCAGTTTAAAATTCCCTCGCCTCCCCTTTTCCCGACGATTGCAAGACCTGATATATAAAGACTAAAACGAGTTTTAAATCCCTAAAAATTACACAAACTTTTTGGAAATATCTCTCTCCATATTTGTGCATTGTGCATTTCCATTTTAGATGTGTACATTTTTCTTAAATCAAAACTTGAGTTTTCACTTTTTCCTTCATCTCGAAGACAAAAAACAGAATAGATGACAACGAAATGAAAATTTTAGACTCTGTGTATGGAGAAAATTTAAAGCAATAACAAACATAAGTAATGAAAATTTATTCACACACCACAAATGAAGAAAAAAGTTTCCTCATCAAAGTTTGGGAAATTCCACTAGTTCAGCAACCCAATAGGTTGGAATTTGATAAGAAAGAGATTTTTCTACACATGCTTCAAAAAATGGATATGCATGGCTCGAAACATGTTAAAGTTGCAAATGACCCATGGATCCAAACCTTTCAAAAAGAATAAAAAACTTCTCATTAAATTCTCAAGAGAACGTGCGGTGGGATATTTAACCGAGTCAAACAAGCCATTATTTTGCCCATTAACGAAAAGCTGACCTAGCGATCATTGATCATTGTAAACTGATTTATCATGCGTAACGGGCCACATTTTTTTAAGGAATGACTTTTGGGTTGGGATTCAACACTCAGTTTAAAATTCCCTCGCCTCCCCTTTTCCCGACGATTGCAAAACCTGATATATAAAGACTAAAACGAGTTTTAAATCCCTAAAAATTACACAAACTTTTTGGAAATATCTCTCTCCATATTTGTGCATTGTGCATTTCCATTTTAGATGTGTACATTTTTCTTAAATCAAAACTTGAGTTTTCACTTTTTCCTTCATCTCGTAGACAAAAAACAGAATAGATCACAACGAAATGAAAATTTTAGACTCTGTGTATGGAGAAAATTTAAAGCAATAACAAACGTAAGTAATGAAAATTTATTCACACACCACAAATGAAGAAAAAAGTTTCCTCATCCAAGTTTGGGAAATTCCACTAGTTCAGCAACCCCAATAGGTTGGAATTTGATAAGAAAGGGATTTTTCTACACATGCTTTAAAAAATGGATATGCATGCTCGAAACATGTTAAAGTTGCAAATGACCCATGGATCCAAACCTTTCAAAAAGAATAAAAAACTTCTCATTAAATTCTCAAGTGAACGTGCGGTGGGATATTTAACCGAGTCAAACAAGCCATTATTTTGCCCATTAACGAAAAGCTGACCTAGCGATCATTGATCATTGTAAACTGATTTATCATGCGTAACGGGCCACATTTTTTTAAGGAATGACTTTTGGGTTGGGATTCAACACTCAGTTTAAAATTCCCTCGCCTCCCCTTTTCCCGACGATTGCAAGACCTGATATATAAAGACTAAAACGAGTTTTAAATCCGTAAAAATTACTCAAACTTTTTGGAAATATCTCTCTCCATATTTGGGCATTGTGCATTTCCATTTTAGATGTGTACATTTTTCTTAAATCAAAACTTGAGTTTTCACTTTTTCCTTCATCTCGTAGACAAAAAACAAAATAGATGACAACGAAATGAAAATTTTAGACTCTGTGTATGGAGAAAATTTAAAGCAATAACAAACGTAAGTAAAGAAAATTTATTCACACACCACAAATGAAGAAAACAGTTTTCTCATCCAAGTTTGGGAAATTCCACTAGTTCAGCAACCCCAATAGGTTGGAATTTGATAAGAAAGGGATTTTTCTACACATGCTTTAAAAAATGGATACGCATGCTCGAAACATGTTAAAGTTGCAAATGACCCATGGATCCAAAATTTTCAAAAAGAATAAAAAACTTCTCATTAAATTCTCAAGTGAACGTGCGGTGGGATATTTAACCGAGTCAAACAAGCCATTATTTTGCCCATTAACGAAAAGCTGACCTAGCGATCATTGATCATTGTAAAATGATTTATCATGCGTAACGGGCCACTTTTTTTTAAGGAATGACTTTTGGGTTGGGATTCAACACTCAGTTTAAAATTCCCTCGCCTCCCCTTTTCCCGACGATTGCAAGACCTGATATATAAAGGCTAAAACGAGTTTTAAATCCCTAAAAATTACACAAACTTTTTGGAAATATCTCTCTCCATATTTGTGCATTGTGCATTTCCATTTTAGATGTGTACATTTTTCTTAAATCAAAACTTGAGTTTTCACTTTTTCCTTCATCTCGAAGACAAAAAACAGAATAGATGACAACGAAATGAAAATTTTAGACTCTGTGTATGGAGAAAATTTAAAGCAATAACAAACGTAAGTAAAGAAAATTTATTCACACACCCCAAATGAAGAAAAAAGTTTTCTCATCCAAGTTTGGGAAATTCCACTAGTTCAGCAACCCCAATAGATTGGAATTTGATAAGAAAGGGATTTTTCTACACATGCTTTAAAAAATGGATATGCATGGCTCGAAACATGTTAAAGTTGCAAATGACCCATGGATCCAAACCTTTCAAAATGAATAAAAAACTTCTCATTAAATTCTCAAGTGAACGTGCGGTGGGATATTTAACCGAGTCAAACAAGCCATTATTTTGCCATTAACGAAAAGCAGACCTAGCGATCATTGATCATTGTAAACTGATTTATCATGCGTAACGGGCCATATTTTTTTAAGGAAGGACTTTTGGGTTGGGATTCAACACTCAGTTTAAAATTCCCTCGCCTCCCCTTTTCCCGACGATTGCAACACCTGATATATAAAGACTAAAACGAGTTTTAAATCCCTAAAAATTACACAAACTTTTTGGAAATATCTCTCTCCATATTTGTGCATTGTGCATTTCCATTTTAGATGTGTACATTTTTCTTAAATCAAAACTTGAGTTTTCACTTTTTCCTTCATCTCGAAGACAAAAAACAGAATAGATGACAACGAAATGAAAATTTTAGACTCTGTGTATGGAGAAAATTTAAAGCAATAACAAACGTAAGTAAAGAAAATTTATTCACACACCCCAAATGAAGAAAAAAGTTTTCTCATCCAAGTTTGGGAAATTCCACTAGTTCAGCAACCCCAATAGATTGGAATTTGATAAGAAAGGGATTTTTCTACACATGCTTTAAAAAATGGATATGCATGGCTCGAAACATGTTAAAGTTGCAAATGACCCATGGATCCAAACCTTTCAAAATGAATAAAAAACTTCTCATTAAATTCTCAAGTGAACGTGCGGTGGGATATTTAACCGAGTCAAACAAGCCATTATTTTGCCATTAACGAAAAGCAGACCTAGCGATCATTGATCATTGTAAACTGATTTATCATGCGTAACGGGCCACATTTTTTTAAGGAATGAATTTTGGGTTGGGATTCACCACTCAGTTTAAAATTCCCTCACCTCCCCTTTTCCCGACGATTGCAAGACCTGATATATAAAGACTAAAACGAGTTTTAAATCCCTAAAAATTACACAAACTTTTTGGAAATATCTCTCTCCATATTTGGGCATTGTGCATTTCCATTTTAGATGTGTACATTTTTCTTAAATCAAAACTTGAGTTTTCACTTTTTCCTTCATCTCGAAGACAAAAAACAGAATAGATGACAACGAAATGAAAATTTTAGACTCTGTGTATGGAGAAAATTTAAAGCAATAACAAACGTAAGTAATGAAAATTTATTCACACACCACAAAGGAAGAAAAAAGTTTCCTCATCCAAGTTTGGGAAATTCCACTAGTTCAGCAACCCCAATAGGTTGGAATTTGATAAGAAAGGGATTTTTCTACACATGCTTTAAAAAATGGATACGCATGCTCGAAACATGTTAAAGTTGCAAATGACCCATGGATCCAAAACTTTCAAAAAGAATAAAAAACTTCTCATTAAATTCTCAAGTGAACGTGCGGTGGGATATTTAACCGAGTCAAACAAGCCATTATTTTGCCCATTAACGAAAAGCTGACCTAGCGATCATTGATCATTGTAAAATGATTTATCATGCGTAACGGGCCACTTTTTTTTAAGGAATGACTTTTGGGTTGGGATTCAACACTCAGTTTAAAATTCCCTCGCCTCCCCTTTTCCCGACGATTGCAAGACCTGATATATAAAGACTAAAACGAGTTTTAAATCCCTAAAAATTACACAAACTTTTTGGAAATATCTCTCTCCATATTTGTGCATTGTGCATTTCCATTTTAGATGTGTACATTTTTCTTAAATCAAAACTTGAGTTTTCACTTTTTCCTTCATCTCGAAGACAAAAAACAGAATAGATGACAACGAAATGAAAATTTTAGACTCTGTGTATGGAGAAAATTTAAAGCAATAACAAACGTAAGTAAAGAAAATTTATTCACACACCACAAATGAAGAAAAAAGTTTTCTCATCCAAGTTTGGGAAATTCCACTAGTTCAGCAACCCCAATAGATTGGAATTTGATAAGAAAGGGATTTTTCTACACATGCTTTAAAAAATGGATATGCATGGCTCGAAACATGTTAAAGTTGCAAATGACCCATGGATCCAAACCTTTCAAAATTAATAAAAAACGTCTCATTAAATTCTCAAGTGAACGTGCGGTGGGATATTTAACCGAGTCAAACAAGCCATTATTTTGCCATTAACGAAAAGCTGACCTAGCGATCATTGATCATTGTAAACTGATTTATCATGCGTAACGGGCCATATTTTTTTAAGGAAGGACTTTTGGGTTGGGATTCAACACTCAGTTTAAAATTCCCTCGCCTCCCCTTTTCCCGACGATTGCAACACCTGATATATAAAGACTAAAACGAGTTTTAAATCCCTAAAAATTACACAAACTTTTTGGAAATATCTCTCTCCATATTTGTGCATTGTGCATTTCCATTTTAGATGTGTACATTTTTCTTAAATCAAAACTTGAGTTTTCACTTTTTCCTTCATCTCGAAGACAAAAAACAGAATAGATGACAACGAAATGAAAATTTTAGACTCTGTGTATGCAGAAAATTTAAAGCAATAACAAACGTAAGTAATGAAAATTTATTCACACACCACAAATGAAGAAAAAAGTTTCCTCATCCAAGTTTGGGAAATTCCACTAGTTCAGCAACCCCAATAGGTTGGAATTTGATAAGAAAGGGATTTTTCTACACATGCTTTAAAAAATGGATATGCATGCTCGAAACATGTTAAAGTTGCAAATGACCCATGGATCCAAACCTTTCAAAAAGAATAAAAAACTTCTCATTAAATTCTCAAGTGAACGTGCGGTGGGATATTTAACCGAGTCAAACAAGCCATTATTTTGCCCATTAAAGAAAAGCTGACCTAGCGATCATTGATCATTGTAAAATGATTTATCATGCGTAACGGGCCACATTTTTTTAAGGAATGACTTTTGGGTTGGGATTCAACACTCAGTTTAAAATTCCCTCGCCTCCCCTTTTCCCGACTATTGCAAAACCTGATATATAAAGACTAAAACGAGTTTTAAATCCCTAAAAATTACACAAACTTTTTGGAAATATCTCCCTCCATATTTGTGCATTGTGCATTTCCATTTCAGATGTGTACATTTTTCTTAAATCAAAACTTGAGTTTTCACTTTTTCCCTCATCTCGTAGACAAAAAACAGAATAGATCACAACGAAATGAAAATTTTAGACTCTGTGTATGGAGAAAATTTAAAGCAATAACAAACGTAAGTAAAGAAAATTTATTCACACACCACAAATGAAGAAAAAAGTTTCCTCATCCAAGTTTGGGAAATTCCACTAGTTCAGCAACCCCAATAGGTTGGAATTTGATAAGAAAGGGATTTTTCTACACATGCTTTAAAAAATGGATATGCATGCTCGAAACATGTTAAAGTTGCAAATGACCCATGGATCCAAACCTTTCAAAAAGAATAAAAAACTTCTCATTAAATTCTCAAGTGAACGTGCGGTGGGATATTTAACCGAGTCAAACAAGCCATTATTTTGCCCATTAACAAAAAGCTGACCTAGCGATCATTGATCATTGTAAACTGATTTATCATGCGTAACGGGCCACATTTTTTTAAGGAATGACTTTTGGGTTGGGATTCAACACTCAGTTTAAAATTCCCTCGCCTCCCCTTTTCCCGACGATTGCAACACCTGATATATAAAGACTAAAACGAGTTTTAAATCCCTAAAAATTACACAAACTTTTTGGAAATATCTCTCTCCATATTTGTGCATTATGCATTTCCATTTTAGATGTGTACATTTTTCTTAAATCAAAACTTGAGTTTTCACTTTTTCCTTCATCTCGTAGACAAACAACAGAATAGATCACAACGAAATGAAAATTTTAGACTCTGTGTATGGAGAAAATTTAAAGCAATAACAAACGTAAGTAAAGAAAATTTATTCACACACCACAAATGAAGAAAACAGTTTTCTCATCCAAGTTTGGGAAATTCCACTAGTTCAGCAACCCCAATAGGTTGAAATTTGATAAGAAAGAGATTTTTCTATACATGCTTTAAAATATGGATATGCATGGCTCGAAACATGTTAAAGTTGCAAATGACCCATGGATCCAAACCTTTCAAAAAGAATAAAAAACTTCTCATTAAATTCTCAAGTGAACGTGCGGTGGGATATTTAACCGAGTCAAACAAGCCATTATTTTGCCATTAACGAAAAGCTGACCTAGCGATCATTGATCATTGTAAACTGATTTATCATGCGTAACGGGCCACATTTTTTTAAGGAATGACTTTTGGGTTGGGATTCAACACTCAGTTTAAAATTCCCTCGCCTCCCCTTTTCCCGACGATTGCAAGACCTGATATATAAAGACTAAAACGAGTTTTAAATCCCTAAAAATTACACAAACTTTTTGGAAATATCTCTCTCCATATTTGTGCATTGTGCATTTCCATTTTAGATGTGTACATTTTTCTTAAATCAAAACTTGAGTTTTCACTTTTTCCTTCATCTCGAAGACAAAAAACAGAATAGATGACAACGAAATGAAAATTTTAGACTCTGTGTATGGAGAAAATTTAAAGCAATAACAAACGTAAGTAATGAAAATTTATTCACACACCACAAATGAAGAAAAAAGTTTCCTCATCCAAGTTTGGGAAATTCCACTAGTTCAGCAACCCAATAGGTTGGAATTTGATAAGAAAGGGATTTTTCTACACATGCTTTAAAAAATGGATATGCATGCTCGAAACATGTTAAAGTTGCAAATGACCCATGGATCCAAAACTTTCAAAAAGAATAAAAAACTTCTCATTAAATTCTCAAGTGAACGTGCGGTGGGATATTTAACCGAGTCAAACAAGCCATTATTTTGCCCATTAACGAAAAGCTGACCTAGCGATCATTGATCATTGTAAAATGATTTATCATGCGTAACGGGCCACATTTTTTTAAGGAATGACTTTTGGGTTGGGATTCAACACTCAGTTTAAAATTCCCTCGCCTCCGCTTTTCCCGACTATTGCAAAACCTGATATATAAAGACTAAAACGAGTTTTAAATCCCTAAAAATTACACAAACTTTTTGGAAATATCTCTCTCCATATTTGTGCATTGTGCATTTCCATTTTAGATGTGTACATTTTTCTTAAATCAAAACTTGAGTTTTCACTTTTTCCCACATCTCGTAGACAAAAAACAGAATAGATGACAACGAAATGAAAATTTTAGACTCTGTGTATGGAGAAAATTTAAAGCAATAACAAACGTAAGTAAAGAAAATTTATTCACACACCACAAATGAAGAAAAAAGTTTTCTCATCCAAGTTTGGGAAATTCCACTAGTTCAGCAACCCCAATAGGTTGGAATTTGATAAGAAAGAGATTTTTCTACACATGCTTCAAAAAATGGATATGCATGGCTCGAAACATGTTAAAGTTGCAAATGACCCATGGATCCAAACCTTTCAAAAAGAATAAAAAACTTCTCATTAAATTCTCAAGTGAACGTGCTGTGGGATATTTAACCGAGTCAAACAAGCCATTATTTTGCCCATTAACGAAAAGCTGACCTAGCGATCATTGATCATTGTAAACTGATTTATCATGCGTAACGGGCCACATTTTTTTAAGGAATGACTTTTGGGTTGGGATTCAACACTCAGTTTAAAATTCCCTCGCCTCCCCTTTTCCCGACGATTGCAACACCTGATATATAAAGACTAAAACGAGTTTTAAATCCCTAAAAATTACACAAACTTTTTGGAAATATCTCTCTCCATATTTGGGCATTGTGCATTTCCATTTTAGATGTGTACATTTTTCTTAAATCAAAACTTGAGTTTTCACTTTTTCCTTCATCTCGTAGACAAAAAACAGAATAGATGACAACGAAATGAAAATTTTAGACTCTGTGTATGGAGAAAATTTAAAGCAATAACAAACGTAAGTAAAGAAAATTTATTCACACACCACAAATGAAGAAAACAGTTTTCTCATCCAAGTTTGGGAAATTCCACTAGTTCAGCAACCCCAATAGGTTGGAATTTGATAAGAAAGAGATTTTTCTATACATGCTTTAAAATATGGATATGCATGGCTCGAAACATGTTAAAGTTGCAAATGACCCATGGATCCAAACCTTTCAAAAAGAATAAAAAACTTCTCATTAAATTCTCAAGTGAACGTGCGGTGGGATATTTAACCGAGTCAAACAAGCCATTATTTTGCCATTAACGAAAAGCTGACCTAGCGATCATTGATCATTGTAAACTGATTTATCATGCGTAACGGGCCACATTTTTTTAAGGAATGACTTTTGGGTTGGGATTCAACACTCAGTTTAAAATTCCCTCGCCTCCCCTTTTCCCGACGATTGCAACACCTGATATATAAAGACTAAAACGAGTTTTAAATCCCTAAAAATTACACAAACTTTTTGGAAATATCTCTCTCCATATTTGTGCATTGTGCATTTCCATTTTAGATGTGTACATTTTTCTTAAATCAAAACTTGAGTTTTCACTTTTTCCTTCATCTCGAAGACAAAAAACAGAATAGATGACAACGAAATGAAAATTTTGGACTCTGTGTATGGAGAAAATTTAAAGCAATAACAAACGTAAGTAATGAAAATTTATTCACACACCACAAATGAAGAAAAAAGTTTCCTCATCCAAGTTTGGGAAATTCCACTAGTTCAGCAACCCCAATAGGTTGGAATTTGATAAGAAAGGGATTTTTCTACACATGCTTTAAAAAATGGATATGCATGCTCGAAACATGTTAAAGTTGAAAATGACCCATGGATCCAAAACTTTCAAAAAGAATAAAAAACTTCTCATTAAATTCTCAAGTGAACGTGCGGTGGGATATTTAACCGAGTCAAACAAGCCATTATTTTGCCCATTAACGAAAAGCTGACCTAGCGATCATTGATCATTGTAAAATGATTTATCATGCGTAACGGGCCACATTTTTTTAAGGAATGACTTTTGGGTTGGGATTCAACACTCAGTTTAAAATTCCCTCGCCTCCGCTTTTCCCGACTATTGCAAAACCTGATATATAAAGACTAAAACGAGTTTTAAATCCCTAAAAATTACACAAACTTTTTGGAAATATCTCTCTCCATATTTGTGCATTGTGCATTTCCATTTTAGATGTGTACATTTTTCTTAAATCAAAACTTGAGTTTTCACTTTTTCCCTCATCTCGTAGACAAAAAACAGAATAGATGACAACGAAATGAAAATTTTAGACTCTGTGTATGGAGAAAATTTAACGCAATAACAAACGTAAGGAAAGAAAATTTATTCACACACCACAAATGAAGAAAAAAGTTTTCTCATCCAAGTTTGGGAAATTCCACTAGTTCAGCAACCCCAATAGGTTGGAATTTGATAAGAAAGAGATTTTTCTACACATGCTTCAAAAAATGGATATGCATGGCTCGAAACATGTTAAAGTTGCAAATGACCCATGGATCCAAACCTTTCAAAAAGAATAAAAAACTTCTCATTAAATTCTCAAGTGAACGTGCGGTGGGATATTTAACCGAGTCAAACAAGCCATTATTTTGCCCATTAACGAAAAGCTGACCTAGCGATCATTGATCATTGTAAACTGATTTATCATGCGTAACGGGCCACATTTTTTTAAGGAATGACTTTTGGGTTGGGATTCAACACTCAGTTTAAAATTCCCTCGCCTCCCCTTTTCCCGACGATTGCAACACCGGATATATAAAGACTAAAACGAGTTTTAAATCCCTAAAAATTACACAAACTTTTTGGAAATATCTCTCTCCATATTTGTGCATTGTGCATTTCCATTTTAGATGTGTACATTTTTCTTAAATCAAAACTTGAGTTTTCACTTTTTCCTTCATCTCGTAGACAAAAAACAGAATAGATCACAACGAAATGAAAATTTTAGACTCTGTGTATGGAGAAAATTTAAAGCAATAACAAACGTAAGTAAAGAAAATTTATTCACACACCACAAATGAAGAAAAAAGTTTCCTCATCCAAGTTTGGGAAATTCCACTAGTTCAGCAACCCCAATAGGTTGGAATTTGATAAGAAAGGGATTTTTCTACACATGCTTTAAAAAATGGATATGCATGCTCGAAACATGTTAAAGTTGCAAATGACCCATGGATCCAAACCTTTCAAAAAGAATAAAAAACTTCTCATTAAATTCTCAAGTGAACGTGCGGTGGGATATTTAACCGAGTCAAACAAGCCATTATTTTGCCCATTAACAAAAAGCTGACCTAGCGATCATTGATCATTGTAAACTGATTTATCATGCGTAACGGGCCACATTTTTTTAAGGAATGACTTTTGGGTTGGGATTCAATACTCAGTTTAAAATTCCCTCGCCTCCCCTTTTCCCGACGATTGCAAGACCTGATATATAAAGACTAAAACGAGTTTTAAATCCCTAAAAACTACACAAACTTTTTGGAAATATTTCTCTCCATATTTGGGCATTGTGCATTTCCATTTTAGATGTGTACATTTTTCTTAAATCAAAACTTGAGTTTTCACTTTTTCCTTCATCTCGTAGACAAAAAACAAAATAGATGACAACGAAATGAAAATTTTAGACTCTGTGTATGGAGAAAATTTAAAGCAATAACAAACGTAAGTAAAGAAAATTTATTCACACACCACAAATGAAGAAAACAGTTTTCTCATCCAAGTTTGGGAAATTCCACTAGTTCAGCAACCCCAATAGGTTGGAATTTGATAAGAAAGGGATTTTTCTATACATGCTTTAAAATATGGATATGCATGGCTCGAAACATGTTAAAGTTGCAAATGACCCATGGATCCAAACCTTTCAAAATGAATAAAAAACTTCTCATTAAATTCTCAAGTGAACGTGCGGTGGGATATTTAACCGAGTCAAACAAGCCATTATTTTGCCATTAACGAAAAGCTGACCTAGCGATCATTGATCATTGTAAACTGATTTATCATGCGTAACGGGCCACATTTTTTTAAGGAAGGACTTTTGGGTTGGGATTCAACACTCAGTTTAAAATTCCCTCGCCTCCCCTTTTCCCGACGATTGCAACACCTGATATATAAAGACTAAAACGAGTTTTAAATCCCTAAAAATTACACAAACTTTTTGGAAATATCTCTCTCCATATTTGTGCATTGTGCATTTCCATTTTAGATGTGTACATTTTTCTTAAACCAAAACTTGAGTTTTCACTTTTTCCTTCATCTCGAAGACAAAAAACAGAATAGATGACAACGAAATGAAAATTTTAGACTCTGTGTATGGAGAAAATTTAAAGCAATAACAAACGTAAGTAATGAAAATTTATTCACACACCACAAATGAAGAAAAAAGTTTCCTCATCCAAGTTTGGGAAATTTCACTAGTTCAGCAACCCCAATAGGTTGGAATTTGATAAGAAAGGGATTTTTCTACACATGCTTTAAAAAATGGATATGCATGCTCGAAACATGTTAAAGTTGCAAATGACCCATGGATCCAAAACTTTCAAAAAGAATAAAAAACTTCTCATTAAATTCTCAAGTGAACGTGCGGTGGGATATTTAACCGAGTCAAACAAGCCATTATTTTGCCCATTAACGAAAAGCTGACCTAGCGATCATTGATCATTGTAAAATGATTTATCATGCGTAACGGGCCACATTTTTTTAAGGAATGACTTTTGGGTTGGGATTCAACACTCAGTTTAAAATTCCCTCGCCTCCGCTTTTCTCGACTATTGCAAAACCTGATATATAAAGACTAAAACGAGTTTTAAATCCCTAAAAATTACACAAACTTTTTGGAAATATCTCTCTCCATATTTGTGCATTGTGCATTTCCATTTTAGATGTGTACATTTTTCTTAAATCAAAACTTGAGTTTTCACTTTTTCCCTCATCTCGTAGACAAAAAACAGAATAGATGACAACGAAATGAAAATTTTAGACTCTGTGTATGGAGAAAATTTAAAGCAATAACAAACGTAAGTAAAGAAAATTTATTCACACACCACAAATGAAGAAAAAAGTTTTCTCATCCAAGTTTGGGAAATTCCACTAGTTCAGCAACCCCAATAGGTTGGAATTTGATAAGAAAGAGATTTTTCTACACTTGCTTCAAAAAATGGATATGCATGGCTCGAAACATGTTAAAGTTGCAAATGACCCATGGATCCAAACCTTTCAAAAAGAATAAAAAACTTCTCATTAAATTCTCAAGTGAACGTGCGGTGGGATATTTAACCGAGTCAAACAAGCCATTATTTTGCCCATTAACGAAAAGCTGACCTAGCGATCATTGATCATTGTAAACTGATTTATCATGCGTAACGGGCCACATTTTTTTAAGGAATGACTTTTGGGTTGGGATTCAACACTCAGTTTAAAATTCCCTCGCCTCCCCTTTTCCCGACGATTGCAAAACCTGATATATAAAGACTAAAACGAGTTTTAAATCCCTAAAAATTACACAAACTTTTTGGAAATATCTCTCTCCATATTTGTGCATTGTGCATTTCCATTTTAGATGTGTACATTTTTCTTAAATCAAAACTTGAGTTTTCACTTTTTCCTGCATCTCGTAGACAAAAAACAGAATAGATCACAACGAAATGAAAATTTTAGACTCTGTGTATGGAGAAAATTTAAAGCAATAACAAACGTAAGTAAAGAAAATTTATTCACACACCACAAATGAAGAAAAAAGTTTCCTCATCCAAGTTTGGGAAATTCCACTAGTTCAGCAACCCCAATAGGTTGGAATTTGATAAGAAAGGGATTTTTCTACACATGCTTTAAAAAATGGATATGCATGCTCGAAACATGTTAAAGTTGCAAATGACCCATGGATCCAAACCTTTCAAAAAGAATAAAAAACTTCTCATTAAATTCTCAAGTGAACGTGCGGTGGGATATTTAACCGAGTCAAACAAGCCATTATTTTGCCCATTAACAAAAAGCTGACCTAGCGATCATTGATCATTGTAAACTGATTTATCATGCGTAACGGGCCACATTTTTTTAAGGAATGACTTTTGGGTTGGGATTCAACACTCAGTTTAAAATTCCCTCGCCTCCCCTTTTCCCGACGATTGCAACACCTGATATATAAAGACTAAAACGAGTTTTAAATCCCTAAAAATTACACAAACTTTTTGGAAATATCTCTCTCCATATTTGGGCATTGTGCGTTTCCATTTTAGATGTGTACATTTTTCTTAAATCAAAACTTGAGTTTTCACTTTTTCCTTCATCTCGTAGACAAAAAACAAAATAGATGACAACGAAATGAAAATTTTAGACTCTGTGTATGGAGAAAATTTAAAGCAATAACAAATGTAAGTAAAGAAAATTTATTCACACACCACAAATGAAGAAAACAGTTTTCTCATCCAAGTTTGGGAAATTTCACTAGTTCAGCAACCCCAATAGGTTGGAATTTGATAAGAAAGAGATTTTTCTATACATGCTTTAAAATATGGATATGCATGGCTCGAAACATGTTAAAGTTGCAAATGACCCATGGATCCAAACCTTTCAAAAAGAATAAAAAACTTCTCATTAAATTCTCAAGTGAACGTGCGGTGGGATATTTAACCGAGTCAAACAAGCCATTATTTTGCCATTAACGAAAAGCTGACCTAGCGATCATTGATCATTGTAAACTGATTTATCATGCGTAACGGGCCACATTTTTTTAAGGAATGACTTTTGGGTTGGGATTCAACACTCAGTTTAAAATTCCCTCGCCTCCCCTTTTCCCGACGATTGCAACACCTGATATATAAAGACTAAAACGAGTTTTAAATCCCTAAAAATTACACAAACTTTTTGGAAATATCTCTCTCCATATTTGTGCATTGTGCATTTCCATTTTAGATGTGTACATTTTTCTTAAATCAAAACTTGAGTTTTCACTTTTTCCTTCATCTCGAAGACAAAAAACAGAATAGATGACAACGAAATGAAAATTTTAGACTCTGTGTATGGAGAAAATTTAAAGCAATAACAAACGTAAGTAATGAAAATTTATTCACACACCACAAATGAAGAAAAAAGTTTCCTCATCCAAGTTTGGGAAATTCCACTAGTTCAGCAACCCCAATAGGTTGGAATTTGATAAGAAAGGGATTTTTCTACACATGCTTTAAAAAATGGATATGCATGCTCGAAACATGTTAAAGTTGCAAATGACCCATGGATCCAAAACTTTCAAAAAGAATAAAAAACTTCTCATTAAATTCTCAAGTGAACGTGCGGTGGGATATTTAACCGAGTCAAACAAGCCATTATTTTGCCCATTAACGAAAAGCTGACCTAGCGATCATTGATCATTGTAAAATGATTTATCATGCGTAACGGGCCACATTTTTTTAAGGAATGACTTTTGGGTTGGGATTCAACACTCAGTTTAAAATTCCCTCGCCTCCGCTTTTCCCGACTATTGCAAAACCTGATATATAAAGACTAAAACGAGTTTTAAATCCCTAAAAATTACACAAACTTTTTGGAAATATCTCTCTCCATATTTGTGCATTGTGCATTTCCATTTTAGATGTGTACATTTTTCTTAAATCAAAACTTGAGTTTTCACTTTTTCCCTCATCTCGTAGACAAAAAACAGAATAGATGACAACGAAATGAAAATTTTAGACTCTGTGTATGGAGAAAATTTAAAGCAATAACAAACGTAAGTAAAGAAAATTTATTCACACACCACAAATGAAGAAAAAAGTTTTCTCATCCAAGTTTGGGAAATTCCACTAGTTCAGCAACCCCAATAGGTTGGAATTTGATAAGAAAGAGATTTTTCTACACATGCTTCAAAAAATGGATATGCATGGCTCGAAACATGTTAAAGTTGCAAATGACCCATGGATCCAAACCTTTCAAAAAGAATAAAAAACTTCTCATTAAATTCTCAAGTGAACGTGCGGTGGGATATTTAACCGAGTCAAACAAGCCATTATTTTGCCATTAACGAAAAGCTGACCTAGCGATCATTGATCATTGTAAACTGATTTATCATGCGTAACGGGCCACATTTTTTTAAGGAATGACTTTTGGGTTGGGATTCAACACTCAGTTTAAAATTCCCTCGCCTCGCCTTTTCCCGACGATTGCAACACCTGATATATAAAGACTAAAACGAGTTTTAAATCCCTAAAAATTACACAAACTTTTTGGAAATATCTCTCTCCATATTTGTGCATTGTGCATTTCCATTTTAGATGTGTACATTTTTCTTAAATCAAAACTTGAGTTTTCACTTTTTCCCTCATCTCGTGGACAAAAAACAGAATAGATGACAACGAAATGAAAATTTTAGACTCTGTGTATGGAGAAAATTTAAAGCAATAACAAACGTAAGTAAAGAAAATTTATTCACACACCACAAATGAAGAAAAAAGTTTTCTCATCCAAGTTTGGGAAATTCCACTAGTTCAGCAACCCCAATAGGTTGGAATTTGATAAGAAAGAGATTTTTCTACACTTGCTTCAAAAAATGGATATGCATGGCTCGAAACATGTTAAAGTTGCAAATGACCCATGGATCCAAACCTTTCAAAAAGAATAAAAAACTTCTCATTAAATTCTCAAGTGAACGTGCGGTGGGATATTTAACCGAGTCAAACAAGCCATTATTTTGCCCATTAACGAAAAGCTGACCTAGCGATCATTGATCATTGTAAACTGATTTATCATGCGTAACGGGCCACATTTTTTTAAGGAATGACTTTTGGGTTGGGATTCAACACTCAGTTTAAAATTCCCTCGCCTCCCCTTTTCCCGACGATTGCAAAACCTGATATATAAAGACTAAAACAAGTTTTAAATCCCTAAAAATTACATAAACTTTTTGGAAATATCTCTCTCCATATTTGTGCATTGTGCATTTCCATTTTAGATGTGTACATTTTTCTTAAATCAAAACTTGAGTTTTCACTTTTTCCTTCATCTCGTAGACAAAAAACAGAATAGATCACAACGAAATGAAAATTTTAGACTCTGTGTATGGAGAAAATTTAAAGCAATAACAAACGTAAGTAAAGAAAATTTATTCACACACCACAAATGAAGAAAAAAGTTTCCTCATCCAAGTTTGGGAAATTCCACTAGTTCAGCAACCCCAATAGGTTGGAATTTGATAAGAAAGGGATTTTTCTACACATGCTTTAAAAAATGGATATGCATGCTCGAAACATGTTAAAGTTGCAAATGACCCATGGATCCAAACCTTTCAAAAAGAATAAAAAACTTCTCATTAAATTCTCAAGTGAACGTGCGGTGGGATATTTAACCGAGTCAAACAAGCCATTATTTTGCCCAATAACAAAAAGCTGACCTAGCGATCATTGATCATTGTATACTGATTTATCATGCGTAACGGGCCACATTTTTTTAAGGAATGACTTTTGGGTTGGGATTCAACACTCAGTTTAAAATTCCCTCGCCTCCCCTTTTCCCGACGATTGCAACACCTGATATATAAAGACTAAAACGAGTTTTAAATCCCTAAAAATTACACAAACTTTTTGGAAATATCTCTCTCCATATTTGGGCATTGTGCATTTCCATTTTAGATGTGTACATTTTTCTTAAATCAAAACTTGAGTTTTCACTTTTTCCTTCATCTCGTAGACAAAAAACAAAATAGATGACAACGAAATGAAAATTTTAGACTCTGTGTATGGAGAAAATTTAAAGCAATAACAAACGTAAGTAAAGAAAATTTATTCACACACCACAAATGAAGAAAACAGTTTTCTCATCCAAGTTTGGGAAATTTCACTAGTTCAGCAACCCCAATAGGTTGGAATTTGATAAGAAAGAGATTTTTCTATACATGCTTTAAAATATGGATATGCATGGCTCGAAACATGTTAAAGTTGCAAATGACCCATGGATCCAAACCTTTCAAAAAGAATAAAAAACTTCTCATTAAATTCTCAAGTGAACGTGCGGTGGGATATTTAACCGAGTCAAACAAGCCATTATTTTGCCATTAACGAAAAGCTGACCTAGCGATCATTGATCATTGTAAACTGATTTATCATGCGTAACGGGCCACATTTTTTTAAGGAATGACTTTTGGGTTGGGATTCAACACTCAGTTTAAAATTCCCTCGCCTCCCCTTTTCCCGACGATTGCAACACCTGATATATAAAGACTAAAACGAGTTTTAAATCTCTAAAAATTACACAAACTTTTTGGAAATATCTCTCTCCATATTTGTGCATTGTGCATTTCCATTTTAGATGTGTACATTTTTCTTAAATCAAAACTTGAGTTTTCACTTTTTCCTTCATCTCGAAGACAAAAAACAGAATAGATGACAACGAAATGAAAATTTTAGACTCTGTGTATGGAGAAAATTTAAAGCAATAACAAACGTAAGTAATGAAAATTTATTCACACACCACAAATGAAGAAAAAAGTTTCCTCATCCAAGTTTGGGAAATTCCACTAGTTCAGCAACCCCAATAGGTTGGAATTTGATAAGAAAGGGATTTTTCTACACATGCTTTAAAAAATGGATATGCATGCTCGAAACATGTTAAAGTTGCAAATGACCCATGGATCCAAAACTTTCAAAAAGAATAAAAAACTTCTCATTAAATTCTCAAGTGAACGTGCGGTGGGATATTTAACCGAGTCAAACAAGCCATTATTTTGCCCATTAACGAAAAGCTGACCTAGCGATCATTGATCATTGTAAAATGATTTATCATGCGTAACGGGCCACATTTTTTTAAGGAATGACTTTTGGGTTGGGATTCAACACTCAGTTTAAAATTCCCTCGCCTCCGCTTTTCCCGACTATTGCAAAACCTGATATATAAAGACTAAAACGAGTTTTAAATCCCTAAAAATTACACAAACTTTTTGGAAATATCTCTCTCCATATTTGTGCATTGTGCATTTCCATTTTAGATGTGTACATTTTTCTTAAATCAAAACTTGAGTTTTCACTTTTTCCCTCATCTCGTAGACAAAAAACAGAATAGATGACAACGAAATGAAAATTTTAGACTCTGTGTATGGAGAAAATTTAAAGCAATAACAAACGTAAGTAAAGAAAATTTATTCACACGCCACAAATGAAGAAAAAAGTTTTCTCATCCAAGTTTGGGAAATTCCACTAGTTCAGCAACCCCAATAGGTTGGAATTTGATAAGAAAGAGATTTTTCTACACATGCTTCAAAAAATGGATATGCATGGCTCGAAACATGTTAAAGTTGCAAATGACCCATGGATCCAAACCTTTTAAAAAGAATAAAAAACTTCTCATTAAATTCTCAAGTGAACGTGCGGTGGGATATTTAACCGAGTCAAACAAGCCATTATTTTGCCATTAACGAAAAGCTGACCTAGCGATCGATCATTGATCATTGTAAACTGATTTATCATGCGTAACGGGCCACATTTTTTTAAGGAATGACTTTTGGGTTGGGATTCAACACTCAGTTTAAAATTCCCTCGCCTCCCCTTTTCCCGACGATTGCAACATCTGATATATAAAGACTAAAACGAGTTTTAAATCCCTAAAAATTACACAAACTTTTTGGAAATATCTCTCTCCATATTTGTGCATTGTGCATTTCCATTTTAGATGTGTACATTTTTCTTAAATCAAAACTTGAGTTTTCACTTTTTCCTTCATCTCGAAGACAAAAAACAGAATAGATGACAACGAAATGAAAATTTTAGACTCTGTGTATGGAGAAAATTTAAAGCAATAACAAACGTAAGTAATGAAAATTTATTCACACACCACAAATGAAGAAAAAAGTTTCCTCATCCAAGTTTGGGAAATTCCACTAGTTCAGCAACCCCAATAGGTTGGAATTTGATAAGAAAGGGATTTTTCTACACATGCTTTAAAAAATGGATATGCATGCTCGAAACATGTTAAAGTTGCAAATGACCCATGGATCCAAAACTTTCAAAAAGAATAAAAAACTACTCATTAAATTCTCAAGTGAACGTGCGGTGGGATATTTAACCGAGTCAAACAAGCCATTATTTTGCCCATTAACGAAAAGCTGACCTAGCGATCATTGATCATTGTAAAATGATTTATCATGCGTAACGGGCCACATTTTTTTAAGGAATGACTTTTGGGTTGGGATTCAACACTCAGTTTAAAATTCCCTCGCCTCCGCTTTTCCCGACTATTGCAAAACCTGATATATAAAGACTAAAACGAGTTTTAAATCCCTAAAAATTACACAAACTTTTTGGAAATATCTCTCTCCATATTTGTGCATTGTGCATTTCCATTTTAGATGTGTACATTTTTCTTAAATCAAAACTTGAGTTTTCACTTTTTCCCTCATCTCGTAGACAAAAAACAGAATAGATGACAACGAAATGAAAATTTTAGACTCTGTGTATGGAGAAAATTTAAAGCAATAACAAACGTAAGTAAAGAAAATTTATTCACACACCACAAATGAAGAAAAAAGTTTTCTCATCCAAGTTTGGGAAATTCCACTAGTTCAGCAACCCCAATAGGTTGGAATTTGATAAGAAAGAGATTTTTCTACACATGCTTCAAAAAATGGATATGCATGGCTCGAAACATGTTAAAGTTGCAAATGACCCATGGATCCAAACCTTTCAAAAAGAATAAAAAACTTCTCATTAAATTCTCAAGTGAACGTGCGGTGGGATATTTAACCGAGTCAAACAAGCCATTATTTTGCCCATTAACGAAAAGCTGACCTAGCGATCATTGATCATTGTAAACTGATTTATCATGCATAACGGGCCACATTTTTTTAAGGAATGACTTTTGGGTTGGGATTCAACACTCAGTTTAAAATTCCCTCGCCTCGCCTTTTCCCGACGATTGCAAAACCTGATATATAAAGACTAAAACGAGTTTTAAATCCCTAAAAATTACACAAACTTTTTGGAAATATCTCTCTCCATATTTGTGCATTGTGCATTTCCATTTTAGATGTGTACATTTTTCTTAAATCAAAACTTGAGTTTTCACTTTTTCCTTCATCTCGTAGACAAAAAACAGAATAGATCACAACGAAATGAAAATTTTAGACTCTGTGTATGGAGAAAATTTAAAGCAATAACAAACGTAAGTAAAGAAAATTTATTCACACACCACAAATGAAGAAAAAAGTTTCCTCATCCAAGTTTGGGAAATTCCACTAGTTCAGCAACCCCAATAGGTTGGAATTTGATAAGAAAGGGATTTTTCTACACATGCTTTAAAAAATGGATATGCATGCTCGAAACATGTTAAAGTTGCAAATGACCCATGGATCCAAACCTTTCAAAAAGAATAAAAAACTTCTCATTAAATTCTCAAGTGAACGTGCGGTGGGATATTTAACCGAGTCAAACAAGCCATTATTTTGCCCATTAACAAAAAGCTGACCTAGCGATCATTGATCATTGTAAACTGATTTATCATGCGTAACGGGCCACTTTTTTTAAGGAATGACTTTTGGGTTGGGATTCAACACTCAGTTTAAAATTCCCTCGCCTCCCCTTTTCCCGACGATTGCAAGACCTGATATATAAAGACTAAAACGAGTTTTAAATCCCTAAAAATTACACAAACTTTTTGGAAATATCTCTCTCCATATTTGGGCATTGTGCATTTCCATTTTAGATGTGTACATTTTTCTTAAATCAAAACTTGAGTTTTCACTTTTTCCTTCATCTCGTAGACAAAAAACAAAATAGATGACAACGAAATGAAAATTTTAGACTCTGTGTATGGAGAAAATTTAAAGCAATAACAAACGTAAGTAAAGAAAATTTATTCACACACCACAAATGAAGAAAACAGTTTTCTCATCCAAGTTTGGGAAATTCCACTAGTTCAGCAACCCCAATAGGTTGGAATTTGATAAGAAAGAGATTTTTCTATACATGCTTTAAAATATGGATATGCATGGCTCGAAACATGTTAAAGTTGCAAATGACCCATGGATCCAAACCTTTCAAAAAGAATAAAAAACTTCTCATTAAATTCTCAAGTGAACGTGCGGTGGGATATTTAACCGAGTCAAACAAGCCATTATTTTGCCCATTAACAAAAAGCTGACCTAGCGATCTTTGATCATTGTAAACTGATTTATCATGCGTAACGGGCCACATTTTTTTAAGGAATGACTTTTGGGTTGGGATTCAACACTCAGTTTAAAATTCCCTCGCCTCCCCTTTTCCCGACGATTGCAACACCTGATATATAAAGACTAAAACGAGTTTTAAATCCCTAAAAATTACACAAACTTTTTGGAAATATCTCTCTCCATATTTGTGCATTGTGCATTTCCATTTTAGATGTGTACATTTTTCTTAAATCAAAACTTGAGTTTTCACTTTTTCCTTCATCTCGTAGACAAAAAACAGAATAGATGACAACGAAATGAAAATTTTAGACTCTGTGTATGGAGAAAATTTAAAGCAATAAAAAACGTAAGTAAAGAAAATTTATTCACACACCACAAATGAAGAAAAAAGTTTCCTCATCCAAGTTTGGGAAATTCCACTAGTTCAGCAACCCCAATAGGTTGGAATTTGATAAGAAAGAGATTTTTCTATACATGCTTTAAAATATGGATATGCATGGCTCGAAACATGTTAAAGTTGCAAATGACCCATGGATCCAAACCTTTCAAAAAGAATAAAAAACTTCTCATTAAATTCTCAAGTGAACGTGCGGTGGGATATTTAACCGAGTCAAACAAGCCATTATTTTGCCATTAACGAAAAGCTGACCTAGCGATCATTGATCATTGTAAACTGATTTATCATGCGTAACGGGCCACATTTTTTTAAGGAATGACTTTTGGGTTGGGATTCAACACTCAGTTTAAAATTCCCTCGCCTCCCCTTTTCCCGACGATTGCAACACCTGATATATAAAGACTAAAACGAGTTTTAAATCCCTAAAAATTACACAAACTTTTTGGAAATATCTCTCTCCATATTTGTGCATTGTGCATTTCCATTTTAGATGTGTACATTTTTCTTAAACCAAAACTTGAGTTTTCACTTTTTCCTTCATCTCGAAGACAAAAAACAGAATAGATGACAACGAAATGAAAATTTTAGACTCTGTGTATGGAGAAAATTTAAAGCAATAACAAACGTAAGTAATGAAAATTTATTCACACACCACAAATGAAGAAAAAAGTTTCCTCATCCAAGTTTGGGAAATTCCACTAGTTCAGCAACCCCAATAGGTTGGAATTTGATAAGAAAGGGATTTTTCTACACATGCTTTAAAAAATGGATATGCATGCTCGAAACATGTTAAAGTTGCAAATGACCCATGGATCCAAAACTTTCAAAAAGAATAAAAAACTTCTCATTAAATTCTCAAGTGAACGTGCGGTGGGATATTTAACCGAGTCAAACAAGCCATTATTTTGCCCATTAACGAAAAGCTGACCTAGCGATCATTGATCATTGTAAAATGATTTATCATGCGTAACGGGCCACATTTTTTTAAGGAATGACTTTTGGGTTGGGATTCAACACTCAGTTTAAAATTCCCTCGCCTCCGCTTTTCTCGACTATTGCAAAACCTGATATATAAAGACTAAAACGAGTTTTAAATCCCTAAAAATTACACAAACTTTTAGGAAATATCTCTCTCCATATTTGTGCATTGTGCATTTCCATTTTAGATGTGTACATTTTTCTTAAATCAAAACTTGAGTTTTCACTTTTTCCCTCATCTCGTAGACAAAAAACAGAATAGATGACAACGAAATGAAAATTTTAGACTCTGTGTATGGAGAAAATTTAAAGCAATAACAAACGTAAGTAAAGAAAATTTATTCACACACCACAAATGAAGAAAAAAGTTTTCTCATCCAAGTTTGGGAAATTCCACTAGTTCAGCAACCCCAATAGGTTGGAATTTGATAAGAAAGAGATTTTTCTACACTTGCTTCAAAAAATGGATATGCATGGCTCGAAACATGTTAAAGTTGCAAATGACCCATGGATCCAAACCTTTCAAAAAGAATAAAAAACTTCTCATTAAATTCTCAAGTGAACGTGCGGTGGGATATTTAACCGAGTCAAACAAGCCATTATTTTGCCCATTAACGAAAAGCTGACCTAGCGATCATTGATCATTGTAAACTGATTTATCATGCGTAACGGGCCACATTTTTTTAAGGAATGACTTTTGGGTTGGGATTCAACACTCAGTTTAAAATTCCCTCGCCTCCCCTTTTCCCGACGATTGCAAAACCTGATATATAAAGACTAAAACGAGTTTTAAATCCCTAAAAATTACACAAACTTTTTGGAAATATCTCTCTCCATATTTGTGCATTGTGCATTTCCATTTTAGATGTGTACATTTTTCTTAAATCAAAACTTGAGTTTTCACTTTTTCCTTCATCTCGAAGACAAAAAACAGAATAGATGACAACGAAATGAAAATTTTAGACTCTGTGTATGGAGAAAATTTAAAGCAATAACAAACGTAAGTAAAGAAAATTTATTCACACACCACAAATGAAGAAAAAAGTTTTCTCATCCAAGTTTGGGAAATTCCACTAGTTCATCAACCCCAATAGGTTGGAATTTGATAAGAAAGGGATTTTTCTACACATGCTTTAAAAAATGGATATGCATGGCTCGAAACATGCTAAAGTTGCAAATGACCCATGGATCCAAACCTTTCAAAAAGAATAAAAAACTTCTCATTAAATTCTCAAGTGAACGTGCGGTGGGATATTTAACCGAGTCAAACAAGCCATTATTTTGCCATTAACGAAAAGCTGACCTAGCGATCATTGATCATTGTAAACTGATTTATCATGCGTAACGGGCCACCTTTTTTTAAGGAATGACTTTTGGGTTGGGATTCAACACTCAGTTTAAAATTCCCTCGCCTCCCCTTTTCCCGACGATTGCAAGACCTGATATATAAAGACTAAAACGAGTTTTAAATCCCTAAAAATTACACAAACTTTTTGGAAATATCTCTCTCCATATTTGTGCATTGTGCATTTCCATTTTAGATGTGTACATTTTTCTTAAATCAAAACTTGAGTTTTCACTTTTTCCTTCATCTCGAAGACAAAAAACAGAATAGATGACAACGAAATGAAAATTTTAGACTCTGTGTATGGAGAAAATTTAAAGCAATAACAAACGTAAGTAATGAAAATTTATTCACACACCACAAATGAAGAAAAAAGTTTCCTCATCCAAGTTTGGGAAATTCCACTAGTTCAGCAACCCCAGTAGGTTGGAATTTGATAAGAAAGGGATTTTTCTACACATGCTTTAAAAAATGGATATGCATGCTCGAAACATGTTAAAGTTGCAAATGACCCATGGATCCAAAACTTTCAAAAAGAATAAAAAACTTCTCATTAAATTCTCAAGTGAACGTGCGGTGGGATATTTAACCGAGTCAAACAAGCCATTATTTTGCCCATTAACGAAAAGCTGACCTAGCGATCATTGATCATTGTAAAATGATTTATCATGCGTAACGGGCCACATTTTTTTAAGGAATGACTTTTGGGTTGGGATTCAACACTCAGTTTAAAATTCCCTCGCCTCCCCTTTTCCCGACTATTGCAAAACCTGATATATAAAGACTAAAACGAGTTTTAAATCCCTAAAAATTACACAAACTTTTTGGAAATATCTCTCTCCATATTTGTGCATTGTGCATTTCCATTTTAGATGTGTACATTTTTCTTAAATCAAAACTTGAGTTTTCACTTTTTCCCTCATCTCGTAGACAAAAAACAGAATAGATGACAACGAAATGAAAATTTTAGACTCTGTGTATGGAGAAAATTTAAAGCAATAACAAACGTAAGTAAAGAAAATTTATTCACACACCACAAATGAAGAAAAAAGTTTTCTCATCCAAGTTTGGGAAATTCCACTAGTTCAGCAACCCCAATAGGTTGGAATTTGATAAGAAAGAGATTTTTCTACACATGCCTCAAAAAATGGATATGCATGGCTCGAAACATGCTAAAGTTGCAAATGACCCATGGATCCAAACCTTTCAAAAAGAATAAAAAACTTCTCATTAAATTCTCAAGTGAACGTGCGGTGGGATATTTAACCGAGTCAAACAAGCCATTATTTTGCCATTAACGAAAAGCTGACCTAGCGATCATTGATCATTGTAAACTGATTTATCATGCGTAACGGGCCACATTTTTTTAAGGAATGACTTTTGGGTTGGGATTCAACACTCAGTTTAAAATTCCCTCGCCTCCCCTTTTCCCGACGATTGCAACACCTGATATATAAAGACTAAAACGAGTTTTAAATCCCTAAAAATTACACAAACTTTTTGGAAATATCTCTCTCCATATTTGTGCATTGTGCATTTCCATTTTAGATGTGTACATTTTTCTTAAACCAAAACTTGAGTTTTCACTTTTTCCTTCATCTCGAAGACAAAAAACAGAATAGATGACAACGAAATGAAAATTTTAGACTCTGTGTATGGAGAAAATTTAAAGCAATAACAAACGTAAGTAATGAAAATTTATTCACACACCACAAATGAAGAAAAAAGTTTCCTCATCCAAGTTTGGGAAATTCCACTAGTTCAGCAACCCCAATAGGTTGGAATTTGATAAGAAAGGGATTTTTCTACACATGCTTTAAAAAATGGATATGCATGCTCGAAACATGTTAAAGTTGCAAATGACCCATGGATCCAAAACTTTCAAAAAGAATAAAAAACTTCTCATTAAATTCTCAAGTGAACGTGCGGTGGGATATTTAACCGAGTCAAACAAGCCATTATTTTGCCCATTAACGAAAAGCTGACCTAGCGATCATTGATCATTGTAAAATGATTTATCATGCGTAACGGGCCACATATTTTTAAGGAATGACTTTTGGGTTGGGATTCAACACTCAGTTTAAAATTCCCTCGCCTCCCCTTTTCCCGACTATTGCAAAACCTGATATATAAAGACTAAAACGAGTTTTAAATCCCTAAAAATTACACAAACTTTTTGGAAATATCTCTCTCCATATTTGTGCATTGTGCATTTCCATTTTAGATGTGTACATTTTTCTTAAATCAAAACTTGAGTTTTCACTTTTTCCCTCATCTCGTAGACAAAAAACAGAATAGATGACAACGAAATGAAAATTTTAGACTCTGTGTATGGAGAAAATTTAAAGCAATAACAAACGTAAGTAAAGAAAATTTATTCACACACCACAAATGAAGAAAAAAGTTTTCTCATCCAAGTTTGGGAAATTCCACTAGTTCAGCAACCCCAATAGGTTGGAATTTGATAAGAAAGAGATTTTTCTACACATGCTTCAAAAAATGGATATGCATGGCTCAAAACATGCTAAAGTTGCAAATGACCCATGGATCCAAACCTTTCAAAAAGAATAAAAAACTTCTCATTAAATTCTCAAGTGAACGTGCGGTGGGATATTTAACCGAGTCAAACAAGCCATTATTTTGCCATTAACGAAAAGCTGACCTAGCGATCATTGATCATTGTAAACTGATTTATCATGCGTAACGGGCCACATTTTTTTAAGGAATGACTTTTGGGTTGGGATTCAACACTCAGTTTAAAATTCCCTCGCCTCCCCTTTTCCCGACGATTGCAACACCTGATATATAAAGACTAAAACGAGTTTTAAATCCCTAAAAATTACACAAACTTTTTGGAAATATCTCTCTCCATATTTGTGCATTGTGCATTTCCATTTTAGATGTGTACATTTTTCTTAAATCAAAACTTGAGTTTTCACTTTTTCCTTCATCTCGAAGACAAAAAACAGAATAGATGACAACGAAATGAAAATTTTAGACTCTGTGTATGGAGAAAATTTAAAGCAATAACAAACGTAAGTAATGAAAATTTATTCACACACCACAAATGAAGAAAAAAGTTTCCTCATCCAAGTTTGGGAAATTCCACTAGTTCAGCAACCCCAATAGGTTGGAATTTGATAAGAAAGGGATTTTTCTACACATGCTTTAAAAAATGGATATGCATGCTCGAAACATGTTAAAGTTGCAAATGACCCATGGATCCAAACCTTTCAAAAAGAATAAAAAACTTCTCATTAAATTCTCAAGTGAACGTGCGGTGGGATATTTAACCGAGTCAAACAAGCCATTATTTTGCCATTAACGAAAAGCTGACCTAGCGATCATTGATCATTGTAAACTGATTTATCATGCGTAACGGGCCACATTTTTTTAAGGAATGACTTTTGGGTTGGGATTCAACACTCAGTTTAAAATTCCCTCGCCTCCCCTTTTCCCGACGATTGCAACACCTGATATATAAAGACTAAAACGAGTTTTAAATCCCTAAAAATTACACAAACTTTTTGGAAATATCTCTCTCCATATTTGTGCATTGTGCATTTCCATTTTAGATGTGTACATTTTTCTTAAATCAAAACTTGAGTTTTCACTTTTTCCTTCATCTCGAAGACAAAAAACAGAATAGATGACAACGAAATGAAAATTTTAGACTCTGTGTATGGAGAAAATTTAAAGCAATAACAAACGTAAGTAATGAAAATTTATTCACACACCACAAATGAAGAAAAAAGTTTCCTCATCCAAGTTTGGGAAATTCCACTAGTTCAGCAACCCCAATAGGTTGGAATTTGATAAGAAAGGGATTTTTCTACACATGCTTTAAAAAATGGATATGCATGCTCGAAACATGTTAAAGTTGCAAATGACCCATGGATCCAAAACTTTCAAAAAGAATAAAAAACTTCTCATTAAATTCTCAAGTGAACGTGCGGTGGGATATTTAACCGAGTCAAACAAGCCATTATTTTGCCCATTAACGAAAAGCTGACCTAGCGATCATTGATCATTGTAAAATGATTTATCATGCGTAACGGGCCACATTTTTTTAAGGAATGACTTTTGGGTTGGGATTCAACACTCAGTTTAAAATTCCCTCGCCTCCGCTTTTCCCGACTATTGCAAAACCTGATATATAAAGACTAAAACGAGTTTTAAATCCCTAAAAATTACACAAACTTTTTGGAAATATCTCTCTCCATATTTGTGCATTGTGCATTTCCATTTTAGATGTGTACATTTTTCTTAAATCAAAACTTGAGTTTTCACTTTTTCCCTCATCTCGTAGACAAAAAACAGAATAGATGACAACGAAATGAAAATTTTAGACTCTGTGTATGGAGAAAATTTAAAGCAATAACAAACGTAAGTAAAGAAAATTTATTCACACACCACAAATGAAGAAAAAAGTTTTCTCATCCAAGTTTGGGAAATTCCACTAGTTCAGCAACCCCAATAGGTTGGAATTTGATAAGAAAGAGATTTTTCTACACATGCTTCAAAAAATGGATATGCATGGCTCGAAACATGTTAAAGTTGCAAATGACCCATGGATCCAAACCTTTCAAAAAGAATAAAAAACTTCTCATTAAATTCTCAAGTGAACGTGCGGTGGGATATTTAACCGAGTCAAACAAGCCATTATTTTGCCCATTAACAAAAAGCTGACCTAGCGAGAATTGATAATTGTAAACTGATTTATCATGCGTAACGGGCCACATTTTTTTAAGGAATGACTTTTGGGTTGGGATTCAACACTCAGTTTAAAATTCCCTCGCGTCCCCTTTTCCCGACGATTGCAAAACCTGATATATAAAGACTAAAACGAGTTTTAAATCCCTAAAAATTACACAAAGTTTTTGGAAATATCTCTCTCCATATTTGTGCATTGTGCATTTCCATTTTAGATGTGTACATTTTTCTTAAATCAAAACTTGAGTTTTCACTTTTTCCTTCATCTCGTAGACAAAAAACAGAATAGATCATAACGAAATGAAAATTTGAGACTCTGTGTATGGAGAAAATTTAAAGCAATAACAAACGTAAGTAAAGAAAATTTATTCACACACCGCAAATGAAGAAAAAAGTTTCCTCATCCAAGTTTGGGAAATTCCACTAGTTCAGCAACCCCAATAGGTTGGAATTTGATAAGAAAGGGATTTTTCTACACATGCTTTAAAAAATGGATATGCATGCTCGAAACATGTTAAAGTTGCAAATGACCCATGGATCCAAACCTTTCAAAAAGAATAAAAAACTTCTCATTAAATTCTCAAGTGAACGTGCGGTGGGATATTTAACCGAGTCAAACAAGCCATTATTTTGCCCATTAACAAAAAGCTGACCTAGCGATCATTGATCATTGTAAACTGATTTATCATGCGTAACGGGCCACATTTTTTTAAGGAATGACTTTTGGGTTGGGATTCAACACTCAGTTTAAAATTCCCTCGCCTCCCCTTTTCCCGACGATTGCAAGACCTGATATATAAAGACTAAAACGAGTTTTAAATCCCTAAAAATTACACAAACTTTTTGGAAATATCTCTCTCCATATTTGGGCATTGTGCATTTCCATTTTAGATGTGTACATTTTTCCTAAATCAAAACTTGAGTTTTCACTTTTTCCTTCATCTCGTAGACAAAAAACAAAATAGATGACAACGAAATGAAAATCTTAGACTCTGTGTATGGAGAAAATTTAAAGCAATAACAAACGTAAGTAAAGAAAATTTATTCACACACCACAAATGAAGAAAACAGTTTTCTCATCCAAGTTTGGGAAATTCCACTAGTTCAGCAACCCCAGTAGGTTGGAATTTGATAAGAAAGAGATTTTTCTATACATGCTTTAAAATATGGATATGCATGGCTCGAAACATGTTAAAGTTGCAAATGACCCGTGGATCCAAACCTTTCAAAAAGAATAAAAAACTTCTCATTAAATTCTCAAGTGAACGTGCGGTGGGATATTTAACCAAGTCAAACAAGCCATTATTTTGCCATTAACGAAAAGCTGACCTAGCGATCATTGATCATTGTAAACTGATTTATCATGCGTAACGGGCCACATTTTTTTAAGGAATGACTTTTGGGTTGGGATTCAACACTCAGTTTAAAATTCCCTCGCCTCCCCTTTTCCCGACGAATGCAAGACCTGATATATAAAGACTAAAACGAGTTTTAAATCCCTAAAAATTACACAAACTTTTTGGAAATATCTCTCTCCATATTTGGGCATTGTGCATTTCCATTTTAGATGTGTACATTTTTCTTAAATCAAAACTTGAGTTTTCACTTTTTCCTTCATCTCGTAGACAAAAAACAGAATAGATGACAACGAAATGAAAATTTTAGACTCTGTGTATGGAGAAAATTTAAAGCAATAACAAACGTAAGTAAAGAAAATTTATTCACACACCACAAATGAAGAAAACAGTTTTCTCATCCAAGTCTGGGAAATTCCACTAGTTCAGCAACCCCAATAGGTTGGAATTTGATAAGAAAGAGATTTTTCTATACATGCTTTAAAATATGGATATGCATGGCTCGAAACATGTTAAAGTTGCAAATGACCCATGGATCCAAACCTTTCAAAAAGAATAAAAAACTTCTCATTAAATTCTCAAGTGAACGTGAGGTGGGATATTTAACCGAGTCAAACAAGCCATTATTTTGCCATTAACGAAAAGCTGACCTAGCGATCATTGATCATTGTAAACTGATTTATCATGCGTAACGGGCCACATTTTTTTAAGGAATGACTTTTGGGTTGGGATTCAACACTAAGTTTAAAATTCCCTCGCGTCCCCTTTTCCCGACGATTGCAACACCTGATATATAAAGACTAAAACGAGTTTTAAATCCCTAAAAATTACACAAACTTTTTGGAAATATCTCTCCATATTTGTGCATTGTGCATTTCCATTTTAGATGTGTACATTTTTCTTAAATCAAAACTTGAGTTTTCACTTTTTCCTTCATCTCGTAGACAAAAAACAGAATAGATGACAACGAAATGAAAATTTTAGACTCTGTGTATGGAGAAAATTTAAAGCAATAACAAACGTAAGTAAAGAAAATTTATTCACACACCACAAATGAAGAAAAAAGTTTCCTCATCCAAGTTTGGGAAATTCCACTAGTTCAGCAACCCCAATAGGTTGGAATTTGATAAGAAAGGGATTTTTCAACACATGCTTTAAATAATGGATATGCATGCTCGAAACATGTTAAAGTTGCAAATGACCCATGGATCCAAACCTTTCAAAAAGAATAAAAAACTTCTCATTAAATTCTCAAGTGAACGTGCGGTGGGATATTTAACCGAGTCAAACAAGCCATTATTTTGCCCATTAACAAAAAGCTGACCTAGCGATCATTGATCATTGTAAACTGATTTATCATGCGTAACGGGCCACATTTTTTTAAGGAAGGACTTTTGGGTTGGGATTCAACACTCAGTTTAAAATTCCCTCGCCTCCCCTTTTCCCGACGATTGCAACACCTGATATATAAAGACTAAAACGAGTTTTAAATCCCTAAAAATTACACAAACTTTTTGGAAATATCTCTCTCCATATTTGTGCATTGTGCATTTCCATTTTAGATGTGTACATTTTTCTTAAACCAAAACTTGAGTTTTCACTTTTTCCTTCATCTCGAAGACAAAAAACAGAATAGATGACAACGAAATGAAAATTTTAGACTCTGTGTATGGAGAAAATTTAAAGCAATAACAAACGTAAGTAATGAAAATTTATTCACACACCACAAATGAAGAAAAAAGTTTCCTCATCCAAGTTTGGGAAATTTCACTAGTTCAGCAACCCCAATAGGTTGGAATTTGATAAGAAAGGGATTTTTCTACACATGCTTTAAAAAATGGATATGCATGCTCGAAACATGTTAAAGTTGCAAATGACCCATGGATCCAAAACTTTCAAAAAGAATAAAAAACTTCTCATTAAATTCTCAAGTGAACGTGCGGTGGGATATTTAACCGAGTCAAACAAGCCATTATTTTGCCCATTAACGAAAAGCTGACCTAGCGATCATTGATCATTGTAAAATGATTTATCATGCGTAACGGGCCACATTTTTTTAAGGAATGACTTTTGGGTTGGGATTCAACACTCAGTTTAAAATTCCCTCGCCTCCGCTTTTCTCGACTATTGCAAAACCTGATATATAAAGACTAAAACGAGTTTTAAATCCCTAAAAATTACACAAACTTTTTGGAAATATCTCTCTCCATATTTGTGCATTGTGCATTTCCATTTTAGATGTGTACATTTTTCTTAAATCAAAACTTGAGTTTTCACTTTTTCCCTCATCTCGTAGACAAAAAACAGAATAGATGACAACGAAATGAAAATTTTAGACTCTGTGTATGGAGAAAATTTAAAGCAATAACAAACGTAAGTAAAGAAAATTTATTCACACACCACAAATGAAGAAAAAAGTTTTCTCATCCAAGTTTGGGAAATTCCACTAGTTCAGCAACCCCAATAGGTTGGAATTTGATAAGAAAGAGATTTTTCTACACTTGCTTCAAAAAATGGATATGCATGGCTCGAAACATGTTAAAGTTGCAAATGACCCATGGATCCAAACCTTTCAAAAAGAATAAAAAACTTCTCATTAAATTCTCAAGTGAACGTGCGGTGGGATATTTAACCGAGTCAAACAAGCCATTATTTTGCCCATTAACGAAAAGCTGACCTAGCGATCATTGATCATTGTAAACTGATTTATCATGCGTAACGGGCCACATTTTTTTAAGGAATGACTTTTGGGTTGGGATTCAACACTCAGTTTAAAATTCCCTCGCCTCCCCTTTTCCCGACGATTGCAAAACCTGATATATAAAGACTAAAACGAGTTTTAAATCCCTAAAAATTACACAAACTTTTTGGAAATATCTCTCTCCATATTTGTGCATTGTGCATTTCCATTTTAGATGTGTACATTTTTCTTAAATCAAAACTTGAGTTTTCACTTTTTCCTTCATCTCGTAGACAAAAAACAGAATAGATCACAACGAAATGAAAATTTTAGACTCTGTGTATGGAGAAAATTTAAAGCAATAACAAACGTAAGTAAAGAAAATTTATTCACACACCACAAATGAAGAAAAAAGTTTCCTCATCCAAGTTTGGGAAATTCCACTAGTTCAGCAACCCCTATAGGTTGGAATTTGATAAGAAAGGGATTTTTCTACACATGCTTTAAAAAATGGATATGCATGCTCGAAACATGTTAAAGTTGCAAATGACCCATGGATCCAAACCTTTCAAAAAGAATAAAAAACTTCTCATTAAATTCTCAAGTGAACGTGCGGTGGGATATTTAACCGAGTCAAACAAGCCATTATTTTGCCCATTAACAAAAAGCTGACCTAGCGATCATTGATCATTGTAAACTGATTTATCATGCGTAACGGGCCACATTTTTTTAAGGAATGACTTTTGGGTTGGGATTCAACACTCAGTTTAAAATTCCCTCGCCTCCCCTTTTCCCGACGATTGCAACACCTGATATATAAAGACTAAAACGAGTTTTAAATCCCTAAAAATTACACAAACTTTTTGGAAATATCTCTCTCCATATTTGTGCATTGTGCATTTCCATTTTAGATGTGTACATTTTTCTTAAATCAAAACTTGAGTTTTCACTTTTTCCTTCATCTCGAAGACAAAAAACAGAATAGATGACAACGAAATGAAAATTTTAGACTCTGTGTATGGAGAAAATTTAAAGCAATAACAAACGTAAGTAATGAAAATTTATTCACACACCACAAATGAAGAAAAAAGTTTCCTCATCCAAGTTTGGGAAATTCCACTAGTTCAGCAACCCCAATAGGTTGGAATTTGATAAGAAAGGGATTTTTCTACACATGCTTTAAAAAATGGATATGCATGCTCGAAACATGTTAAAGTTGCAAATGACCCATGGATCCAAAACTTTCAAAAAGAATAAAAAACTTCTCATTAAATTCTCAAGTGAACGTGCGGTGGGATATTTAACCGAGTCAAACAAGCCATTATTTTGCCCATTAACGAAAAGCTGACCTAGCGATCATTGATCATTGTAAAATGATTTATCATGCGTAACGGGCCACATTTTTTTAAGGAATGACTTTTGGGTTGGGATTCAACACTCAGTTTAAAATTCCCTCGCCTCCGCTTTTCCCGACTATTGCAAAACCTGATATATAAAGACTAAAACGAGTTTTAAATCCCTAAAAATTACACAAACTTTTTGGAAATATCTCTCTCCATATTTGTGCATTGTGCATTTCCATTTTAGATGTGTACATTTTTCTTAAATCAAAACTTGAGTTTTCACTTTTTCCCTCATCTCGTAGACAAAAAACAGAATAGATGACAACGAAATGAAAATTTTAGACTCTGTGTATGGAGAAAATTTAAAGCAATAACAAACGTAAGTAAAGAAAATTTATTCACACACCACAAATGAAGAAAAAAGTTTTCTCATCCAAGTTTGGGAAATTCCACTAGTTCAGCAACCCCAATAGGTTGGAATTTGATAAGAAAGAGATTTTTCTACACATGCTTCAAAAAATGGATATGCATGGCTCGAAACATGTTAAAGTTGCAAATGACCCATGGATCCAAACCTTTCAAAAAGAATAAAAAACTTCTCATTAAATTCTCAAGTGAACGTGCGGTGGGATATTTAACCGAGTCAAACAAGCCATTATTTTGCCATTAACGAAAAGCTGACCTAGCGATCATTGATCATTGTAAACTGATTTATCATGCGTAACGGGCCACATTTTTTTAAGGAATGACTTTTGGGTTGGGATTCAACACTCAGTTTAAAATTCCCTCGCCTCGCCTTTTCCCGACGATTGCAACACCTGATATATAAAGACTAAAACGAGTTTTAAATCCCTAAAAATTACACAAACTTTTTGGAAATATCTCTCTCCATATTTGTGCATTGTGCATTTCCATTTTAGATGTGTACATTTTTCTTAAATCAAAACTTGAGTTTTCACTTTTTCCCTCATCTCGTGGACAAAAAACAGAATAGATGACAACGAAATGAAAATTTTAGACTCTGTGTATGGAGAAAATTTAAAGCAATAACAAACGTAAGTAAAGAAAATTTATTCACACACCACAAATGAAGAAAAAAGTTTTCTCATCCAAGTTTGGGAAATTCCACTAGTTCAGCAACCCCAATAGGTTGGAATTTGATAAGAAAGAGATTTTTCTACACTTGCTTCAAAAAATGGATATGCATGGCTCGAAACATGTTAAAGTTGCAAATGACCCATGGATCCAAACCTTTCAAAAAGAATAAAAAACTTCTCATTAAATTCTCAAGTGAACGTGCGGTGGGATATTTAACCGAGTCAAACAAGCCATTATTTTGCCCATTAACGAAAAGCTGACCTAGCGATCATTGATCATTGTAAACTGATTTATCATGCGTAACGGGCCACATTTTTTTAAGGAATGACTTTTGGGTTGGGATTCAACACTCAGTTTAAAATTCCCTCGCCTCCCCTTTTCCCGACGATTGCAAAACCTGATATATAAAGACTAAAACAAGTTTTAAATCCCTAAAAATTACACAAACTTTTTGGAAATATCTCTCTCCATATTTGTGCATTGTGCATTTCCATTTTAGATGTGTACATTTTTCTTAAATCAAAACTTGAGTTTTCACTTTTTCCTTCATCTCGTAGACAAAAAACAGAATAGATCACAACGAAATGAAAATTTTAGACTCTGTGTATGGAGAAAATTTAAAGCAATAACAAACGTAAGTAAAGAAAATTTATTCACACACCACAAATGAAGAAAAAAGTTTTCTCATCCAAGTTTGGGAAATTCCACTAGTTCAGCAACCCCAATAGGTTGGAATTTGATAAGAAAGAGATTTTTCTACACTTGCTTCAAAAAATGGATATGCATGGCTCGAAACATGTTAAAGTTGCAAATGACCCATGGATCCAAACCTTTCAAAAAGAATAAAAAACTTCTCATTAAATTCTAAAGTGAACGTGCGGTGGGATATTTAACCGAGTCAAACAAGCCATTATTTTGCCCATTAACGAAAAGCTGACCTAGCGATCATTGATCATTGTAAACTGATTTATCATGCGTAACGGGCCACATTTTTTTAAGGAATGACTTTTGGGTTGGGATTCAACACTCAGTTTAAAATTCCCTCGCCTCCCCTTTTCCCGACGATTGCAAAACCTGATATATAAAGACTAAAACGAGTTTTAAATCCCTAAAAATTACACAAACTTTTTGGAAATATCTCTCTCCATATTTGTGCATTGTGCATTTCCATTTTAGATGTGTACATTTTTCTTAAATCAAAACTTGAGTTTTCACTTTTTCCTTCATCTCGTAGACAAAAAACAGAATAGATCACAACGAAATGAAAATTTTAGACTCTGTGTATGGAGAAAATTTAAAGCAATAACAAACGTAAGTAAAGAAAATTTATTCACACACCACAAATGAAGAAAAAAGTTTCCTCATCCAAGTTTGGGAAATTCCACTAGTTCAGCAACCCCTATAGGTTGGAATTTGATAAGAAAGGGATTTTTCTACACATGCTTTAAAAAATGGATATGCATGCTCGAAACATGTTAAAGTTGCAAATGACCCATGGATCCAAACCTTTCAAAAAGAATAAAAAACTTCTCATTAAATTCTCAAGTGAACGTGCGGTGGGATATTTAACCGAGTCAAACAAGCCATTATTTTGCCCATTAACAAAAAGCTGACCTAGCGATCATTGATCATTGTAAACTGATTTATCATGCGTAACGGGCCACATTTTTTTAAGGAATGACTTTTGGGTTGGGATTCAACACTCAGTTTAAAATTCCCTCGCCTCCCCTTTTCCCGACGATTGCAACACCTGATATATAAAGACTAAAACGAGTTTTAAATCCCTAAAAATTACACAAACTTTTTGGAAATATCTCTCTCCATATTTGTGCATTGTGCATTTCCATTTTAGATGTGTACATTTTTCTTAAATCAAAACTTGAGTTTTCACTTTTTCCTTCATCTCGAAGACAAAAAACAGAATAGATGACAACGAAATGAAAATTTTAGACTCTGTGTATGGAGAAAATTTAAAGCAATAACAAACGTAAGTAATGAAAATTTATTCACACACCACAAATGAAGAAAAAAGTTTCCTCATCCAAGTTTGGGAAATTCCACTAGTTCAGCAACCCCAATAGGTTGGAATTTGATAAGAAAGGGATTTTTCTACACATGCTTTAAAAAATGGATATGCATGCTCGAAACATGTTAAAGTTGCAAATGACCCATGGATCCAAAACTTTCAAAAAGAATAAAAAACTTCTCATTAAATTCTCAAGTGAACGTGCGGTGGGATATTTAACCGAGTCAAACAAGCCATTATTTTGCCCATTAACGAAAAGCTGACCTAGCGATCATTGATCATTGTAAAATGATTTATCATGCGTAACGGGCCACATTTTTTTAAGGAATGACTTTTGGGTTGGGATTCAACACTCAGTTTAAAATTCCCTCGCCTCCGCTTTTCCCGACTATTGCAAAACCTGATATATAAAGACTAAAACGAGTTTTAAATCCCTAAAAATTACACAAACTTTTTGGAAATATCTCTCTCCATATTTGTGCATTGTGCATTTCCATTTTAGATGTGTACATTTTTCTTAAATCAAAACTTGAGTTTTCACTTTTTCCCTCATCTCGTAGACAAAAAACAGAATAGATGACAACGAAATGAAAATTTTAGACTCTGTGTATGGAGAAAATTTAAAGCAATAACAAACGTAAGTAAAGAAAATTTATTCACACACCACAAATGAAGAAAAAAGTTTTCTCATCCAAGTTTGGGAAATTCCACTAGTTCAGCAACCCCAATAGGTTGGAATTTGATAAGAAAGAGATTTTTCTACACATGCTTCAAAAAATGGATATGCATGGCTCGAAACATGTTAAAGTTGCAAATGACCCATGGATCCAAACCTTTCAAAAAGAATAAAAAACTTCTCATTAAATTCTCAAGTGAACGTGCGGTGGGATATTTAACCGAGTCAAACAAGCCATTATTTTGCCATTAACGAAAAGCTGACCTAGCGATCATTGATCATTGTAAACTGATTTATCATGCGTAACGGGCCACATTTTTTTAAGGAATGACTTTTGGGTTGGGATTCAACACTCAGTTTAAAATTCCCTCGCCTCGCCTTTTCCCGACGATTGCAACACCTGATATATAAAGACTAAAACGAGTTTTAAATCCCTAAAAATTACACAAACTTTTTGGAAATATCTCTCTCCATATTTGTGCATTGTGCATTTCCATTTTAGATGTGTACATTTTTCTTAAATCAAAACTTGAGTTTTCACTTTTTCCCTCATCTCGTGGACAAAAAACAGAATAGATGACAACGAAATGAAAATTTTAGACTCTGTGTATGGAGAAAATTTAAAGCAATAACAAACGTAAGTAAAGAAAATTTATTCACACACCACAAATGAAGAAAAAAGTTTTCTCATCCAAGTTTGGGAAATTCCACTAGTTCAGCAACCCCAATAGGTTGGAATTTGATAAGAAAGAGATTTTTCTACACTTGCTTCAAAAAATGGATATGCATGGCTCGAAACATGTTAAAGTTGCAAATGACCCATGGATCCAAACCTTTCAAAAAGAATAAAAAACTTCTCATTAAATTCTCAAGTGAACGTGCGGTGGGATATTTAACCGAGTCAAACAAGCCATTATTTTGCCCATTAACGAAAAGCTGACCTAGCGATCATTGATCATTGTAAACTGATTTATCATGCGTAACGGGCCACATTTTTTTAAGGAATGACTTTTGGGTTGGGATTCAACACTCAGTTTAAAATTCCCTCGCCTCCCCTTTTCCCGACGATTGCAAAACCTGATATATAAAGACTAAAACAAGTTTTAAATCCCTAAAAATTACACAAACTTTTTGGAAATATCTCTCTCCATATTTGTGCATTGTGCATTTCCATTTTAGATGTGTACATTTTTCTTAAATCAAAACTTGAGTTTTCACTTTTTCCTTCATCTCGTAGACAAAAAACAGAATAGATCACAACGAAATGAAAATTTTAGACTCTGTGTATGGAGAAAATTTAAAGCAATAACAAACGTAAGTAAAGAAAATTTATTCACACACCACAAATGAAGAAAAAAGTTTCCTCATCCAAGTTTGGGAAATTCCACTAGTTCAGCAACCCCAATAGGTTGGAATTTGATAAGAAAGGGATTTTTCTACACATGCTTTAAAAAATGGATATGCATGCTCGAAACATGTTAAAGTTGCAAATGACCCATGGATCCAAACCTTTCAAAAAGAATAAAAAACTTCTCATTAAATTCTCAAGTGAACGTGCGGTGGGATATTTAACCGAGTCAAACAAGCCATTATTTTGCCCATTAACAAAAAGCTGACCTAGCGATCATTGATCATTGTATACTGATTTATCATGCGTAACGGGCCACATTTTTTTAAGGAATGACTTTTGGGTTGGGATTCAACACTCAGTTTAAAATTCCCTCGCCTCCCCTTTTCCCGACGATTGCAACACCTGATATATAAAGACTAAAACGAGTTTTAAATCCCTAAAAATTACACAAACTTTTTGGAAATATCTCTCTCCATATTTGGGCATTGTGCATTTCCATTTTAGATGTGTACATTTTTCTTAAATCAAAACTTGAGTTTTCACTTTTTCCTTCATCTCGTAGACAAAAAGAAAATAGATGACAACGAAATGAAAATTTTAGACTCTGTGTATGGAGAAAATTTAAAGCAATAACAAACGTAAGTAAAGAAAATTTATTCACACACCACAAATGAAGAAAACAGTTTTCTCATCCAAGTTTGGGAAATTTCACTAGTTCAGCAACCCCAATAGGTTGGAATTTGATAAGAAAGAGATTTTTCCATACATGCTTTAAAATATGGATATGCATGGCTCGAAACATGTTAAAGTTGCAAATGACCCATGGATCCAAACCTTTCAAAAAGAATAAAAAACTTCTCATTAAATTCTCAAGTGAACGTGCGGTGGGATATTTAACCGAGTCAAACAAGCCATTATTTTGCCATTAACGAAAAGCTGACCTAGCGATCATTGATCATTGTAAACTGATTTATCATGCGTAACGGGCCACATTTTTTTAAGGAATGACTTTTGGGTTGGGATTCAACACTCAGTTTAAAATTCCCTCGCCTCCCCTTTTCCCGACGATTGCAACACCTGATATATAAAGACTAAAACGAGTTTTAAATCCCTAAAAATTACACAAACTTTTTGGAAATATCTCTCTCCATATTTGTGCATTGTGCATTTCCATTTTAGATGTGTACATTTTTCTTAAATCAAAACTTGAGTTTTCACTTTTTCCTTCATCTCGAAGACAAAAAACAGAATAGATGACAACGAAATGAAAATTTTAGACTCTGTGTATGGAGAAAATTTAAAGCAATAACAAACGTAAGTAATGAAAATTTATTCACACACCACAAATGAAGAAAAAAGTTTCCTCATCCAAGTTTGGGAAATTCCACTAGTTCAGCAACCCCAATAGGTTGGAATTTGATAAGAAAGGGATTTTTCTACACATGCTTTAAAAAATGGATATGCATGCTCGAAACATGTTAAAGTTGCAAATGACCCATGGATCCAAAACTTTCAAAAAGAATAAAAAACTTCTCATTAAATTCTCAAGTGAACGTGCGGTGGGATATTTAACCGAGTCAAACAAGCCATTATTTTGCCCATTAACGAAAAGCTGACCTAGCGATCATTGATCATTGTAAAATGATTTATCATGCGTAACGGGCCACATTTTTTTAAGGAATGACTTTTGGGTTGGGATTCAACACTCAGTTTAAAATTCCCTCGCCTCCGCTTTTCCCGACTATTGCAAAACCTGATATATAAAGACTAAAACGAGTTTTAAATCCCTAAAAATTACACAAACTTTTTGGAAATATCTCTCTCCATATTTGTGCATTGTGCATTTCCATTTTAGATGTGTACATTTTTCTTAAATCAAAACTTGAGTTTTCACTTTTTCCCTCATCTCGTAGACAAAAAACAGAATAGATGACAACGAAATGAAAATTTTAGACTCTGTGTATGGAGAAAATTTAAAGCAATAACAAACATAAGTAAAGAAAATTTATTCACACGCCACAAATGAAGAAAAAAGTTTTCTCATCCAAGTTTGGGAAATTCCACTAGTTCAGCAACCCCAATAGGTTGGAATTTGATAAGAAAGAGATTTTTCTACACATGCTTCAAAAAATGGATATGCATGGCTCGAAACATGTTAAAGTTGCAAATGACCCATGGATCCAAACCTTTTAAAAAGAATAAAAAACTTCTCATTAAATTCTCAAGTGAACGTGCGGTGGGATATTTAACCGAGTCAAACAAGCCATTATTTTGCCATTAACGAAAAGCTGACCTAGCGATCGATCATTGATCATTGTAAACTGATTTATCATGCGTAACGGGCCACATTTTTTTAAGGAATGACTTTTGGGTTGGGATTCAACACTCAGTTTAAAATTCCCTCGCCTCCCCTTTTCCCGACGATTGCAACATCTGATATATAAAGACTAAAACGAGTTTTAAATCCCTAAAAATTACACAAACTTTTTGGAAATATCTCTCTCCATATTTGTGCATTGTGCATTTCCATTTTAGATGTGTACATTTTTCTTAAATCAAAACTTGAGTTTTCACTTTTTCCTTCATCTCGAAGACAAAAAACAGAATAGATGACAACGAAATGAAAATTTTAGACTCTGTGTATGGAGAAAATTTAAAGCAATAACAAACGTAAGTAATGAAAATTTATTCACACACCACAAATGAAGAAAAAAGTTTCCTCATCCAAGTTTGGGAAATTCCACTAGTTCAGCAACCCCAATAGGTTGGAATTTGATAAGAAAGGGATTTTTCTACACATGCTTTAAAAAATGGATATGCATGCTCGAAACATGTTAAAGTTGCAAATGACCCATGGATCCAAAACTTTCAAAAAGAATAAAAAACTACTCATTAAATTCTCAAGTGAACGTGCGGTGGGATATTTAACCGAGTCAAACAAGCCATTATTTTGCCCATTAACGAAAAGCTGACCTAGCGATCATTGATCATTGTAAAATGATTTATCATGCGTAACGGGCCACATTTTTTTAAGGAATGACTTTTGGGTTGGGATTCAACACTCAGTTTAAAATTCCCTCGCCTCCGCTTTTCCCGACTATTGCAAAACCTGATATATAAAGACTAAAACGAGTTTTAAATCCCTAAAAATTACACAAACTTTTTGGAAATATCTCTCTCCATATTTGTGCATTGTGCATTTCCATTTTAGATGTGTACATTTTTCTTAAATCAAAACTTGAGTTTTCACTTTTTCCCTCATCTCGTAGACAAAAAACAGAATAGATGACAACGAAATGAAAATTTTAGACTCTGTGTATGGAGAAAATTTAAAGCAATAACAAACGTAAGTAAAGAAAATTTATTCACACACCACAAATGAAGAAAAAAGTTTTCTCATCCAAGTTTGGGAAATTCCACTAGTTCAGCAACCCCAATAGGTTGGAATTTGATAAGAAAGAGATTTTTCTACACATGCTTCAAAAAATGGATATGCATGGCTCGAAACATGTTAAAGTTGCAAATGACCCATGGATCCAAACCTTTCAAAAAGAATAAAAAACTTCTCATTAAATTCTCAAGTGAACGTGCGGTGGGATATTTAACCGAGTCAAACAAGCCATTATTTTGCCCATTAACGAAAAGCTGACCTAGCGATCATTGATCATTGTAAACTGATTTATCATGCGTAACGGGCCACATTTTTTTAAGGAATGACTTTTGGGTTGGGATTCAACACTCAGTTTAAAATTCCCTCGCCTCGCCTTTTCCCGACGATTGCAAAACCTGATATATAAAGACTAAAACGAGTTTTAAATCCCTAAAAATTACACAAACTTTTTGGAAATATCTCTCTCCATATTTGTGCATTGTGCATTTCCATTTTAGATGTGTACATTTTTCTTAAATCAAAACTTGAGTTTTCACTTTTTCCTTCATCTCGTAGACAAAAAACAGAATAGATCACAACGAAATGAAAATTTTAGACTCTGTGTATGGAGAAAATTTAAAGCAATAACAAACGTAAGTAAAGAAAATTTATTCACACACCACAAATGAAGAAAAAAGTTTCCTCATCCAAGTTTGGGAAATTCCACTAGTTCAGCAACCCCAATAGGTTGGAATTTGATAAGAAAGGGATTTTTCTACACATGCTTTAAAAAATGGATATGCATGCTCGAAACATGTTAAAGTTGCAAATGACCCATGGATCCAAACCTTTCAAAAAGAATAAAAAACTTCTCATTAAATTCTCAAGTGAACGTGCGGTGGGATATTTAACCGAGTCAAACAAGCCATTATTTTGCCCATTAACAAAAAGCTGACCTAGCGATCATTGATCATTGTAAACTGATTTATCATGCGTAACGGGCCACATTTTTTTATGGAATGACTTTTGGGTTGGGATTCAACACTCAGTTTAAAATTCCCTCGCCTCCCCTTTTCCCGACGATTGCAAGACCTGATATATAAAGACTAAAACGAGTTTTAAATCCCTAAAAATTACACAAACTTTTTGGAAATATCTCTCTCCATATTTGGGCATTGTGCATTTCCATTTTAGATGTGTACATTTTTCTTAAATCAAAACTTGAGTTTTCACTTTTTCCTTCATCTCGTAGACAAAAAACAAAATAGATGACAACGAAATGAAAATTTTAGACTCTGTGTATGGAGAAAATTTAAAGCAATAACAAACGTAAGTAAAGAAAATTTATTCACACACCACAAATGAAGAAAACAGTTTTCTCATCCAAGTTTGGGAAATTCCACTAGTTCAGCAACCCCAATAGGTTGGAATTTGATAAGAAAGAGATTTTTCTATACATGCTTTAAAATATGGATATGCATGGCTCGAAACATGTTAAAGTTGCAAATGACCCATGGATCCAAACCTTTCAAAAAGAATAAAAAACTTCTCATTAAATTCTCAAGTGAACGTGCGGTGGGATATTTAACCGAGTCAAACAAGCCATTATTTTGCCCATTAACAAAAAGCTGACCTAGCGATCTTTGATCATTGTAAACTGATTTATCATGCGTAACGGGCCACATTTTTTTAAGGAATGACTTTTGGGTTGGGATTCAACACTCAGTTTAAAATTCCCTCGCCTCCCCTTTTCCCGACGATTGCAACACCTGATATATAAAGACTAAAACGAGTTTTAAATCCCTAAAAATTACACAAACTTTTTGGAAATATCTCTCTCCATATTTGTGCATTGTGCATTTCCATTTTAGATGTGTACATTTTTCTTAAATCAAAACTTGAGTTTTCACTTTTTCCTTCATCTCGTAGACAAAAAACAGAATAGATGACAACGAAATGAAAATTTTAGACTCTGTGTATGGAGAAAATTTAAAGCAATAAAAAACGTAAGTAAAGAAAATTTATTCACACACCACAAATGAAGAAAAAAGTTTCCTCATCCAAGTTTGGGAAATTCCACTAGTTCAGCAACCCCAATAGGTTGGAATTTGATAAGAAAGAGATTTTTCTATACATGCTTTAAAATATGGATATGCATGGCTCGAAACATGTTAAAGTTGCAAATGACCCATGGATCCAAACCTTTCAAAAAGAATAAAAAACTTCTCATTAAATTCTCAAGTGAACGTGCGGTGGGATATTTAACCGAGTCAAACAAGCCATTATTTTGCCATTAACGAAAAGCTGACCTAGCGATCATTGATCATTGTAAACTGATTTATCATGCGTAACGGGCCACATTTTTTTAAGGAATGACTTTTGGGTTGGGATTCAACACTCAGTTTAAAATTCCCTCGCCTCCCCTTTTCCCGACGATTGCAACACCTGATATATAAAGACTAAAACGAGTTTTAAATCCCTAAAAATTACACAAACTTTTTGGAAATATCTCTCTCCATATTTGTGCATTGTGCATTTCCATTTTAGATGTGTACATTTTTCTTAAACCAAAACTTGAGTTTTCACTTTTTCCTTCATCTCGAAGACAAAAAACAGAATAGATGACAACGAAATGAAAATTTTAGACTCTGTGTATGGAGAAAATTTAAAGCAATAACAAACGTAAGTAATGAAAATTTATTCACACACCACAAATGAAGAAAAAAGTTTCCTCATCCAAGTTTGGGAAATTCCACTAGTTCAGCAACCCCAATAGGTTGGAATTTGATAAGAAAGGGATTTTTCTACACATGCTTTAAAAAATGGATATGCATGCTCGAAACATGTTAAAGTTGCAAATGACCCATGGATCCAAAACTTTCAAAAAGAATAAAAAACTTCTCATTAAATTCTCAAGTGAACGTGCGGTGGGATATTTAACCGAGTCAAACAAGCCATTATTTTGCCCATTAACGAAAAGCTGACCTAGCGATCATTGATCATTGTAAAATGATTTATCATGCGTAACGGGCCACATTTTTTTAAGGAATGACTTTTGGGTTGGGATTCAACACTCAGTTTAAAATTCCCTCGCCTCCGCTTTTCTCGACTATTGCAAAACCTGATATATAAAGACTAAAACGAGTTTTAAATCCCTAAAAATTACACAAACTTTTTGGAAATATCTCTCTCCATATTTGTGCATTGTGCATTTCCATTTTAGATGTGTACATTTTTCTTAAATCAAAACTTGAGTTTTCACTTTTTCCCTCATCTCGTAGACAAAAAACAGAATAGATGACAACGAAATGAAAATTTTAGACTCTGTGTATGGAGAAAATTTAAAGCAATAACAAACGTAAGTAAAGAAAATTTATTCACACACCACAAATGAAGAAAAAAGTTTTCTCATCCAAGTTTGGGAAATTCCACTAGTTCAGCAACCCCAATAGGTTGGAATTTGATAAGAAAGAGATTTTTCTACACTTGCTTCAAAAAATGGATATGCATGGCTCGAAACATGTTAAAGTTGCAAATGACCCATGGATCCAAACCTTTCAAAAAGAATAAAAAACTTCTCATTAAATTCTCAAGTGAACGTGCGGTGGGATATTTAACCGAGTCAAACAAGCCATTATTTTGCCCATTAACGAAAAGCTGACCTAGCGATCATTGATCATTGTAAACTGATTTATCATGCGTAACGGGCCACATTTTTTTAAGGAATGACTTTTGGGTTGGGATTCAACACTCAGTTTAAAATTCCCTCGCCTCCCCTTTTCCCGACGATTGCAAAACCTGATATATAAAGACTAAAACGAGTTTTAAATCCCTAAAAATTACACAAACTTTTTGGAAATATCTCTCTCCATATTTGTGCATTGTGCATTTCCATTTTAGATGTGTACATTTTTCTTAAATCAAAACTTGAGTTTTCACTTTTTCCTTCATCTCGAAGACAAAAAACAGAATAGATGACAACGAAATGAAAATTTTAGACTCTGTGTATGGAGAAAATTTAAAGCAATAACAAACGTAAGTAAAGAAAATTTATTCACACACCACAAATGAAGAAAAAAGTTTTCTCATCCAAGTTTGGGAAATTCCACTAGTTCATCAACCCCAATAGGTTGGAATTTGATAAGAAAGGGATTTTTCTACACATGCTTTAAAAAATGGATATGCATGGCTCGAAACATGCTAAAGTTGCAAATGACCCATGGATCCAAACCTTTCAAAAAGAATAAAAAACTTCTCATTAAATTCTCAAGTGAACGTGCGGTGGGATATTTAACCGAGTCAAACAAGCCATTATTTTGCCATTAACGAAAAGCTGACCTAGCGATCATTGATCATTGTAAACTGATTTATCATGCGTAACGGGCCACCTTTTTTTAAGGAATGACTTTTGGGTTGGGATTCAACACTCAGTTTAAAATTCCCTCGCCTCCCCTTTTCCCGACGATTGCAAGACCTGATATATAAAGACTAAAACGAGTTTTAAATCCCTAAAAATTACACAAACTTTTTGGAAATATCTCTCTCCATATTTGTGCATTGTGCATTTCCATTTTAGATGTGTACATTTTTCTTAAATCAAAACTTGAGTTTTCACTTTTTCCTTCATCTCGAAGACAAAAAACAGAATAGATGACAACGAAATGAAAATTTTAGACTCTGTGTATGGAGAAAATTTAAAGCAATAACAAACGTAAGTAATGAAAATTTATTCACACACCACAAATGAAGAAAAAAGTTTCCTCATCCAAGTTTGGGAAATTCCACTAGTTCAGCAACCCCAGTAGGTTGGAATTTGATAAGAAAGGGATTTTTCTACACATGCTTTAAAAAATGGATATGCATGCTCGAAACATGTTAAAGTTGCAAATGACCCATGGATCCAAAACTTTCAAAAAGAATAAAAAACTTCTCATTAAATTCTCAAGTGAACGTGCGGTGGGATATTTAACCGAGTCAAACAAGCCATTATTTTGCCCATTAACGAAAAGCTGACCTAGCGATCATTGATCATTGTAAAATGATTTATCATGCGTAACGGGCCACATTTTTTTAAGGAATGACTTTTGGGTTGGGATTCAACACTCAGTTTAAAATTCCCTCGCCTCCCCTTTTCCCGACTATTGCAAAACCTGATATATAAAGACTAAAACGAGTTTTAAATCCCTAAAAATTACACAAACTTTTTGGAAATATCTCTCTCCATATTTGTGCATTGTGCATTTCCATTTTAGATGTGTACATTTTTCTTAAATCAAAACTTGAGTTTTCACTTTTTCCCTCATCTCGTAGACAAAAAACAGAATAGATGACAACGAAATGAAAATTTTAGACTCTGTGTATGGAGAAAATTTAAAGCAATAACAAACGTAAGTAAAGAAAATTTATTCACACACCACAAATGAAGAAAAAAGTTTTCTCATCCAAGTTTGGGAAATTCCACTAGTTCAGCAACCCCAATAGGTTGGAATTTGATAAGAAAGAGATTTTTCTACACATGCTTCAAAAAATGGATATGCATGGCTCGAAACATGCTAAAGTTGCAAATGACCCATGGATCCAAACCTTTCAAAAAGAATAAAAAACTTCTCATTAAATTCTCAAGTGAACGTGCGGTGGGATATTTAACCGAGTCAAACAAGCCATTATTTTGCCATTAACGAAAAGCTGACCTAGCGATCATTGATCATTGTAAACTGATTTATCATGCGTAACGGGCCACATTTTTTTAAGGAATGACTTTTGGGTTGGGATTCAACACTCAGTTTAAAATTCCCTCGCCTCCCCTTTTCCCGACGATTGCAACACCTGATATATAAAGACTAAAACGAGTTTTAAATCCCTAAAAATTACACAAACTTTTTGGAAATATCTCTCTCCATATTTGTGCATTGTGCATTTCCATTTTAGATGTGTACATTTTTCTTAAACCAAAACTTGAGTTTTCACTTTTTCCTTCATCTCGAAGACAAAAAACAGAATAGATGACAACGAAATGAAAATTTTAGACTCTGTGTATGGAGAAAATTTAAAGCAATAACAAACGTAAGTAATGAAAATTTATTCACACACCACAAATGAAGAAAAAAGTTTCCTCATCCAAGTTTGGGAAATTCCACTAGTTCAGCAACCCCAATAGGTTGGAATTTGATAAGAAAGGGATTTTTCTACACATGCTTTAAAAAATGGATATGCATGCTCGAAACATGTTAAAGTTTCAAATGACCCATGGATCCAAAACTTTCAAAAAGAATAAAAAACTTCTCATTAAATTCTCAAGTGAACGTGCGGTGGGATATTTAACCGAGTCAAACAAGCCATTATTTTGCCCATTAACGAAAAGCTGACCTAGCGATCATTGATCATTGTAAACTGATTTATCATGCGTAACGGGCCACATTTTTTTAAGGAATGACTTTTGGGTTGGGATTCAACACTCAGTTTAAAATTCCCTCGCCTCCCCTTTTCCCGACTATTGCAAAACCTGATATATAAAGACTAAAACGAGTTTTAAATCCCTAAAAATTACACAAACTTTTTGGAAATATCTCTCTCCATATTTGTGCATTGTGCATTTCCATTTTAGATGTGTACATTTTTCTTAAATCAAAACTTGAGTTTTCACTTTTTCCCTCATCTCGTAGACAAAAAACAGAATAGATGACAACGAAATGAAAATTTTAGACTCTGTGTATGGAGAAAATTTAAAGCAATAACAAACGTAAGTAAAGAAAATTTATTCACACACCACAAATGAAGAAAAAAGTTTTCTCATCCAAGTTTGGGAAATTCCACTAGTTCAGCAACCCCAATAGGTTGGAATTTGATAAGAAAGAGATTTTTCTACACATGCTTCAAAAAATGGATATGCATGGCTCGAAACATGCTAAAGTTGCAAATGACCCATGGATCCAAACCTTTCAAAAAGAATAAAAAACTTCTCATTAAATTCTCAAGTGAACGTGCGGTGGGATATTTAACCGAGTCAAACAAGCCATTATTTTGCCATTAACGAAAAGCTGACCTAGCGATCATTGATCATTGTAAACTGATTTATCATGCGTAACGGGCCACATTTTTTTAAGGAATGACTTTTGGGTTGGGATTCAACACTCAGTTTAAAATTCCCTCGCCTCCCCTTTTCCCGACGATTGCAACACCTGATATATAAAGACTAAAACGAGTTTTAAATCCCTAAAAATTACACAAACTTTTTGGAAATATCTCTCTCCATATTTGTGCATTGTGCATTTCCATTTTAGATGTGTACATTTTTCTTAAACCAAAACTTGAGTTTTCACTTTTTCCTTCATCTCTAAGACAAAAAACAGAATAGATGACAACGAAATGAAAATTTTAGACTCTGTGTATGGAGAAAATTTAAAGCAATAACAAACGTAAGTAATGAAAATTTATTCACACACCACAAATGAAGAAAAAAGTTTCGTCATCCAAGTTTGGGAAATTCCACTAGTTCAGCAACCCCAATAGGTTGGAATTTGATAAGAAAGGGATTTTTCTACACATGCTTTAAAAAATGGATATGCATGGCTCGAAACATGTTAAAGTTGCAAATGACCCATGGATCCAAACCTTTCAAAAAGAATAAAAAACTTCTCATTAAATTCTCAAGTGAACGTGCGGTGGGATATTTAACCGAGTCAAACAAGCCATTATTTTGCCATTAACGAAAAGCTGACCTAGCGATCATTGATCATTGTAAACTGATTTATCATGCGTAACGGGCCACATTTTTTTAAGGAATGACTTTTGGGTTGGGATTCAACACTCAGTTTAAAATTCCCTCGCCTCCCCTTTTCCCGACGATTGCAACACCTGATATATAAAGACTAAAACGAGTTTTAAATCCCTAAAAATTACACAAACTTTTTGGAAATATCTCTCTCCATATTTGTGCATTGTGCATTTCCATTTTAGATGTGTACATTTTTCTTAAATCAAAACTTGAGTTTTCACTTTTTCCTTCATCTCGAAGACAAAAAACAGAATAGATGACAACGAAATGAAAATTTTAGACTCTGTGTATGGAGAAAATTTAAAGCAATAACAAACGTAAGTAATGAAAATTTATTCACACACCACAAATGAAGAAAAAAGTTTCCTCATCCAAGTTTGGGAAATTCCACTAGTTCAGCAACCCCAATAGGTTGGAATTTGATAAGAAAGGGATTTTTCTACACATGCTTTAAAAAATGGATATGCATGCTCGAAACATGTTAAAGTTGCAAATGACCCATGGATCCAAACCTTTCAAAAAGAATAAAAAACTTCTCATTAAATTCTCAAGTGAACGTGCGGTGGGATATTTAACCGAGTCAAACAAGCCATTATTTTGCCATTAACGAAAAGCTGACCTAGCGATCATTGATCATTGTAAACTGATTTATCATGCGTAACGGGCCACATTTTTTTAAGGAATGACTTTTGGGTTGGGATTCAACACTCAGTTTAAAATTCCCTCGCCTCCCCTTTTCCCGACGATTGCAACACCTGATATATAAAGACTAAAACGAGTTTTAAATCCCTAAAAATTACACAAACTTTTTGGAAATATCTCTCTCCATATTTGTGCATTGTGCATTTCCATTTTAGATGTGTACATTTTTCTTAAACCAAAACTTGAGTTTTCACTTTTTCCTTCATCTCGAAGACAAAAAACAGAATAGATGACAACGAAATGAAAATTTTAGACTCTGTGTATGGAGAAAATTTAAAGCAATAACAAACGTAAGTAATGAAAATTTATTCACACACCACAAATGAAGAAAAAAGTTTCCTCATCCAAGTTTGGGAAATTCCACTAGTTCAGCAACCCCAATAGGTTGGAATTTGATAAGAAAGGGATTTTTCTACACATGCTTTAAAAAATGGATATGCATGCTCGAAACATGTTAAAGTTGCAAATGACCCATGGATCCAAAACTTTCAAAAAGAATAAAAAACTTCTCATTAAATTCTCAAGTGAACGTGCGGTGGGATATTTAACCGAGTCAAACAAGCCATTATTTTGCCCATTAACGAAAAGCTGACCTAGCGATCATTGATCATTGTAAAATGATTTATCATGCGTAACGGGCCACATTTTTTTAAGGAATGACTTTTGGGTTGGGATTCAACACTCAGTTTAAAATTCCCTCGCCTCCCCTTTTCCCGACTATTGCAAAACCTGATATATAAAGACTAAAACGAGTTTTAAATCCCTAAAAATTACACAAACTTTTTGGAAATATCTCTCTCCATATTTGTGCATTGTGCATTTCCATTTTAGATGTGTACATTTTTCTTAAATCAAAACTTGAGTTTTCACTTTTTCCCTCATCTCGTAGACAAAAAACAGAATAGATGACAACGAAATGAAAATTTTAGACTCTGTGTATGGAGAAAATTTAAAGCAATAACAAACGTAAGTAAAGAAAATTTATTCACACACCACAAATGAAGAAAAAAGTTTTCTCATCCAAGTTTGGGAAATTCCACTAGTTCAGCAACCCCAATAGGTTGGAATTTGATAAGAAAGAGATTTTTCTACACATGCTTCAAAAAATGGATATGCATGGCTCGAAACATGTTAAAGTTGCAAATGACCCATGGATCCAAACCTTTCAAAAAGAATAAAAAACTTCTCATTAAATTCTCAAGTGAACGTGCGGTGGGATATTTAACCGAGTCAAACAAGCCATTATTTTGCCCATTAACAAAAAGCTGACCTAGCGAGAATTGATAATTGTAAACTGATTTATCATGCGTAACGGGCCACATTTTTTTAAGGAATGACTTTTGGGTTGGGATTCAACACTCAGTTTAAAATTCCCTCGCGTCCCCTTTTCCCGACGATTGCAAAACCTGATATATAAAGACTAAAACGAGTTTTAAATCCCTAAAAATTACACAAAGTTTTTGGAAATATCTCTCTCCATATTTGTGCATTGTGCATTTCCATTTTAGATGTGTACATTTTTCTTAAATCAAAACTTGAGTTTTCACTTTTTCCTTCATCTCGTAGACAAAAAACAGAAAAGATCATAACGAAATGAAAATTTGAGACTCTGTGTATGGAGAAAATTTAAAGCAATAACAAACGTAAGTAAAGAAAATTTATTCACACACCACAAATGAAGAAAAAAGTTTCCTCATCCAAGTTTGGGAAATTCCACTAGTTCAGCAACCCCAATAGGTTGGAATTTGATAAGAAAGGGATTTTTCTACACATGCTTTAAATAATGGATATGCATGCTCGAAACATGTTAAAGTTGCAAATGACCCATGGATCCAAACCTTTCAAAAAGAATAAAAAACTTCTCATTAAATTCTCAAGTGAACGTGCGGTGGGATATTTAACCGAGTCAAACAAGCCATTATTTTGCCCATTAACAAAAAGCTGACCTAGCGATCATTGATCATTGTAAACTGATTTATCATGCGTAACGGGCCACATTTTTTTAAGGAATGACTTTTGGGTTGGGATTCAACACTCAGTTTAAAATTCCCTCGCCTCCCCTTTTCCCGACGATTGCAAGACCTGATATATAAAGACTAAAACGAGTTTTAAATCCCTAAAAATTACACAAACTTTTTGGAAATATCTCTCTCCATATTTGGGCATTGTGCATTTCCATTTTAGATGTGTACATTTTTCCTAAATCAAAACTTGAGTTTTCACTTTTTCCTTCATCTCGTAGACAAAAAACAAAATAGATGACAACGAAATGAAAATCTTAGACTCTGTGTATGGAGAAAATTTAAAGCAATAACAAACGTAAGTAAAGAAAATTTATTCACACACCACAAATGAAGAAAACAGTTTTCTCATCCAAGTTTGGGAAATTCCACTAGTTCAGCAACCCCAGTAGGTTGGAATTTGATAAGAAAGAGATTTTTCTATACATGCTTTAAAATATGGATATGCATGGCTCGAAACATGTTAAAGTTGCAAATGACCCGTGGATCCAAACCTTTCAAAAAGAATAAAAAACTTCTCATTAAATTCTCAAGTGAACGTGCGGTGGGATATTTAACCAAGTCAAACAAGCCATTATTTTGCCATTAACGAAAAGCTGACCTAGCGATCATTGATCATTGTAAACTGATTTATCATGCGTAACGGGCCACATTTTTTTAAGGAATGACTTTTGGGTTGGGATTCAACACTCAGTTTAAAATTCCCTCGCCTCCCCTTTTCCCGACGAATGCAAGACCTGATATATAAAGACTAAAACGAGTTTTAAATCCCTAAAAATTACACAAACTTTTTGGAAATATCTCTCTCCATATTTGGGCATTGTGCATTTCCATTTTAGATGTGTACATTTTTCTTAAATCAAAACTTGAGTTTTCACTTTTTCCTTCATCTCGTAGACAAAAAACAGAATAGATGACAACGAAATGAAAATTTTAGACTCTGTGTATGGAGAAAATTTAAAGCAATAACAAACGTAAGTAAAGAAAATTTATTCACACACCACAAATGAAGAAAACAGTTTTCTCATCCAAGTCTGGGAAATTCCACTAGTTCAGCAACCCCAATAGGTTGGAATTTGATAAGAAAGAGATTTTTCTATACATGCTTTAAAATATGGATATGCATGGCTCGAAACATGTTAAAGTTGCAAATGACCCATGGATCCAAACCTTTCAAAAAGAATAAAAAACTTCTCATTAAATTCTCAAGTGAACGTGAGGTGGGATATTTAACCGAGTCAAACAAGCCATTATTTTGCCATTAACGAAAAGCTGACCTAGCGATCATTGATCATTGTAAACTGATTTATCATGCGTAACGGGCCACATTTTTTTAAGGAATGACTTTTGGGTTGGGATTCAACACTCAGTTTAAAATTCCCTCGCGTCCCCTTTTCCCGACGATTGCAACACCTGATATATAAAGACTAAAACGAGTTTTAAATCCCTAAAAATTACACAAACTTTTTGGAAATATCTCTCCATATTTGTGCATTGTGCATTTCCATTTTAGATGTGTACATTTTTCTTAAATCAAAACTTGAGTTTTCACTTTTTCCTTCATCTCGTAGACAAAAAACAGAATAGATGACAACGAAATGAAAATTTTAGACTCTGTGTATGGAGAAAATTTAAAGCAATAACAAACGTAAGTAAAGAAAATTTATTCACACACTACAAATGAAGAAAAAAGTTTCCTCATCCAAGTTTGGGAAATTCCACTAGTTCAGCAACCCCAATAGGTTGGAATTTGATAAGAAAGGGATTTTTCAACACATGCTTTAAATAATGGATATGCATGCTCGAAACATGTTAAAGTTGCAAATGACCCATGGATCCAAACCTTTCAAAAAGAATAAAAAACTTCTCATTAAATTCTCAAGTGAACGTGCGGTGGGATATTTAACCGAGTCAAACAAGCCATTATTTTGCCCATTAACAAAAAGCTGACCTAGCGATCATTGATCATTGTAAACTGATTTATCATGCGTAACGGGCCACATTTTTTTAAGGAATGACTTTTGGGTTGGGATTCAACACTCAGTTTAAAATTCCCTCGCCTCCCCTTTTCCCGACGATTGCAAGACCTGATATATAAAGAAAAAAACGAGTTTTAAATCCCTAAAAATTACACAAACTTTTTGGAAATATCTCTCTCCATATTTGGGCATTGTGCATTTCCATTTTAGATGTGTACATTTTTCTTAAATCAAAACTTGAGTTTTCACTTTTTCCTTCATCTCGAAGACAAAAAACAGAATAGATGACAACGAAATGAAAATTTTAGACTCTGTGTATGGAGAAAATTTAAAGCAATAACAAACGTAAGTAATGAAAATTTATTCACACACCACAAATGAAGAAAAAAGTTTCCTCAAACAAGTTTGGGAAATTCCACTAGTTCAGCAACCCCAATAGGTTGGAATTTGATAAGAAAGAGATTTTTCTATACATGCTTTAAAATATGGGTATGCATGGCTCGAAACATGTTAAAGTTGCAAATGACCCATGGATCCAAACCTTTCAAAAAGAATAAAAAACTTCTCATTAAATTCTCAAGTGAACGTGCGGTGGGATATTTAACCGAGTCAAACAAGCCATTATTTTGCCCATTAACAAAAAGCTGACCTAGCGATCATTGATCATTGTAAACTGATTTATCATGCGTAACGGGCCACATTTTTTTAAGGAATGACTTTTGGGTTGGGATTCAACACTCAGTTTAAAATTCCCTCGCCTCCCCTTTTCCCGACGATTGCAAGACCTGATATATAAAGAAAAAAACGAGTTTTAAATCCCTAAAAATTACACAAACTTTTTGGAAATATCTCTCTCCATATTTGGGCATTGTGCATTTCCATTTTAGATGTGTACATTTTTCTTAAATCAAAACTTGAGTTTTCACTTTTTCCTTCATCTCGAAGACAAAAAACAGAATAGATGACAACGAAATGAAAATTTTAGACTCTGTGTATGGAGAAAATTTAAAGCAATAACAAACGTAAGTAATGAAAATTTAATCACACACCACAAATGAAGAAAAAAGTTTCCTCAAACAAGTTTGGGAAATTCCACTAGTTCAGCAACCCCAATAGGTTGGAATTTGATAAGAAAGGGATTTTTCTACACATGCTTTAAAAAATGGATATGCATGCTCGAAACATGTTAAAGTTGCAAATGACCCATGGATCCAAAACTTTCAAAAAGAATAAAAAACTTCTCATTAAATTCTCAAGTGAACGTGCGGTGGGATATTTAACCGAGTCAAACAAGCCATTATTTTGCCCATTAACGAAAAGCTGACCTAGCGATCATTGATCATTGTAAAATGATTTATCATGCGTAACGGGCCACATTTTTTTAAGGAATGACTTTTGGGTTGGGATTCAACACTCAGTTTAAAATTCCCTCGCCTCCCCTTTTCCCGACGATTGCAACACCTGATATATAAAGACTAAAACGAGTTTTAAATCCCTAAAAATTACACAAACTTTTTGGAAATATCTCTCTCCATATTTGTGCATTGTGCATTTCCATTTTAGATGTGTACATTTTTCTTAAATCAAAACTTGAGTTTTCACTTTTTGCTTCATCTCGAAGACAAAAAACAGAATAGATGACAACGAAATGAAAATTTTAGACTCTGTGTATGGAGAAAATTTAAAGCAATAACAAACGTAAGTAAAGAAAATTTATTCACACACCACAAATGAAGAAAAAAGTTTTCTCATCCAAGTTTGGGAAATTCCACTAGTTCAGCAACCCCACTAGGTTGGAATTTGATAAGAAAGGGATTTTTCTACACATGCTTTAAAAAATGGATATGCATGGCTCGAAACATGTTAAAGTTGCAAATGACCCATGGATCCAAACCTTTCAAAAAGAATAAAAAACTTCTCATTAAATTCTCAAGTGAACGTGCGGTGGGATATTTAACCGAGTCAAACAAGCCATTATTTTGCCCATTAACGAAAAGCTGACCTAGCGATCATTGATCATTGTAAAATGATTTATCATGCGTAACGGGCCACATTTTTTTAAGGAATGACTTTTGGGTTGGGATTCAACACTCAGTTTAAAATTCCCTCGCCTCCCCTTTTCCCGACGATTGCAAAACCTGATATATAAAGACTAAAACGAGTTTTAAATCCCTAAAAATTACACAAACTTTTTGGAAATATCTCTCTCCATATTTGTGCATTGTGCATTTCCATTTTAGATGTGTACATTTTTCTTAAATCAAAACTTGAGTTTTCACTTTTTCCTTCATCTCGTAGACAAAAAACAGAATAGATGACAACGAAATGAAAATTTTAGACTCTGTGTATGGAGAAAATTTAAAGCAATAAAAAACGTAAGTAAAGAAAATTTATTCACACACCACAAATGAAGAAAAAAGTTTCCTCATCCAAGTTTGGGAAATTCCACTAGTTCAGCAACCCCAATAGGTTGGAATTTGATAAGAAAGGGATTTTTCTACACATGCTTTAAATAATGGATATGCATGCTCGAAACATGTTAAAGTTGCAAATGACCCATGGATCCAAACCTTTCAAAAAGAATAAAAAACTTCTCATTAAATTCTCAAGTGAACGTGCGGTGGGATATTTAACCGAGTCAAACAAGCCATTATTTTGCCCATTAACAAAAAGCTGACCTAGCGATCATTGATCATTGTAAACTGATTTATCATGCGTAACGGGCCACATTTTTTTAAGGAATGACTTTTGGGTTGGGATTCAACACTCAGTTTAAAATTCCCTCGCCTCCCCTTTTCCCGATTATTGCAAAACCTGATATATAAAGACTAAAACGAGTTTTAAATCCCTAAAAATTACACAAACTTTTTGGAAATATCTCTCTCCATATTTGGGCATTGTGCATTTCCATTTTAGATGTGTACATTTTTCTTAAATCAAAACTTGAGTTTTCACTTTTTCCTTCATCTCGTAGACAAAAAACAGAATAGATGACAACGAAATGAAAATTTTAGACTCTGTGTATGGAGAAAATTTAAAGCAATAACAAACGTAAGTAAAGAAAATTTATTCACACACCACAAATGAAGAAAACAGTTTTCTCATCCAAGTTTGGGAAATTCCACTAGTTCAGCAACCCCAATAGGTTGGAATTTGATAAGAAAGAGATTTTTCTATACATGCTTTAAAATATGGATATGCATGGCTCGAAACATGTTAAAGTTGCAAATGACCCATGGATCCAAACCTTTCAAAAAGAATAAAAAACTTCTCATTAAATTCTCAAGTGAACGTGCGGTGGGATATTTAACCGAGTCAAACAAGCCATTATTTTGCCCATTAACGAAAAGCTGACCTAGCGATCATTGATCATTGTAAACTGATTTATCATGCGTAACGGGCCACATTTTTTTAAGGAATGACTTTTGGGTTGGGATTCAACACTCAGTTTAAAATTCCCTCGCCTCCCCTTTTCCCGACGATTGCAAGACCTGATATATAAAGACTAAAACGAGTTTTAAATCCCTAAAAATTACACAAACTTTTTGGAAATATCTCTCTCCATATTTGGGCATTGTGCATTTCCATTTTAGATGTGTACATTTTTCTTAAATCAAAACTTGAGTTTTCACTTTTTACTTCATCTCGAAGACAAAAAACAGAATAGATGACAACGAAATGAAAATTTTAGACTCTGTGTATGGGGAAAATTTAAAGCAATAACAAACGTAAGTAAAGAAAATTTATTCACACACCACAAATGAAGAAAACAGTTTTCTCATCCAAGTTTGGGAAATTCCACTAGTTCAGCAACCCCAATAGGTTGGAATTTGATAAGAAAGAGATTTTTCTATACATGCTTTAAAATATGGATATGCATGGCTCGAAACATGTTCAAGTTGCAAATGACCCATGGATCCAAACCTTTCAAAAAGAATAAAAAACTTCTCATTAAATTCTCAAGTGAACGTGCGGTGGGATATTTAACCGAGTCAAACAAGCCATTATTTTGCCATTAACGAAAAGCTGACCTAGCGATCATCGATCATTGTAAACTGATTTATCATGCGTAACGGGCCACATTTTTTTAAGGAATGACTTTTGGGTTGGGATTCAACACTCAGTTTAAAATTCCCTCGCCTCCCCTTTTCCCGACGATTGCAAGACCTGATATATAAAGACTAAAACGAGTTTTAAATCCCTAAAAATTACACAAACTTTTTGGAAATATCTCTCTCCATATTTGTGCATTGTGCATTTCCATTTTAGATGTGTACATTTTTCTTAAAACAAAACTTGAGTTTTCACTTTTTCCTTCATCTCGAAGACAAAAAACAGAATAGATGACAACGAAATGAAAATTTTAGACTCTGTGTATGGAGAAAATTTAAAGCAATAACAAACGTAAGTAATGAAAATTTATTCACACACCACAAATGAAGAAAAAAGTTTCCTCATCCAAGTTTGGGAAATTCCACTAGTTCAGCAACCCCAATAGGTTGGAATTTGATAAGAAAGGGATTTTTCTACACATGCTTTAAAAAATGGATATGCATGCTCGAAACATGTTAAAGTTTCAAATGACCCATGGATCCAAAACTTTCAAAAAGAATAAAAAACTTCTCATTAAATTCTCAAGTGAACGTGCGGTGGGATATTTAACCGAGTCAAACAAGCCATTATTTTGCCCATTAACGAAAAGCTGACCTAGCGATCATTGATCATTGTAAAATGATTTATCATGCGTAACGGGCCACATTTTTTTAAGGAATGACTTTTGGGTTGGGATTCAACACTCAGTTTAAAATTCCCTCGCCTCCCCTTTTCCCGACGATTGCAAGACCTGATATATAAAGACTAAAACGAGTTTTAAATCCCTAAAAATTACACAAACTTTTTGGAAATATCTCTCTCCATATTTGGGCATTGTGCATTTCCATTTTAGATGTGTACATTTTTCTTAAATCAAAACTTGAGTTTTCACTTTTTACTTCATCTCGAAGACAAAAAACAGAATAGATGACAACGAAATGAAAATTTTAGACTCTGTGTATGGGGAAAATTTAAAGCAATAACAAACGTAAGTAAAGAAAATTTATTCACACACCACAAATGAAGAAAACAGTTTTCTCATCCAAGTTTGGGAAATTCCACTAGTTCAGCAACCCCAATAGGTTGGAATTTGATAAGAAAGAGATTTTTCTATACATGCTTTAAAATATGGATATGCATGGCTCGAAACATGTTCAAGTTGCAAATGACCCATGGATCCAAACCTTTCAAAAAGAATAAAAAACTTCTCATTAAATTCTCAAGTGAACGTGCGGTGGGATATTTAACCGAGTCAAACAAGCCATTATTTTGCCATTAACGAAAAGCTGACCTAGCGATCATCGATCATTGTAAACTGATTTATCATGCGTAACGGGCCACATTTTTTTAAGGAATGACTTTTGGGTTGGGATTCAACACTCAGTTTAAAATTCCCTCGCCTCCCCTTTTCCCGACGATTGCAAGACCTGATATATAAAGACTAAAACGAGTTTTAAATCCCTAAAAATTACACAAACTTTTTGGAAATATCTCTCTCCATATTTGTGCATTGTGCATTTCCATTTTAGATGTGTACATTTTTCTTAAAACAAAACTTGAGTTTTCACTTTTTCCTTCATCTCGAAGACAAAAAACAGAATAGATGACAACGAAATGAAAATTTTAGACTCTGTGTATGGAGAAAATTTAAAGCAATAACAAACGTAAGTAATGAAAATTTATTCACACACCACAAATGAAGAAAAAAGTTTCCTCATCCAAGTTTGGGAAATTCCACTAGTTCAGCAACCCCAATAGGTTGGAATTTGATAAGAAAGGGATTTTTCTACACATGCTTTAAAAAATGGATATGCATGCTCGAAACATGTTAAAGTTTCAAATGACCCATGGATCCAAAACTTTCAAAAAGAATAAAAAACTTCTCATTAAATTCTCAAGTGAACGTGCGGTGGGATATTTAACCGAGTCAAACAAGCCATTATTTTGCCCATTAACGAAAAGCTGACCTAGCGATCATTGATCATTGTAAAATGATTTATCATGCGTAACGGGCCACATTTTTTTAAGGAATGACTTTTGGGTTGGGATTCAACACTCAGTTTAAAATTCCCTCGCCTCCCCTTTTCCCGACTATTGCAAAACCTGATATATAAAGACTAAAACGAGTTTTAAATCCCTAAAAATTACACAAACTTTTTGGAAATATCTCTCTCCATATTTGTGCATTGTGCAGTTCCATTTTAGATGTGTACATTTTTCTTAAATCAAAACTTGAGTTTTCACTTTTTCCCTCATCTCGTAGACAAAAAACAGAATAGATGACAACGAAATGAAAATTTTAGACTCTGTGTATGGAGAAAATTTAAAGCAATAACAAACGTAAGTAAAGAAAATTTATTCACACACCACAAATGAAGAAAAAAGTTTTCTCATCCAAGTTTGGGAAATTCCACTAGTTCAGCAACCCCAATAGGTTGGAATTTGATAAGAAAGGGATTTTTCTACACATGCTTTAAAAAATGGATATGCATGCTCGAAACATGTTAAAGTTTCAAATGACCCATGGATCCAAAACTTTCAAAAAGAATAAAAAACTTCTCATTAAATTCTCAAGTGAACGTGCGGTGGGATATTTAACCGAGTCAAACAAGCCATTATTTTGCCCATTAACGAAAAGCTGACCTAGCGATCATTGATCATTGTAAAATGATTTATCATGCGTAACGGGCCACATTTTTTTAAGGAATGACTTTTGGGTTGGGATTCAACACTCAGTTTAAAATTCCCTCGCCTCCCCTTTTCCCGACGATTGCAAGACCTGATATATAAAGACTAAAACGAGTTTTAAATCCCTAAAAATTACACAAACTTTTTGGAAATATCTCTCTCCATATTTGGGCATTGTGCATTTCCATTTTAGATGTGTACATTTTTCTTAAATCAAAACTTGAGTTTTCACTTTTTACTTCATCTCGAAGACAAAAAACAGAATAGATGACAACGAAATGAAAATTTTAGACTCTGTGTGTGGGGAAAATTTAAAGCAATAACAAACGTAAGTAAAGAAAATTTATTCACACACCACAAATGAAGAAAACAGTTTTCTCATCCAAGTTTGGGAAATTCCACTAGTTCAGCAACCCCAATAGGTTGGAATTTGATAAGAAAGAGATTTTTCTATACATGCTTTAAAATATGGATATGCATGGCTCGAAACATGTTCAAGTTGCAAATGACCCATGGATCCAAACCTTTCAAAAAGAATAAAAAACTTCTCATTAAATTCTCAAGTGAACGTGCGGTGGGATATTTAACCGAGTCAAACAAGCCATTATTTTGCCATTAACGAAAAGCTGACCTAGCGATCATCGATCATTGTAAACTGATTTATCATGCGTAACGGGCCACATTTTTTTAAGGAATGACTTTTGGGTTGGGATTCAACACTCAGTTTAAAATTCCCTCGCCTCCCCTTTTCCCGACGATTGCAAGACCAGATATATAAAGACTAAAACGAGTTTTAAATCCCTAAAAATTACACAAACTTTTTGGAAATATCTCTCTCCATATTTGTGCATTGTGCATTTCCATTTTAGATGTGTACATTTTTCTTAAAACAAAACTTGAGTTTTCACTTTTTCCTTCATCTCGAAGACAAAAAACAGAATAGATGACAACGAAATGAAAATTTTAGACTCTGTGTATGGAGAAAATTTAAAGCAATAACAAACGTAAGTAATGAAAATTTATTCACACACCACAAATGAAGAAAAAAGTTTCCTCATCCAAGTTTGGGAAATTCCACTAGTTCAGCAACCCCAATAGGTTGGAATTTGATAAGAAAGGGATTTTTCTACACATGCTTTAAAAAATGGATATGCATGCTCGAAACATGTTAAAGTTTCAAATGACCCATGGATCCAAAACTTTCAAAAAGAATAAAAAACTTCTCATTAAATTCTCAAGTGAACGTGCGGTGGGATATTTAACCGAGTCAAACAAGCCATTATTTTGCCCATTAACGAAAAGCTAACCTAGCGATCATTGATCATTGTAAAATGATTTATCATGCGTAACGGGCCACATTTTTTTAAGGAATGACTTTTGGGTTGGGATTCAACACTCAGTTTAAAATTCCCTCGCCTCCCCTTTTCCCGACTATTGCAAAACCTGATATATAAAGACTAAAACGAGTTTTAAATCCCTAAAAATTACACAAACTTTTTGGAAATATCTCTCTCCATATTTGTGCATTGTGCAGTTCCATTTTAGATGTGTACATTTTTCTTAAATCAAAACTTGAGTTTTCAATTTTTCCCTCATCTCGTAGACAAAAAACAGAATAGATGACAACGAAATGAAAATTTTAGACTCTGTGTATGGAGAAAATTTAAAGCAATAACAAACGTAAGTAAAGAAAATTTATTCACACACCACAAATGAAGAAAAAAGTTTTCTCATCCAAGTTTGGGAAATTCCACTAGTTCAGCAACCCCAATAGGTTGGAATTTGATAAGAAAGGGATTTTTCTACACATGCTTTAAAAAATGGATATGCATGCTCGAAACATGTTAAAGTTTCAAATGACCCATGGATCCAAAACTTTCAAAAAGAATAAAAAACTTCTCATTAAATTCTCAAGTGAACGTGCGGTGGGATATTTAACCGAGTCAAACAAGCCATTATTTTGCCCATTAACGAAAAGCTGACCTAGCGATCATTGATCATTGTAAAATGATTTATCATGCGTAACGGGCCACATTTTTTTAAGGAATGACTTTTGGGTTGGGATTCAACACTCAGTTTAAAATTCCCTCGCCTCCCCTTTTCCCGACGATTGCAAGACCTGATATATAAAGACTAAAACGAGTTTTAAATCCCTAAAAATTACACAAACTTTTTGGAAATATCTCTCTCCATATTTGGGCATTGTGCATTTCCATTTTAGATGTGTACATTTTTCTTAAATCAAAACTTGAGTTTTCACTTTTTCCTTCATCTCGAAGACAAAAAACAGAATAGATGACAACGAAATGAAAATTTTAGACTCTGTGTATGGAGAAAATTTAAAGCAATAACAAACGTAAGTAAAGAAAATTTATTCACACACCACAAATGAAGAAAACAGTTTTCTCATCCAAGTTTGGGAAATTCCACTAGTTCAGCAACCCCAATAGGTTGGAATTTGATAAGAAAGAGTTTTTTCTATACATGCTTTAAAATATGGATATGCATGGCTCGAAACATGTTCAAGTTGCAAATGACCCATGGATCCAAACCTTTCAAAAAGAATAAAAAACTTCTCATTAAATTCTCAAGTGAACGTGCGGTGGGATATTTAACCGAGTCAAACAAGCCATTATTTTGCCATTAACGAAAAGCTGACCTAGCGATCATCGATCATTGTAAACTGATTTATCATGCGTAACGGGCCACATTTTTTTAAGGAATGACTTTTGGGTTGGGATTCAACACTCAGTTTAAAATTCCCTCGCCTCCCCTTTTCCCGACGATTGCAAGACCTGATATATAAAGACTAAAACGAGTTTTAAATCCCTAAAAATTACACAAACTTTTTGGAAATATCTCTCTCCATATTTGTGCATTGTGCATTTCCATTTTAGATGTGTACATTTTTCTTAAAACAAAACTTGAGTTTTCACTTTTTCCTTCATCTCGAAGACAAAAAACAGAATAGATGACAACGAAATGAAAATTTTAGACTCTGTGTATGGAGAAAATTTAAAGCAATAACAAACGTAAGTAATGAAAATTTATTCACACACCACAAATGAAGAAAAAAGTTTCCTCATCCAAGTTTGGGAAATTCCACTAGTTCAGCAACCCCAATAGGTTGGAATTTGATAAGAAAGGGATTTTTCTACACATGCTTTAAAAAATGGATATGCATGCTCGAAACATGTTAAAGTTTCAAATGACCCATGGATCCAAAACTTTCAAAAAGAATAAAAAACTTCTCATTAAATTCTCAAGTGAACGTGCGGTGGGATATTTAACCGAGTCAAACAAGCCATTATTTTGCCCATTAACGAAAAGCTGACCTAGCGATCATTGATCATTGTAAAATGATTTATCATGCGTAACGGGCCACATTTTTTTAAGGAATGACTTTTGGGTTGGGATTCAACACTCAGTTTAAAATTCCCTCGCCTCCCCTTTTCCCGACGATTGCAAGACCTGATATATAAAGAAAAAAACGAGTTTTAAATCCCTAAAAATTACACAAACTTTTTGGAAATATCTCTCTCCATATTTGGGCATTGTGCATTTCCATTTTAGATGTGTACATTTTTCTTAAATCAAAACTTGAGTTTTCACTTTTTCCTTCATCTCGAAGACAAAAAACAGAATAGATGACAACGAAATGAAAATTTTAGACTCTGTGTATGGAGAAAATTTAAAGCAATAACAAACGTAAGTAATGAAAATTTAATCACACACCACAAATGAAGAAAAAAGTTTCCTCAAACAAGTTTGGGAAATTCCACTAGTTCAGCAACCCCAATAGGTTGGAATTTGATAAGAAAGGGATTTTTCTACACATGCTTGAAAAAATGGATATGCATGCTCGAAACATGTTAAAGTTGCAAATGACCCATGGATCCAAAACTTTCAAAAAGAATAAAAAACTTCTCATTAAATTCTCAAGTGAAGGTGCGGTGGGATATTTAACCGAGTCAAACAAGCCATTATTTTGCCCATTAACGAAAAGCTGACCTAGCGATCATTGATCATTGTAAAATGATTTATCATGCGTAACGGGCCACATTTTTTTAAGGAATGACTTTTGGGTTGGGATTCAACACTCAGTTTAAAATTCCCTCGCCTCCCCTTTTCCCGACGATTGCAACACCTGATATATAAAGACTAAAACGAGTTTTAAATCCCTAAAAATTACACAAACTTTTTGGAAATATCTCTCTCCATATTTGTGCATTGTGCATTTCCATTTTAGATGTGTACATTTTTCTTAAATCAAAACTTGAGTTTTCACTTTTTGCTTCATCTCGAAGACAAAAAACAGAATAGATGACAACGAAATGAAAATTTTAGACTCTGTGTATGGAGAAAATTTAAAGCAATAACAAACGTAAGTAAAGAAAATTTATTCACACACCACAAATGAAGAAAAAAGTTTTCTCATCCAAGTTTGGGAAATTCCACTAGTTCAGCAACCCCACTAGGTTGGAATTTGATAAGAAAGGGATTTTTCTACACATGCTTTAAAAAATGGATATGCATGGCTCGAAACATGTTAAAGTTGCAAATCACCCATGGATCCAAACCTTTCAAAAAGAATAAAAAACTTCTCATTAAATTCTCAAGTGAACGTGCGGTGGGATATTTAACCGAGTCAAACAAGCCATTATTTTGCCCATTAACGAAAAGCTGACCTAGCGATCATTGATCATTGTAAAATGATTTATCATGCGTAACGGGCCACATTTTTTTAAGGAATGACTTTTGGGTTGGGATTCAACACTCAGTTTAAAATTCCCTCGCCTCCCCTTTTCCCGACGATTGCAAAACCTGATATATAAAGACTAAAACGAGTTTTAAATCCCTAAAAATTACACAAACTTTTTGGAAATATCTCTCTCCATATTTGTGCATTGTGCATTTCCATTTTAGATGTGTACATTTTTCTTAAATCAAAACTTGAGTTTTCACTTTTTCCTTCATCTCGTAGACAAAAAACAGAATAGATGACAACGAAATGAAAATTTTAGACTCTGTGTATGGAGAAAATTTAAAGCAATAACAAACGTAAGTAATGAAAATTTATTCACACACCACAAATGAAGAAAAAAGTTTCCTCATCCAAGTTTGGGAAATTCCACTAGTTCAGCAACCCCAATAGGTTGGAATTTGATAAGAAAGGGATTTTTCTACACATGCTTTAAATAATGGATATGCATGCTCGAAACATGTTAAAGTTTCAAATGACCCATGGATCCAAAACTTTCAAAAAGAATAAAAAACTTCTCATTAAATTCTCAAGTGAACGTGCGGTGGGATATTTAACCGAGTCAAACAAGCCATTATTTTGCCCATTAACGAAAAGCTGACCTAGCGATCATTGATCATTGTAAAATGATTTATCATGCGTAACGGGCCACATTTTTTTAAGGAATGACTTTTGGGTTGGGATTCAACACTCAGTTTAAAATTCCCTCGCCTCCCCTTTTCCCGACTATTGCAAAACCTGATATATAAAGACTAAAACGAGTTTTAAATCCCTAAAAATTACACAAACTTTTTGGAAATATCTCTCTCCATATTTGTGCATTGTGCAGTTCCATTTTAGATGTGTACATTTTTCTTAAATCAAAACTTGAGTTTTCACTTTTTCCCTCATCTCGTAGACAAAAAACAGAATAGATGACAACGAAATGAAAATTTTAGACTCTGTGTATGGAGAAAATTTAAAGCAATAACAAACGTAAGTAAAGAAAATTTATTCACACACCACAAATGAAGAAAAAAGTTTTCTCATCCAAGTTTGGGAAATTCCACTAGTTCAGCAACCCCAATAGGTTGGAATTTGATAAGAAAGAGATTTTTCTACACATGCTTCAAAAAATGGATATGCATGGCTCGAAACATGTTAAAGTTGCAAATGACCCATGGATCCAAACCTTTCAAAAAGAATAAAAAACTTCTCATTAAATTCTCAAGTGAACGTGCGGTGGGATATTTAACCGAGTCAAACAAGCCATTATTTTGCCCATTAACAAAAAGCTGACCTAGCGATCATTGATCATTGTAAACTGATTCATCATGCGTAACGGGCCACATTTTTTTAAGGAATGACTTTTGGGTTGGGATTCAACACTCAGTTTAAAATTCCCTCGCCTCCCCTTTTCCCGACGATTGCAAAACCTGATTTATAAAGACTAAAACGAGTTTTAAATCCCTAAAAATTACACAAACTTTTTGGAAATATCTCTCTCCATATTTGTGCATTGTGCATTTCCATTTTAGATGTGTACATTTTTCTTAAATCAAAACTTGAGTTTTCACTTTTTCCTTCATCTCGTAGACAAAAAACAGAATAGATGACAACGAAATGAAAATTTTAGACTCTGTGTATGGAGAAAATTTAAAGCAATAACAAACGTAAGTAAAGAAAATTTATTCACACACCACAAATGAAGAAAAAAGTTTCCTCATCCAAGTTTGGGAAATTCCACTAGTTCAGCAACCCCAATAGGTTGGAATTTGATAAGAAAGGGATTTTTCTACACATGCTTTAAAAAATGGATATGCATGCTCGAAACATGTTAAAGTTGCAAATGACCCATGGATCCAAACCTTTCAAAAAGAATAAAAAACTTCTCATTAAATTCTCAAGTGAACGTGCGGTGGGATATTTAACCGAGTCAAACAAGCCATTATTTTGCCCATTAACAAAAAGCTGACCTAGCGATCATTGATCATTGTAAACTGATTCATCATGCGTAACGGGCCACATTTTTTTAAGGAATGACTTTTGGGTTGGGATTCAACACTCAGTTTAAAATTCCCTCGCCTCCCCTTTTCCCGACGATTGCAAGACCTGATATATAAAGACTAAAACGAGTTTTAAATCCCTAAAAATTACACAAACTTTTTGGAAATATCTCTCTCCATATTTGTGCATTGTGCATTTCCATTTTAGATGTGTACATTTTTCTTAAATCAAAACATAGTTTTCACTTTTTGCTTCATCTCGAAGACAAAAAACAGAATAGATGACAACGAAATGAAAATTTTAGACTCTGTGTATGGAGAAAATTTAAAGCAATAACAAACGTAAGTAAAGAAAATTTATTCACACACCACAAATGAAGAAAAAAGTTTTCTCATCCAAGTTTGGGAAATTCGACTAGTTCAGCAACCCCAATAGGTTGGAATTTGATAAGAAAGGGATTTTTCTACACATGCTTTAAAAAATGGATATGCATGGCTCGAAACATGTTAAAGTTGCAAATGACCCATGGATCCAAACCTTTCAAAAAGAATAAAAAACTTCTCATTAAATTCTCAAGTGAACGTGCGGTGGGATATTTAACCGAGTCAAACAAGCCATTATTTTGCCCATTAACGAAAAGCTGACCTAGCGATCATTGATCATTGTAAACTGATTTATCATGCGTAACGGGCCACATTTTTTCAAGGAATGACTTTTGGGTTTGGATTCAACACTCAGTTTAAAATTCCCTCGCCTCCCCTTTTCCCGACGATTGCAAAACCTGATATATAAAGACTAAAACGAGTTTTAAATCCAAATAAAATTACACAAACTTTTTGGAAATATCTCTCTCCATATTTGTGCATTGTGCATTTCCATTTTAGATGTGTACATTTTTCTTAAATCAAAACTTGAGTTTTCACTTTTTCCTTCATCTCGTAGACTAAAAACAGAATAGATGACAACGAAATGAAAATTTTAGACTCTGTGTATGGAGAAAATTTAAAGCAATAACAAACGTAAGTAAAGAAAATTTATTCACACACCACAAATGAAGAAAAAAGTTTTCTCATCCAAGTTTTGGAAATTCCACTAGTTCAGCAACCCCAATAGGTTGGAATTTCATAAGAAAGAGATTTTTCTACACATGCTTTAAAAAATGGATATGGATGGCTCGAAACATGTTAAAGTTGCAAATGACCCATGGATCCAAAACTTTCAAAAAGAATAAAAAACTTCTCATTAAATTCTCAAGTGAACGTGCGGTGGGATATTTAACCGAGTCAAACAAGCCATTATTTTGCCTATTAACAAAAAGCTGACCTAGCGATCATTGATCATTGTAAACTGATTTATCATGCGTAACGGGCCACATTTTTTTAAGGAATGACTTTTGGGTTGGGATTCAACACTCAGTTTAAAATTCCCTCGCCTCCCCTTTTCCCGACGATTGCAAAACCTGATATATAAAGACTAAAACGAGTTTTAAATCCCTAAAAATTACACAAACTTTTTGGAAATATCTCTCTCCATATTTGGGCATTGTGCATTTCCATTTTAGATGTGTACATTTTTCTTAAATCAAAACTTGAGTTTTCACTTTTTCCTTCATCTCGTAGACAAAAAACAGAATAGATGACAACGAAATGAAAATTTTAGACTCTGTGTATGGAGAAAATTTAAAGCAATAACAAACGTAAGTAAAGAAAATTTATTCACACACCACAAATGAAGAAAAAAGTTTTCTCATCCAACTTTGGGAAATTCCACTAGTTCAGCAACCCCAATAGGTTGGAATTTGATAAGAAAGAGATTTTTCTACACAAGCTTTAAAAAATGGATATGCATGGCTCGAAACATGTTAAAGTTTCAAATGACCCATGGATCCAAACCTTTCAAAAAGAATAAAAAATTTCTCATTAAATTCTCAAGTGAACTTGCGGTGGGATATTTAACCGAGTCAAACAAGCCATTATTTTGCCCATTAACAAAAAACTGACCTAGCGATCATTGATCATTGTAAACTGATTTATCATGCGTGACGGGCCACATTTTTTTAAGGAATGACTTTTGGGTTGGGATTCAACACTCAGTTTAAAATTCCCTCGCCTCCCCTTTTCCCGACGATTGCAAAACCTGATATATAAAGACTAAAACGAGTTTTAAATCCCTAAAAATTACACAAACTTTTTGGAAATATCTCTCTCCATATTTGTGCATTGTGCATTTCCATTTTAGATGTGTACATTTTTCTTAAATCAAAACTTGAGTTTTCACTTTTTCCTTCATCTCGTAGACAAAAAACAGAATAGATGACAACGAAATGAAAATTTTAGACTCTGTGTATGGAGAAAATTTAAAGCAATAACAAACGTAAGTAAAGAAAATTTATTCACACACCACAAATGAAGAAAAAAGTTTCCTCATCCAAGTTTGGGAAATTCCACTAGTTCAGCAACCCCAATAGGTTGGAATTTGATAAGAAAGGGATTTTTCTACACATGCTTTAAAAAATGGATATGCATGGTCGAAACATGTTAAAGTTGCAAATGACCCATGGATCCAAACCTTTCAAAAAGAATAAAAAACTTCTCATTAAATTCTCAAGTGAACGTGCGGTGGGATATTTAACCGAGTCAAACAAGCCATTATTTTGCCCATTAACAAAAAGCTGACCTAGCGATCATTGATCATTGTAAACTGATTTATCATGCGTAACGGGCCACATTTTTTTAAGGAATGACTTTTGGGTTGGGATTCAACACTCAGTTTAAAATTCCCTCGCCTCCCCTTTTCCCGACGATTGCAACACCTGATATATAAAGACTAAAACGAGTTTTAAATCCCTAAAAATTACACAAACTTTTTGGAAATATCTCTCTCCATATTTGTGCATTGTGCATTTCCATTTTAGATGTGTACATTTTTCTTAAATCAAAACTTGAGTTTTCACTTTTTCCTTCATCTCGTAGACAAAAAACAGAATAGATGACAACGAAATGAAAATTTTAGACTCTGTGTATGGAGAAAATTTAAAGCAATAACAAACGTAAGTAAAGAAAATTTATTCACACACCACAAATGAAGAAAAAAGATTCCTCATCCAAGTTTGGGAAATTCCACTAGTTCAGCAACCCCAATAGGTTGGAATTTGATAAGAAAGGGATTTTTCTACACATGCTTTAAATAATGGATATGCATGCTCGAAACATGTTAAAGTTGCAAATGACCCATGGATCCAAACCTTTCAAAAAGAATAAAAAACTTCTCATTAAATTCTCAAGTGAACGTGCGGTGGGATATTTAACCGAGTCAAACAAGCCATTATTTTGCCCATTAACAAAAAGCTGACCTAGCGATCATTGATCATTGTAAACTGATTTATCATGCGTAATGGGCCACATTTTTTTAAGGAATGACTTTTGGGTTGGGATTCAACACTCAGTTTAAAATTCCCACGCCTCCCCTTTTCCCGACGATTGCAAGACTGATATATAAAGACTAAAACGAGTTTTAAATCCCTAAAAATTACACAAACTTTTTGGAAATATCTCTCTCCATATTTGGGCATTGTGCATTTCCATTTTAGATGTGTACATTTTTCTTAAATCAAAACTTGAGTTTTCACTTTTTCCTTCATCTCGTAGACAAAAAACAAAATAGATGACAACGAAATGAAAATTTTAGACTCTGTGTATGGAGAAAATTTAAAGCAATAACAAACGTAAGTAAAGAAAATTTATTCACACACCACAAATGAAGAAAACAGTTTTCTCATCCAAGTTTGGGAAATTCCACTAGTTCAGCAACCCCAATAGGTTGGAATTTGATAAGAAAGAGATTTTTCTATACATGCTTTAAAATATGGATATGCATGGCTCGAAACATGTTAAAGTTGCAAATGACCCATGGATCCAAACCTTTCAAAAAGAATAAAAAACTTCTCATTAAATTCTCAAGTGAACGTGCGGTGGGATATTTAACCGAGTCAAACAAGCCATTATTTTGCCCATTAACGAAAAGCTGACCTAGCGATCATTGATCATTGTAAACTGATTTATCATGCGTAACGGGCCACATTTTTTCAAGGAATGACTTTTGGGTTTGGATTCAACACTCAGTTTAAAATTCCCTCGCCTCCCCTTTTCCCTACGATTGCAAAACCGGATATATAAAGACTAAAACGAGTTTTAAATCCAAATAAAATTACACAAACTTTTTGGAAATATCTCTCTCCATATTTGTGCATTGTGCATTTCCATTTTAGATGTGTACATTTTTCTTAAATCAAAACTTGAGTTTTCACTTTTTCCTTCATCTCGTAGACTAAAAACAGAATAGATGACAACGAAATGAAAATTTTAGACTCTGTGTATGGAGAAAATTTAAAGCAATAACAAACGTAAGTAAAGAAAATTTATTCACACACCACAAATGAAGAAAAAAGTTTTCTCATCCAAGTTTTGGAAATTCCACTAGTTCAGCAACCCCAATAGGTTGGAATTTGATAAGAAAGAGATTTTTCTACACATGCTTTAAAAAATGGATATGGATGGCTCGAAACATGTTAAAGTTGCAAATGACCCATGGATTCAAAACTTTCAAAAAGAATAAAAAACTTCTCATTAAATTCTCAAGTGAACGTGCGGTGCGATATTTAACCGAGTCAAACAAGCCATTATTTTGCCTATTAACAAAAAGCTGACCTAGCGATCATTGATCATTGTAAACTGATTTATCATGCGTAACGGGCCACATTTTTTTAAGGAATAAGTTTTGGGTTGGGATTCAACACTCAGTTTAAAATTCCCTCGCCTCCCCTTTTCCCGACGATTGCAAAACCTGATATATAAAGACTAAAACGAGTTTTAAATCCCTAAAAATTACACAAAATTTTTGGAAATATCTCTCTCCATATTTGGGCATTGTGCATTTCCATTTTAGATGTGTACATTTTTCTTAAATCAAAACTTGAGTTTTCACTTTTTCCTTCATCTCGTAGACAAAAAACAGAATAGATGACAACGAAATGAAAATTTTAGACTCTGTGTATGGAGAAAATTTAAAGCAATAACAAACGTAAGTAAAGAAAATTTATTCACACACCACAAATGAAGAAAAAAGTTTTCTCATCCAAGTTTGGGAAATTCCACTAGTTCAGCAACCCCAATAGGTTGGAATTTGATAAGAAAGAGATTTTTCTACACAAGCTTTAAAAAATGGATATGCATGGCTCGAAACATGTTAAAGTTTCAAATGACCCATGGATCCAAACCTTTCAAAAAGAATAAAAAATTTCTCATTAAATTCTCAAGTGAACGTGCGGTGGGATATTTAACCGAGTCAAACAAGCCATTATTTTGCCCATTAACAAAAAACTGACCTAGCGATCATTGATCATTGTAAACTGATTTATCATGCGTGACGGGCCACATTTTTTTAAGGAATGACTTTTGGGTTGGGATTCAACACTCAGTTTAAAATTCCCTCGCCTCCCCTTTTCCCGACGATTGCAAAACCTGATATATAAAGACTAAAGCGAGTTTTAAATCCCTAAAAATTACACAAACTTTTTGGAAATATCTCTCTCCATATTTGTGCATTGTGCATTTCCATTTTAGATGTGTACATTTTTCTTAAATCAAAACTTGAGTTTTCACTTTTTCCTTCATCTCGTAGACAAAAAACAGAATAGATGACAACGAAATGAAAATTTTAGACTCTGTGTATGGAGAAAATTTAAAGCAATAACAAACGTAAGTACAGAAAATTTATTCACACACCACAAATGAAGAAAACAGTTTTCTCATCCAAGTTTGGGAAATTCCACTAGTTCAGTAACCCCAATAGGTTGGAATTTGATAAGAAAGAGATTTTTCTACACAAGCTTTAAAAAATGGATATGCATGGCTCGAAACATGTTAAAGTTGCAAATGACCCATGGATCCAAACCTTTCAAAAAGAATAAAAAACTTCTCATTAAATTCTCAAGTGAACGTGCGGTGGGATATTTAACCGAGTCAAACAAGCCATTATTTTGCCCATTAACAAAAAGCTGACCTAGCGATCATTGATCATTGTAAACTGATTTATCATGCGTAACGGGCCACATTTTTTTAAGGAATGACTTTTGGGTTGGGATTCAACACTCAGTTTAAAATTCCCTCGCCTCCCCTTTTCCCGACGATTGCAAAACCTGATATATAAAGACTAAAACGAGTTTTAAATCCCTAAAAATTACACAAACTTTTTGGAAATATCTCTCTCCATATTTGTGCATTGTGCATTTCCATTTTAGATGTGTACATTTTTCTTAAATCAAAACTTGAGTTTTCACTTTTTCCTTCATCTCGAAGACAAAAAACAGAATAGATGACAAGGAAATGAAAATTTTAGACTCTGTGTATGGAGAAAATTTAAAGCAATAACAAACGTAAGTAATGAAAATTTATTCACACACCACAAATGAAGAAAAAAGTTTCCTCATCCAAGTTTGGGAAATTCCACTAGTTCAGCAACCCCAATAGGTTGGAATTTGATAAGAAAGGGATTTTTCTACACATGCTTTAAAAAATGGATATGCATGCTCGAAACATGTTAAAGTTGCAAATGACCCATGGATCCAAAACTTTCGAAAAGAATAAAAAACTTCTCATTAAATTCTCAAGTGAACGTGCGGTGGGATATTTAACCGAGTCAAACAAGCCATTATTTTGCCCATTAACGAAAGCCTGACCTAGCGATCATTGATCATTGTAAACTGATTTATCATGCGTAACGGCCCACATTTTTTTAAGGAATGACTTTTGGGTCTCAGTTTAAAATTCCCTCGCCTCCCCTTTTCCCGACGATTGCAACACCTGATATATAAAGACTAAAACGAGTTTTAAATCCCTAAAAATTACACAAACTTTTTGGAAATATCTCTCTCCATATTTGGGCATTGTGCATTTCCATTTTAGATGTGTACATTTTTCTTAAATCAAAACTTGAGTTTTCACTTTTTCCTTCATCTCGTAGACAAAAAACAAAATAGATGACAACGAAATGAAAATTTTAGACTCTGTGTATGGAGAAAATTTAAAGCAATAACAAACGTAAGTACAGAAAATTTATTCACACACCACAAATGAAGAAAACAGTTTTCTCATCCAAGTTTGGGAAATTCCACTAGTTCAGTAACCCCAATAGGTTGGAATTTGATAAGAAAGAGATTTTTCTACACATGCTTTAAAAAATGGATATGCATGGCTCGAAACATGTTAAAGTTGCAAATGACCCATGGATCCAAACCTTTCAAAAAGAATAAAAAACTTCTCATTAAATTCTCAAGTGAACGTGCGGTGGGATATTTAACCGAGTCAAACAAGCCATTATTTTGCCCATTAACAAAAAGCTGACCTAGCGATCATTGATCATTGTAAACTGATTTATCATGCGTAACGGGCCACATTTTTTTAAGGAATGACTTTTGGGTTGGGATTCAACACTCAGTTTAAAATTCCCTCGCCTCCCCTTTTCCCGACGATTGCAAAACCTGATATATAAAGACTAAAACGAGTTTTAAATCCCTAAAAATTACACAAACTTTTTGGAAATATCTCTCTCCATATTTGTGCATTGTGCATTTCCATTTTAGATGTGTACATTTTTCTTAAATCAAAACTTGAGTTTTCACTTTTTCCTTCATCTCGTAGACAAAAAACAGAATAGATGACAACGAAATGAAAATTTTAGACTCTGTGTATGGAGAAAATTTAAAGCAATAACAAACGTAAGTAAAGAAAATTTATTCACACACCACAATTGAAGAAAAAAGATTCCTCATCCAAGTTTGGGAAATTCCACTAGTTCAGCAACCCCAATAGGTTGGAATTTGATAAGAAAGGGATTTTTCTACACATGCTTTAAATAATGGATATGCATGCTCGAAACATGTTAAAGTTGCAAATGACCCATGGATCCAAACCTTTCAAAAAGAATAAAAAACTTCTCATTAAATTCTCAAGTGAACGTGCGGTGGGATATTTAACCGAGTCAAACAAGCCATTATTTTGCCCATTAACAAAAAGCTGACCTAGCGATCATTGATCATTGTAAACTGATTTATCATGCGTAACGGGCCACATTTTTTTAAGGAATGACTTTTGGGTTGGGATTCAACACTCAGTTTAAAATTCCCTCGCCTCCCCTTTTCCCGACGATTGCAAGACCTGATATATAAAGACTAAAACGAGTTTTAAATCCCTAAAAATTACACAAACTTTTTGGAAATATCTCTCTCCATATTTGGGCATTGTGCATTTCCATTTTAGATGTGTACATTTTTCTTAAATCAAAACTTGAGTTTTCACTTTTTCCTTCATCTCGTAGACAAAAAACAAAATAGATGACAACGAAATGAAAATTTTAGACTCTGTGTATGGAGAAAATTTAAAGCAATAACAAACGTAAGTAAAGAAAATTTATTCACACACCACAAATGAAGAAAGCAGTTTTCTCATCCAAGTTTGGGAAATTCCACTAGTTCAGCAACCCCAATAGGTTGGAATTTGATAAGAAAGAGATTTTTCTATACATGCTTTAAAATATGGATATGCATGGCTCGAAACATGTTAAAGTTGCAAATGACCCATGGATCCAAACCTTTCAAAAAGAATAAAAAACTTCTCATTAAATTCTCAAGTGAACGTGCGGTGGGATATTTAACCGAGTCAAACAAGCCATTATTTTGCCATTAACGAAAAGCTGACCTAGCGATCATTGATCATTGTAAACTGATTTATCATGCGTAACGGGCCACATTTTTTTAAGGAATGACTTTTGGGTTGGGATTCAACACTCAGTTTAAAATTCCCTCGCCTCCCCTTTTCCCGACGATTGCAACACCTGATATATAAAGACTAAAACGAGTTTTAAATCCCTAAAAATTACACAAACTTTTTGGAAATATCTCTCTCCATATTTGTGCATTGTGCATTTCCATTTTAGATGTGTACATTTTTCTTAAATCAAAACTTGAGTTTTCACTTCTTCCTTCATCTCGTAGACAAAAAACAGAATAGATGACAACGAAATGAAAATTTTAGACTCTGTGTATGGAGAAATTTAAAGCAATAACAAACGTAAGTACAGAAAATTTATTCACACACCACAAATGAAGAAAAAAGTTTCCTCATCCAAGTTTGGGAAATTCCACTAGTTCAGCAACCCCAATAGGTTGGAATTTGATAAGAAAGGGATTTTTCTACACATGCTTTAAATAATGGATATGCATGCTCGAAACATGTTAAAGTTGCAAATGACCCATGGATCCAAACCTTTCAAAAAGAATAAAAAACTTCTCATTAAATTCTCAAGTGAACGTGCGGTGGGATATTTAACCGAGTCAAACAAGCCATTATTTTGCCCATTAACAAAAAGCTGACCTAGCGATCATTGATCATTGTAAACTGATTTATCATGCGTAACGGGCCACATTTTTTTAAGGAATGACTTTTGGGTTGGGATTCAACACTCAGTTTAAAATTCCCTCGCCTCCCCTTTTCCCGACGATTGCAAGACCTGATATATAAAGACTAAAACGAGTTTTAAATCCCTAAAAATTACACAAACTTTTTGGAAATATCTCTCTCCATATTTGGGCATTGTGCATTTCCATTTTAGATGTGTACATTTTTCTTAAATCAAAACTTGAGTTTTCACTTTTTCCTTCATCTCGAAGACAAAAAACAGAATAGATGACAAGGAAATGAAAATTTTAGACTCTGTGTATGGAGAAAATTTAAAGCAATAACAAACGTAAGTAATGAAAATTTATTCACACACCACAAATGAAGAAAAAAGTTTCCTCATCCAAGTTTGGGAAATTCCACTAGTTCAGCAACCCCAATAGGTTGGAATTTGATAAGAAAGGGATTTTTCTACACATGCTTTAAAAAATGGATATGCATGCTCGAAACATGTTAAAGTTGCAAATGACCCATGGATCCAAAACTTTCAAAAAGAATAAAAAACTTCTCATTAAATTCTCAAGTGAACGTGCGGTGGGATATTTAACCGAGTCAAACAAGCCATTATTTTGCCCATTAACGAAAGCCTGACCTAGCGATCATTGATCATTGTAAACTGATTTATCATGCGTAACGGCCCACATTTTTTTAAGGAATGACTTTTGGGTTGGGATTCAACACTCAGTTTAAAATTCCCTCGCCTCCCCTTTTCCCGACGATTGCAACACCTGATATATAAAGACTAAAACGAGTTTTAAATCCCTAAAAATTACACAAACTTTTTGGAAATATCTCTCTCCATATTTGGGCATTGTGCATTTCCATTTTAGATGTGTACATTTTTCTTAAATCAAAACTTGAGTTTTCACTTTTTCCTTCATCTCGTAGACAAAAAACAAAATAGATGACAACGAAATGAAAATTTTAGACTCTGTGTATGGAGAAAATTTAAAGCAATAACAAACGTAAGCAATGAAAATTTATTCACACACCACAAATGAAGAAAAAAGTTTCCTCATCCAAGTTTGGGAAATTCCACTTGTTCAGCAACCCCAATAGGTTGGAATTTGATAAGAAAGGGATTTTTCTACACATGCTTTAAAAAATGGATATGCATGCTCGAAACATGTTAAAGTTGCAAATGACCCATGGATCCAAACCTTTCAAAAAGAATAAAAAACTTCTCATTAAATTCTCAAGTGAACGTGCGGTGGGATATTTAACCGAGTCAAACAAGCCATTATTTTGACCATTAACAAAAAGCTGACCTAGCGATCATTGATCATTGTAAACTGATTTATCATGCGTAACGGGCCACATTTTTTTAAGGAATGACTTTTGGGTTGGGATTCCACACTCAGTTTAAAATTCCCTCGCCTGCCCTTTTCCCGACGATTGCAAGACCTGATATATAAAGACTAAAACGAGTTTTAAATCCCTAAAAATTACACAAACTTTTTGGAAATATCTCTCTCCATATTTGGGCATTGTGCATTTCCATTTTAGATGTGTACATTTTTCTTAAATCAAAACTTGAGTTTTCACTTTTTCCTTCATCTCGTAGACAAAAAACAGAATAGATGACAACGAAATGAAAATTTTAGACTCTGTGTATGGAGAAAATTTAAAGCAATAACAAACGTAAGTAAAGAAAATTTATTCACACACCACAAATGAAGAAAAAAGTTTTCTCATCCAAGTTTGGGAAATTCCACTAGTTCAGCAACCCCAATAGGTTGGAATTTGATAAGAAAGGGATTTTTCTACACATGCTTTAAAAAATGGATATGCATGGCTCGAAACATGTTAAAGTTGCAAATGACCCATGGATCCAAACCTTTCAAAAAGAATAAAAAACTTCTCATTAAATTCTCAAGTGAACGTGCGGTGGGATATTTAACCGAGTCAAACAAGCCATTATTTTGCCCATTAACGAAAAGCTGACCTAGCGATCATTGATCATTGTAAAATGATTTATCATGCGTAACGGGCCACATTTTTTTAAGGAATGACTTTTGGGTTGGGATTCAACACTCAGTTTAAAATTCCCTCGCCTCCCCTTTTCCCGACGATTGCAAAACCTGATATATAAAGACTAAAACGAGTTTTAAATCCCTAAAAATTACACAAACTTTTTGGAAATATCTCTCTCCATATTTGTGCATTGTGCATTTCCATTTTAGATGTGTACATTTTTCTTAAATCAAAACTTGAGTTTTCACTTTTTCCCTCATCTCGTAGACAAAAAACAGAATAGATGACAACGAAATGAAAATTTTAGACTCTGTGTATGGAGAAAATTTAAAGCAATAACAAACGTAAGTAAAGAAAATTTATTCACACACCACAAATGAAGAAAAAAGTTTCCTCATCCAAGTTTGGGAAATTCCACTAGTTCAGCAACCCCAATAGGTTGGAATTTGATAAGAAAGGGATTTTTCTACACATGCTTTAAATAATGGATATGCATGCTCGAAACATGTTAAAGTTGCAAATGACCCATGGATCCAAACCTTTCAAAAAGAATAAAAAACTTCTCATTAAATTCTCAAGTGAACGTGCGGTGGGATATTTAACCGAGTCAAACAAGCCATTATTTTGCCAATTAACAAAAAGCTGACCTAGCGATCATTGATCATTGTAAACTGATTTATCATGCGTAACGGGCCACATTTTTTTAAGGAATGACTTTTGGGTTGGGATTCAACACTCAGTTTAAAATTCCCTCGCCTCCCCTTTTCCCGACGATTGCAAGACCTGATATATAAAGACTAAAACGAGTTTTAAATCCCTAAAAATTACACAAACTTTTTGGAAATATCTCTCTCCATATTTGGGCATTGTGCATTTCCATTTTAGATGTGTACATTTTTCTTAAATCAAAACTTGAGTTTTCACTTTTTCCTTCATCTCGTAGACAAAAAACAGAATAGATGACAACGAAATGAAAATTTTAGACTCTGTGTATGGAGAAAATTTAAAGCAATAACAAACGTAAGTAAAGAAAATTTATTCACACACCACAAATGAAGAAAACAGTTTTCTCATCCAAGTTTGGGAAATTCCACTAGTTCAGCAACCCCAATAGGTTGGAATTTGATAAGAAAGAGATTTTTCTATACATGCTTTAAAATATGGATATGCATGGCTCGAAACATGTTAAAGTTGCAAATGACCCATGGATCCAAACCTTTCAAAAAGAATAAAAAACTTCTCATTAAATTCTCAAGTGAACGTGCGGTGGGATATTTAACCGAGTCAAACAAGCCATTATTTTGCCATTAACGAAAAGCTGACCTAGCGATCATTGATCATTGTAAACTGATTTATCATGCGTAACGGGCCACATTTTTTTAAGGAATGACTTTTGGGTTGGGATTCAACACTCAGTTTAAAATTCCCTCGCCTCCCCTTTTCCCGACGATTGCAAAACCTGATATATAAAGACTAAAACGAGTTTTAAATCCCTAAAAATTACACAAACTTTTTGGAAATATCTCTCTCCATATTTGTGCATTGTGCATTTCCATTTTAGATGTGTACATTTTTCTTAAATCAAAACTTGAGTTTTCACTTTTTCCTTCATCTCGTAGACAAAAAACAGAATAGATGACAACGAAATGAAAATTTTAGACTCTGTGTATGGAGAAAATTTAAAGCAATAACAAACGTAAGTAAAGAAAATTTATTCACACACCACAAATGAAGAAAAAAGTTTCCTCATCCAAGTTTGGGAAATTCCACTAGTTCAGCAACCCCAATAGGTTGGAATTTGATAAGAAAGGGATTTTTCTACACATGCTTTAAATAATGGATATGCATGCTCGAAACATGTTAAAGTTTCAAATGACCCATGGATCCAAACCTTTCAAAAAGAATAAAAAACTTCTCATTAAATTCTCAAGTTAACGTGCGGTGGGATATTTAACCGAGTCAAACAAGCCATTATTTTGCCAATTAACAAAAAGCTGACCTAGCGATCATTGATCATTGTAAACTGATTTATCATGCGTAACGGGCCACATTTTTTTAAGGAATGACTTTTGGGTTGGGATTCAACACTCAGTTTAAAATTCCCTCGCCTCCCCTTTTCCCGACGATTGCAACACCTGATATATAAAGACTAAAACGAGTTTTAAATCCCTAAAAATTACACAAACTTTTTGGAAATATCTCTCTCCATATTTGTGCATTGTGCATTTCCATTTTAGGTGTGTACATTTTTCTTAAATCAAAACTTGAGTTTTCACTTTTTCCTTCATCTCGAAGACAAAAAACAGAAAAGATGACAACGAAATGAAAATTTTAGACTCTGTGTATGGAGAAAATTTAAAGCAATAACAAACGTAAGTAATGAAAATTTATTCACACACCACAAATGAAGAAAAAAGTTTCCTCATCCAAGTTTGGGAAATTCCACTTGTTCAGCAACCCCAATAGGTTGGAATTTGATAAGAAAGGGATTTTTCTACACATGCTTTAAAAAATGGATATGCATGCTCGAAACATGTTAAAGTTGCAAATGACCCATGGATCCAAACCTTTCAAAAAGAATAAAAAACTTCTCATTAAATTCTCAAGTGAACGTGCGGTGGGATATTTAACCGAGTCAAACAAGCCATTATTTTGCCCATTAACGAAAAGCTGACCTAGCGATCATTGATCATTGTAAAATGATTTATCATGCGTAACGGGCCACATTTTTTTAAGGAATGACTTTTGGGTTGGGATTCAACACTCAGTTTAAAATTCCCTCGCCTCCCCTTTTCCCGACGATTGCAAAACCTGATATATAAAGACTAAAACGAGTTTTAAATCCCTAAAAATTACACAAACTTTTTGGAAATATCTCTCTCCATATTTGTGCATTGTGCATTTCCATTTTCGATGTGTACATTTTTCTTAAATCAAAACTTGAGTTTTCACTTTTTCCCTCATCTCGTAGACAAAAAACAGAATAGATGACAACGAAATGAAAATTTTAGACTCTGTGTATGGAGAAAATTTAAAGCAATAACAAACGTAAGTAAAGAAAATTTATTCACACACCACAAATGAAGAAAAAAGTTTCCTCATCCAAGTTTGGGAAATTCCACTAGTTCAGCAACCCCAATAGGTTGGAATTTGATAAGAAAGGGATTTTTCTACACATGCTTTAAATAATGGATATGCATGCTCGAAACATGTTAAAGTTGCAAATGACCCATGGATCCAAACCTTTCAAAAAGAATAAAAAACTTCTCATTAAATTCTCAAGTGAACGTGCGGTGGGATATTTAACCGAGTCAAACAAGCCATTATTTTGCCAATTAACAAAAAGCTGACCTAGCGATCATTGATCATTGTAAACTGATTTATCATGCGTAACGGGCCACATTTTTTTAAGGAATGACTTTTGGGTTGGGATTCAACACTCAGTTTAAAATTCCCTCGCCTCCCCTTTTCCCGACGATTGCAAGACCTGATATATAAAGACTAAAACGAGTTTTAAATCCCTAAAAATTACACAAAATTTTTGGAAATATCTCTCTCCATATTTGGGCATTGTGCATTTCCATTTTAGATGTGTACATTTTTCTTAAATCAAAACTTGAGTTTTCACTTTTTCCTTCATCTCGTAGACAAAAAACAGAATAGATGACAACGAAATGAAAATTTTAGACTCTGTGTATGGAGAAAATTTAAAGCAATAACAAACGTAAGTAAAGAAAATTTATTCACACACCACAAATGAAGAAAACAGTTTTCTCATCCAAGTTTGGGAAATTCCACTAGTTCAGCAACCCCAATAGGTTGGAATTTGATAAGAAAGAGATTTTTCTATACATGCTTTAAAATATGGATATGCATGGCTCGAAACATGTTAAAGTTGCAAATGACCCATGGATCCAAACCTTTCAAAAAGAATAAAAAACTTCTCATTAAATTCTCAAGTGAACGTGCGGTGGGATATTTAACCGAGTCAAACAAGCCATTATTTTGCCATTAACGAAAAGCTGACCTAGCGATCATTGATCATTGTAAACTGATTTATCATGCGTAACGGGCCACATTTTTTTAAGGAATGACTTTTGGGTTGGGATTCAACACTCAGTTTAAAATTCCCTCGCCTCCCCTTTTCCCGACGATTGCAAAACCTGATATATAAAGACTAAAACGAGTTTTAAATCCCTAAAAATTACACAAACTTTTTGGAAATATCTCTCTCCATATTTTTGCATTGTGCATTTCCATTTTAGATGTGTACATTTTTCTTAAATCAAAACTTGAGTTTTCACTTTTTCCTTCATCTCGTAGACAAAAAACAGAATAGATGACAACGAAATGAAAATTTTAGACTCTGTGTATGGAGAAAATTTAAAGCAATAACAAACGTAAGTAAAGAAAATTTATTCACACACCACAAATGAAGAAAAAAGTTTCCTCATCCAAGTTTGGGAAATTCCACTAGTTCAGCAACCCCAATAGGTTGGAATTTGATAAGAAAGGGATTTTTCTACACATGCTTTAAATAATGGATATGCATGCTCGAAACATGTTAAAGTTGCAAATGACCCATGGATCCAAACCTTTCAAAAAGAATAAAAAACTTCTCATTAAATTCTCAAGTTAACGTGCGGTGGGATATTTAACCGAGTCAAACAAGCCATTATTTTGCCAATTAACAAAAAGCTGACCTAGCGATCATTGATCATTGTAAACTGATTTATCATGCGTAACGGGCCACATTTTTTTAAGGAATGACTTTTGGGTTGGGATTCAACACTCAGTTTAAAATTCCCTCGCCTCCCCTTTTCCCGACGATTGCAACACCTGATATATAAAGACTAAAACGAGTTTTAAATCCCTAAAAATTACACAAACTTTTTGGAAATATCTCTCTCCATATTTGTGCATTGTGCATTTCCATTTTAGGTGTGTACATTTTTCTTAAATCAAAACTTGAGTTTTCACTTTTTCCTTCATCTCGAAGACAAAAAACAGAAAAGATGACAACGAAATGAAAATTTTAGACTCTGTGTATGGAGAAAATTTAAAGCAATAACAAACGTAAGTAATGAAAATTTATTCACACACCACAAATGAAGAAAAAAGTTTCCTCATCCAAGTTTGGGAAATTCCACTTGTTCAGCAACCCCAATAGGTTGGAATTTGATAAGAAAGGGATTTTTCTACACATGCTTTAAAAAATGGATATGCATGCTCGAACCATGTTAAAGTTGCAAATGACCCATGGATCCAAAACTTTCAAAAATAATAAAAAACTTCTCATTAAATTCTCAAGTGAACGTGCGGTGGGATATTTAACCGAGTCAAACAAGCCATTATTTTGCCCATTAACGAAAAGCTGACCTAGCGATCATTGATCATTGTAAAATGATTTATCATGCGTAACGGGCCACATTTTTTTAAGGAATGACTTTTGGGTTGGGATTCAACACTCAGTTTAAAATTCCCTCGCCTCCCCTTTTCCCGACGATTGCAAAACCTGATATATAAAGACTAAAAGGAGTTTTAAATCCCTAAAAATTACACAAACTTTTTGGAAATATCTCTCTCCATATTTGTGCATTGTGCAGTTCCATTTTAGATGTGTACATTTTTCTTAAATCAAAACTTGAGTTTTCACTTTTTCCCTCATCTCGTAGACAAAAAACAGAATAGATGACAACGAAATGAAAATTTTAGACTCTGTGTATGGAGAAAATTTAAAGCAATAACAATAGTAAGTAAAGAAAATTTATTCACACACCACAAATGAAGAAAAAAGTTTTCTCATCCAAGTTTGGGAAATTCCACTAGTTCAGCAACCCCAATAGGTTGGAATTTGATAAGAAAGGGATTTTTCTACACATGCTTTAAAAAATGGATATGCATGGCTCGAAACATGTTAAAGTTACAAATGACCCATGGATCCAAACCTTTCAAAAAGAATAAAAAACTTCTCATTAAATTCTCAAGTGAACGTGCGGTGGGATATTTAACCGAGTCAAACAAGCCATTATTTTGCCCATTAACAAAAAGCTGACCTAGCGATCATTGATCATTATAAACTGATTTATCATGCGTAACGGGCCACATTTTTTTAAGGAATGACTTTTGGGTTGGGATTCAACACTCAGTTTAAAATTCCCTCGCCTCCCCTTTTCCCGACGATTGCAAAACCTGATATATAAAGACTAAAACGAGTTTTAAATCCCTAAAAATTACACAAACTTTTTGGAAATATCTCTCTCCATATTTGTGCATTGTGCATTTCCATTTTAGATGTGTACATTTTTCTTAAATCAAAACTTGAGTTTTCACTTTTTCCTTCATCTCGTAGACAAAAAACAGAATAGATGACAACGAAATAAAAATTTTAGACTCTGTGTATGGAGAAAATTTAAAGCAATAACAAACGTAAGTAAAGAAAATTTATTCACACACCACAAATGAAGAAAAAAGTTTCCTCATCCAAGTTTGGGAAATTCCACTAGTTCAGCAACCCCAATAGGTTGGAATTTGATAAGAAAGGGATTTTTCTACACATGCTTTAAATAATGGATATGCATGGTCGAAACATGTTAAAGTTGCAAATGACCCATGGATCCAAACCTTTCAAAAAGAATAAAAAACTTCTCATTAAATTCTCAAGTGAACGTGCGGTGGGATATTTAACCGAGTCAAACAAGCCATTATTTTGCCCATTAACAAAAAGCTGACCTAGCGATCATTGATCATTGTAAACTGATTTATCATGCGTAACGGGCCACATTTTTTTAAGGAATGACTTTTGGGTTGGGATTCAACACTCAGTTTAAAATTCCCTCGCCTGCCCTTTTCCCGACGATTGCAAGACCTGATATATAACGACTAAAACGAGTTTTAAATCCCTAAAAATTACACAAAATTTTTGGAAATATCTCTCTCCATATTTGGGCATTGTGCATTTCCATTTTAGATGTGTACATTTTTCTTAAATCAAAACTTGAGTTTTCACTTTTTCCTTCATCTCGTAGACAAAAAACAGAATAGATGACAACGAAATGAAAATTTTAGACTCTGTGTATGGAGAAAATTTAAAGCAATAACAAACGTAAGTAAAGAAAATTTATTCACACACCACAAATGAAGAAAACAGTTTTCTCATCCAAGTTTGGGAAATTCCACTAGTTCAGCAACCCCAATAGGTTGGAATTTGATAAGAAAGAGATTTTTCTATACATGCTTTAAAATATGGATATGCATGGCTCGAAACATGTTAAAGTTGCAAATGACCCATGGATCCAAACCTTTCAAAAAGAATAAAAAACTTCTCATTAAATTCTCAAGTGAACGTGCGGTGGGATATTTAACCGAGTCAAACAAGCCATTATTTTGCCCATTAACGAAAAGCTGACCTAGCGATCATTGATCATTGTAAACTGATTTATCATGCGTAACGGGCCACATTTTTTTAAGGAATGACTTTTGGGTTGGGATTCAACACTCAGTTTAAAATTCCCTCGCCTCCCCTTTTCCCGACGATTGCAAAACCTGATATATAAAGACTAAAACGAGTTTTAAATCAATAAAAATTACACAAACTTTTTGGAAATATCTCTCTCCATATTTGTGCATTGTGCATTTCCATTTTAGATGTGTACATTTTTCTTAAATCAAAACTTGAGTTTTCACTTTTTCCTTCATCTCGTAGACAAAAAACAGAATAGATCACAACGAAATGAAAATTTTAGACTCTGTGCATGGAGAAAATTTAAAGCAATAACAAACGTAAGTAAAGAAAATTTATTCACACACCACAAATGAAGAAAAAAGTTTCCTCATCCAAGTTTGGGAAATTCCACTAGTTCAGCAACCCCAATAGGTTGGAATTTGATAAGAAAGGGATTTTTCTACACATGCTTTAAAAAATGGATATGCATGCTCGAAACATGTTAAAGTTGCAAATGACCCATGGATCCAAACCTTTCAAAAAGAATAAAAAACTTCTCATTAAATTCTCAAGTGAACGTGCGGTGGGATATTTAACCGAGTCAAACAAGCCATTATTTTGCCCATTAACAAAAAGCTGACCTAGCGATCATTGATCATTGTAAACTGATTTATCATGCGTAACGGGCCACATTTTTTTAAGGAATGACTTTTGGGTTGGGATTCAACACTCAGTTTGAAATTCCCTCGCCTGCCCTTTTCCCGACGATTGCAAGACCTGATATATAAAGACTAAAACGAGTTTTAAATCCCTAAAAATTACACAAACTTTTTTGAAATATCTCTCCATATTTGGGCATTGTGCATTTCCATTTTAGATGTGTACATTTTTCTTAAATCAAAACTTGAGTTTTCACTTTTTCCTTCATCTCGTAGACAAAAAACAGAATAGATGACAACGAAATGAAAATTTTAGACTCTGTGTATGGAGAAAATTTAAAGCAATAACAAACGTAAGTAAAGAAAATTTATTCACACACCACAAATGAAGAAAACAGTTTTCTCATCCAAGTTTGGGAAATTCCACTAGTTCAGCAACCCCAATAGGTTGGAATTTGATAAGAAAGAGATTTTTCTATACGTGCTTTAAAATATGGATATGCATGGCTCGAAACATGTTAAAGTTGCAAATGACCCATGGATCCAAACCTTTCAAAAAGAATAAAAAACTTCTCATTAAATTCTCAAGTGAACGTGCGGTGGGATATTTAACCGAGTCAAACAAGCCATTATTTTGCCATTAACGAAAAGCGGACCTAGAGATCATTGATCATTGTAAACTGATTTATCATGCGTAACGGGCCACATTTTTTTAAGGAATGACTTTTGGGTTTGGATTCAACACTCAGTTTAAAATTCCCTCGCCTCCCCTTTTCCCGACGATTGCAAGACCTGATATATAAAGACTAAAACGAGTTTTAAATCCCTAAAAATTACACAAACTTTTTGGAAATATCTCTCTCCATATTTGTGCATTGTGCATTTCCATTTTAGATGTGTACATTTTTCTTAAAACAAAACTTGAGTTTTCACTTTTTCCTTCATCTCGAAGACAAAAAACAGAATAGATGACAACGAAATGAAAATTTTAGACTCTGTGTATGGAGAAAATTTAAAGCAATAACAAACGTAAGTAATGAAAATTTATTCACACACCACAAATGAAGAAAAAAGTTTCCTCATCCAAGTTTGGGAAATTCCACTAGTTCAGCAACCCCAATAGGTTGGAATTTGATAAGAAAGGGATTTTTCCACACATGCTTTAAAAAATGGATATGCATGCTCGAAACATGTTAAAGTTGCAAATGACCCATGGATCCAAAACTTTCAAAAAGAATAAAAAACTTCTCATTAAATTCTCAAGTGAACGTGCGGTGGGATATTTAACCGAGTCAAACAAGCCATTATTTTGCCATTAACGAAAAGCTGACCTAGCGATCATTGATCATTGTAAACTGATTTATCATGCGTAACGGGCCACATTTTTTTAAGGAATGACTTTTGGGTTGGGATTCAACACTCAGTTTAAAATTCCCTCGCCTCCCCTTTTCCCGACGATTGCAAGACCTGATATATAAAGACTAAAACGAGTTTTAAATCCCTAAAAATTACACAAACTTTTTGGAAATATCTCTCTCCATATTTGGGCATTGTGCATTTCCATTTTAGATGTGTACATTTTTCTTAAATCAAAACTTGAGTTTTCACTTTTTCCCTCATCTCGTAGACAAAAAACAGAATAGATGACAACGAAATGAAAATTTTAGACTCTGTGTATGGAGAAAATTTAAAGCAATAACAAACGTAAGTAAAGAAAATTTATTCACACACCACAAATGAAGAAAAAAGTTTTCTCATCCAAGTTTGGGAAATTCCACTAGTTCAGCAACCCCAATAGGTTGGAATTTGATAAGAAAGAGATTTTTCTACACATGCTTCAAAAAATGGATATGCATGACTCGAAACATGTTAAAGGTGCAAATGACCCATGGATCCAAACCTTTCAAAAAGAATAAAAAACTTCTCATTAAATTCTCAAGTGAACGTGCGGTGGGATATTTAACCGAGTCAAACAAGCCATTATTTTGCCCATTAACGAAAAGCTGACCTAGCGATCATTGATCATTTTAAACTGATTTATCATGCGTAACGGGCCACAATTTTTCAAGGAATGACTTTTGGGTTTGGATTCAACACTCAGTTTAAAATTCCCTCGCCTCCCCTTTTCCCGACGATTGCAAAACCTGATATATAAAGACTAAAACGAGTTTTAAATCCAAATAAAATTACACAAACTTTTTGGAAATATCTCTCTCCATATTTGTGCATTGTGCATTTCCATTTTAGATGTGTACATTTTTCTTAAATCAAAACTTGAGTTTTCACTTTTTCCTTCATCTCGTAGACAAAAAACAGAATAGATGACAACGAAATGAAAATTTTAGACTCTGTGTATGGAGAAAATTTAAAGCAATAACAAACGTAAGTAAAGAAAATTTATTCACACACCACAAATGAAGAAAAAAGTTTTCTCATCCAAGTTTTGGAAATTCCACTAGTTCAGCAACCCCAATAGGTTGGAATTTGATAAGAAAGAGATTTTTCTACACATGCTTTAAAAAATGGATATGGATGGCTCGAAACATGTTAAAGTTGCAAATGACCCATGGATCCAAACCTTTCAAAAAGAATAAAAAACTTCTCATTAAATTCTCAAGTGAACGTGCGGTGGGATATTTAACCGAGTCAAACAAGCCATTATTTTGCCTATTAACAAAAAGCTGACCTAGCGATCATTGATCATTGTAAACTGATTCATCATGCGTAACGGGCCACATTTTTTTAAGGAATGACTTTTGGGTTGGGATTCAACACTCAGTTTAAAATTCCCTCGCCTCCCCTTTTCCCGACGATTGCAAAACCTGATATATAAAGACTAAAACGAGTTTTAAATCCCTAAAAATTACACAAACTTTTTGGAAATATCTCTCTCCATATTTGGGCATTGTGCATTTCCATTTTAGATGTGTACATTTTTCTTAAATCAAAACTTGAGTTTTCACTTTTTCCTTCATCTCGTAGACAAAAAACAGAATAGATGACAACGAAATGAAAATTTTAGACTCTGTGTATGGAGAAAATTTAAAGCAATAACAAACGTAAGTAAAGAAAATTTATTCACACACCACAAATGAAGAAAAAAGTTTTCTCATCCAAGTTTGGGAAATTCCACTAGTTCAGCAACCCCAATAGGTTGGAATTTGATAAGAAAGAGATTTTTCTACACAAGCTTTAAAAAATGGATATGCATGGCTCGAAACATGTTAAAGTTTCAAATGACCCATGGATCCAAACCTTTCAAAAAGAATAAAAAATTTCTCATTAAATTCTCAAGTGAACGTGCGGTGGGATATTTAACCGAGTCAAACAAGCCATTATTTTGCCCATTAACAAAAAACTGACCTGGCGATCATTGATCATTGTAAACTGATTTATCATGCGTGACGGGCCACATTTTTTTAAGGAATGACTTTTGGGTTGGGATTCAACACTCAGTTTAAAATTCCCTCGCCTCCCCTTTTCCCGACGATTGCAAAACCTGATATATAAAGACTAAAACGAGTTTTAAATCCCTAAAAATTACACAAACTTTTTAGAAATATCTCTCTCCATATTTGTGCATTGTGCATTTCCATTTTAGATGTGTACATTTTTCTTCAATCAAAACTTGAGTTTTCACTTTTTCCTTCATCTCGTAGACAAAAAACAGAATAGATGACAACGAAATGAAAATTTTAGACTCTGTGTATGGAGAAAATTTAAAGCAATAACAAACGTAAGTAAAGAAAATTTATTCACACACCACAAAGGAAGAAAAGAGTTTTCTCATCCAAGTTTGGGAAATTCCACTAGTTCAGCAACCCCAATAGGTTGGAATTTGATAAGAAAGGGATTTTTCTACACATGCTTTAAAAAATGGATATGCATGGCTCGAAACATGTTAAAGTTGCAAATAACCCATGGATCCAAACCTTTCAAAAAGAATAAAAAACTTCTCATTAAATTCTCAAGTGAACGTGCGGTGGGATATTTAACCGAGTCAAACAAGCCATTATTTTGCCCATTAACAAAAAGCTGACCTAGCGATCATTGATCATTGTAAACTGATTCATCATGCGTAACGGGCCACATTTTTTTAAGGAATGACTTTTGGGTTGGGATTCAACACTCAGTTTAAAATTCCCTCGCCTCCCCTTTTCCCGACGATTGCAAAACCTGATATATAAAGACTAAAACGAGTTTTAAATCCCTAAAAATTACACAAACTTTTTGGAAATATCTCTCTCCATATTTGTGCATTGTGCATTTCCATTTTAGATGTGTACATTTTTCTTAAATCAAAACTTGAGTTTTCACTTTTTCCCTCATCTCGTAGACAAAAAACAGAATAGATGACAACGAAATGAAAATTTTAGACTCTGTGTATGGAGAAAATTTAAAGCAATAACAAACGTAAGTAAAGAAAATTTATTCACACACCACAAATGAAGAAAAAAGTTTTCTCATCCAAGTTTGGGAAATTCCACTAGTTCAGCAACCCCAATAGGTTGGAATTTGATAAGAAAGAGATTTTTCTACACATGCTTCAAAAAATGGATATGCATGGCTCGAAACATGTTAAAGTTGAAAATGACCCATGGATCCAAACCTTTCAAAAAGAATAAAAAACTTCTCATTAAATTCTCAAGTGAACGTGCGGTGGGATATTTAACCGAGTCAAACAAGCCATTATTTTGCCCATTAACAAAAAGCTGACCTAGCGATCATTGATCATTGTAAACTGATTTATCATGTGTAACGGGCCACATTTTTTTAAGGAATGACTTTTGGGTTGGGATTCAACACTCAGTTTAAAATTCCCTCGCCTCCCCTTTTCCCGACGATTGCAAAACCTGATATATAAAGACTAAAACGAGTTTTAAATCCCTAAAAATTACACAAACTTTTTGGAAATATCTCTCTCCATATTTGTGCATTGTGCATTTCCATTTTAGATGTGTACATTTTTCTTAAATCAAAACTTGAGTTTTCACTTTTTCCTTCATCTCGTAGACAAAAAACAGAATAGATGACAACGAAATGAAAATTTTAGACTCTGTGTATGGAGAAAATTTAAAGCAATAACAAACGTAAGTAAAGAAAATTTATTCACACACCACAAATGAAGAAAAAAGTTTTCTCATCCAAGTTTGGGAAATTCCACTAGTTCAGCAACCCCAATAGGTTGGAATTTGATAAGAAAGAGATTTTTCTACACAAGCTTTAAAAAATGGATATGCATGGCTCGAAACATGTTAAAGTTTCAAATGACCCATGGATCCAAACCTTTCAAAAAGAATAAAAAATTTCTCATTAAATTCTCAAGTGAACGTGCGGTGGGATATTTAACCGAGTCAAACAAGCCATTATTTTGCCCATTAACAAAAAACTGACCTAGCGATCATTGATCATTGTAAACTGATTTATCATGCGTGACGGGCCACATTTTTTTAAGGAATGACTTTTGGGTTGGGATTCAACACTCAGTTTAAAATTCCCTCGCCTCCCCTTTTCCCGACGATTGCAAAACCTGATATATAAAGACTAAAACGAGTTTTAAATCCCTAAAAATTACACAAACTTTTTGGAAATATCTCTCTCCATATTTGTGCATTGTGCATTTCCATTTTAGATGTGTACATTTTTCTTAAATCAAAACTTGAGTTTTCACTTTTTCCTTCATCTCGTAGACAAAAAACAGAATAGATGACAACGAAATGAAAATTTTAGACACTGTGTATGGAGAAAATTTAAAGCAATAACAAACGTAAGTAAAGAAAATTTATTCACACACCACAAATGTAGAAAAAAGTTTCCTCATCCAAGTTTGGGAAATTCCACTAGTTCAGCAACCCCAATAGGTTGGAATTTGATAAGAAAGGGATTTTTCTACACATGCTTTAAAAAATGGATATGCATGGTTCGAAACATGTTAAAGTTGCAAATAACCCATGGATCCAAACCTTTCAAAAAGAATAAAAAACTTCTCATTAAATTCTCAAGTGAACGTGCGGTGGGATATTTAACCGAGTCAAACAAGCCATTATTTTGCCCATTAACAAAAAGCTGACCTAGCGATCATTGATCAATGTAATCTGATTCATCATGCGTAACGGGCCACATTTTTTTAAGGAATGACTTTTGGGTTGGGATTCAACACTCAGTTTAAAATTCCCTCGCCTCCCCTTTTCCCGACGATTGCAAAACCTGATATATAAAGACTAAAACGAGTTTTAAATCCCTAAAAATTACACAAACTTTTTGGAAATATCTCTCTCCATATTTGTGCATTGTGCATTTCCATTTTAGATGTGTACATTTTTCTTAAATCAAAACTTGAGTTTTCACTTTTTCCCTCATCTCGTAGACAAAAAACAGAATAGATGACAACGAAATGAAAATTTTAGACTCTGTGTATGGAGAAAATTTAAAGCAATAACAAACGTAAGTAAAGAAAATTTATTCACACACCACAAATGAAGAAAAAAGTTTTCTCATCCAAGTTTGGGAAATTCCACTAGTTCAGCAACCCCAATAGGTTGGAATTTGATAAGAAAGAGATTTTTCTACACATGCTTCAAAAAATGGATATGCATGGCTCGAAACATGTTAAAGTTGCAAATGACCCAAGGATCCAAACCTTTCAAAAAGAATAAAAAACTTCTCATTAAATTCTCAAGTGAACGTGCGGTGGGATATTTAACCGAGTCAAACAAGCCATTATTTTGCCCATTAACAAAAAGCTGACCTAGCGATCATTGATCATTGTAAACTGATTCATCATGCGTAACGGGCCACATTTTTTTAAGGAATGACTTTTGGGTTGGGATTCAACACTCAGTTTAAAATTCCCTCGCCTCCCCTTTTCCCGACTATTGCAAAACCTGATATATAAAGACTAAAACGAGTTTTAAATCCCTAAAAATTACACAAACTTTTTGGAAATATCTCTCTCCATATTTGTGCATTGTGCATTTCCATTTTAGATGTGTACATTTTTCTTAAATCAAAACTTGAGTTTTCACTTTTTTCCTCATCTCGTAGACAAAAAACAGAATAGATGACAACGAAATGAAAATTTTAGACTCTGTGTATGGAGAAAATTTAAAGCAATAACAAACGTAAGTAAAGAAAATTTATTCACACACCACAAATGAAGAAAAAAGTTTTCTCATCCAAGTTTGGGAAATTCCACTAGTTCAGCAACCCCAATAGGTTGGAATTTGATAAGAAAGAGATTTTTCTACACATGCTTCAAAAAATGGATATGCATGACTCGAAACATGTTAAAGGTGCAAATGACCCATGGATCCAAACCTTTCAAAAAGAATAAAAAACTTCTCATTAAATTCTCAAGTGAACGTGCGGTGGGATATTTAACCGAGTCAAACAAGCCATTATTTTGCCCATTAACGAAAAGCTGACCTAGCGATCATTGATCATTGTAAACTGATTTATCATGCGTAACGGGCCACATTTTTTCAAGGAATGACTTTTGGGTTTGGATTCAACACTCAGTTTAAAATTCCCTCGCCTCCCCTTTTCCCGACGATTGCAAAACCTGATATATAAAGACTAAAACGAGTTTTAAATCCAAATAAAATTACACAAACCTTTTGGAAATATCTCTCTCCATATTTGTGCATTGTGCATTTCCATTTTAGATGTGTACATTTTTCTTAAATCAAAACTTGAGTTTTCACTTTTTCCTTCATCTCGTAGACAAAAAACAGAATAGATGACAACGAAATGAAAATTTTAGACTCTGTGTATGGAGAAAATTTAAAGCAATAACAAACGTAAGTAAAGAAAATTTATTCACACACCACAAATGAAGAAAAAAGTTTTCTCATCCAAGTTTTGGAAATTCCACTAGTTCAGCAACCCCAATAGGTTGGAATTTGATAAGAAAGGGATTTTTCTACACATGCTTTAAAAAATGGATATGCATGGCTCGAAACATGTTAAAGTTGCAAATGACCCATGGATCCAAACCTTTCAAAAAGAATAAAAAACTTCTCATTAAATTCTCAAGTGAACGTGCGGTGGGATATTTAACCGAGTCAAACAAGCCATTATTTTACCCATTAACAAAAAGCTGACCTAGCGATCATTGATCATTGTAAACTGATTTATCATGCGTAACGGCCCACATTTTTTTAAGGAATGACTTTTGGGTTGGGATTCAACACTCAGTTTAAAATTCCCTCGCCTCCCCTTTTCCCGACGATTGCAAAACCTGATATATAAAGACTAAAACGAGTTTTAAATCCCTAAAAATTACACAAACTTTTTGGAAATATCTCTCTCCATATTTGTGCATTGTGCATTTCCATTTTAGATGTGTACATTTTTCTTAAATCAAAACTTGAGTTTTCACTTTTTCCTTCATCTCGTAGACAAAAAACAGAATAGATGACAACGAAATGAAAATTTTAGACTCTGTGTATGGAGAAAATTTAAAGCAATAACAAACGTAAGTAAAGAAAATTTATTCACACACCACAAATGAAGAAAAAAGTTTCCTCATCCAAGTTTGGGAAATTCCACTAGTTCAGCAACCCCAATAGGTTGCAATTTGATAAGAAAGGGATTTTTCTACACTTGCTTTAAATAATGGATATGCATGGTCGAAACATGTTAAAGTTGCAAATGACCCATGGATCCAAACCTTTCAAAAAGAATAAAAAACTTCTCATTAAATTCTCAAGTGAACGTGCGGTGGGATATTTAACCGAGTCAAACAAGCCATTATTTTGCCCATTAACAAAAAGCTGACCTAGCGATCATTGATCATTGTAAACTGATTTATCATGCGTAACGGCCCACATTTTTTTAAGGAATGACTTTTGGGTTGGGATTCAACACTCAGTTTAAAATTCCCTCGCCTCCCCTTTTCCCGACGATTGCAAGACCTGATATATAAAGACTAAAACGAGTTTTAAATCCCTAAAAATTACACAAACTTTTTGGAAATATCTCTCTCCATATTTGGGCATTGTGCATTTCCATTTTAGATGTGTACATTTTTCTTAAATCAAAACTTGAGTTTTCACTTTTTCCTTCATCTCGTAGACAAAAAACAGAATAGATGACAACGAAATGAAAATTTTAGACTCTGTGTATGGAGAAAATTTAAAGCAATAACAAACGTAAGTAAAGAAAATTTATTCACACACCACAAATGAAGAAAACAGTTTTCTCATCCAAGTTTGGGAAATTCCACTAGTTCAGCAACCCCAATAGGTTGGAATTTGATAAGAAAGAGATTTTTGTATACATGCTTTAAAATATGGATATGCATGGCTCGAAACATGTTAAAGTTGCAAATGACCCATGGATCCAAACCTTTCAAAAAGAATAAAAAACTTCTCATTAAATTCTCAAGTGAACGTGCGGTGGGATATTTAACCGAGTCAAACAAGCCATTATTTTGCCCATTAACGAAAAGCTGACCTAGCGATCATTGATCATTGTAAACTGATTTATCATGCGTAACGGGCCACATTTTTTTAAGGAATGACTTTTGGGTTGGGATTCAACACTCAGTTTAAAATTCCCTCGCCTCCCCTTTTCCCGACGATTGCAAAACCTGATATATAAAGACTAAAACGAGTTTTAAATCCCCAAAAATTACACAAACTTTTTGGAAATATCTCTCTCCATATTTGTGCATTGTGCATTTCCATTTTAGATGTGTACATTTTTCTTAAATCAAAACTTGAGTTTTCACTTTTTCCTTCATCTCGTAGACAAAAAACAGAATAGATCACAACGAAATGAAAATTTTAGACTCTGTGCATGGAGAAAATTTAAAGCAATAACAAACGTAAGTAAAGAAAATTTATTCACACACCACAAATGAAGAAAAAAGTTTCCTCATCCAAGTTTGGGAAATTCCACTAGTTCAGCAACCCCAATAGGTTGGAATTTGATAAGAAAGGGATTTTTCTACACATGCTTTAAAAAATGGATATGCATGCTCGAAACATGTTAAAGTTTCAAATGACCCATGGATCCAAACCTTTCAAAAAGAATAAAAAACTTCTCATTAAATTCTCAAGTGAACGTGCGGTGGGATATTTAACCGAGTCAAACAAGCCATTATTTTGCCCATTAACAAAAAGCTGACCTAGCGATCATTGATCATTGTAAACTGATTTATCATGCGTAACGGGCCACATTTTTTTAAGGAATGACTTTTGGGTTGGGATTCAACACTCAGTTTAAAATTCCCTCGCCTGCCCTTTTCCCGACGATTGCAAGACCTGATATATAAAGACTAAAACGAGTTTTAAATCCCTAAAAATTACACAAACTTTTTGGAAATATCTCTCTCCATATTTGGGCATTGTGCATTTCCATTTTAGATGTGTACATTTTTCTTAAATCAAAACTTGAGTTTTCACTTTTTCCTTCATCTCGTAGACAAAAAACAGAATAGATGACAACGAAATGAAAATTTTAGACTCTGTGTATGGAGAAAATTTAAAGCAATAACAAACGTAAGTAAAGAAAATTTATTCACACACCACAAATGAAGAAAACAGTTTTCTCATCCAAGTTTGGGAAATTCCACTAGTTCAGCAACCCCAATAGGTTGGAATTTGATAAGAAAGAGATTTTTCTATACATGCTTTAAAATATGGATATGCATGGCTCGAAACATGTTAAAGTTGCAAATGACCCATGGATCCAAACCTTTCAAAAAGAATAAAAAACTTCTCATTAAATTCTCAAGTGAACGTGCGGTGGGATATTTAACCGAGTCAAACAAGCCATTATTTTGCCATTAACGAAAAGCTGACCTAGCGATCATTGATCATTGTAAACTGATTTATCATGCGTAACGGGCCACATTTTTTTAAGGAATGACTTTTGGGTTGGGATTCAACACTCAGTTTAAAATTCCCTCGCCTCCCCTTTTCCCGACGATTGCAAGACCTGATATATAAAGACTAAAACGAGTTTTAAATCCCTAAAAATTACACAAACTTTTTGGAAATATCTCTCTCCATATTTGGGCATTGTGCATTTCCATTTTAGATGTGTACATTTTTCTTAAATCAAAACTTGAGTTTTCACTTTTTCCCTCATCTCGTAGACAAAAAACAGAATAGATGACAACGAAATGAAAATTTTAGACTCTGTGTATGGAGAAAATTTAAAGCAATAACAAACGTAAGTAAAGAAAATTTATTCACACACCACAAATGAAGAAAAAAGTTTTCTCATCCAAGTTTGGGAAATTCCACTAGTTCAGCAACCCCAATAGGTTGGAATTTGATAAGAAAGAGATTTTTCTACACATGCTTCAAAAAATGGATATGCATGACTCGAAACATGTTAAAGGTGCAAATGACCCATGGATCCAAACCTTTCAAAAAGAATAAAAAACTTCTCATTAAATTCTCAAGTGAACGTGCGGTGGGATATTTAACCGAGTCAAACAAGCCATTATTTTGCCCATTAACGAAAAGCTGACCTAGCGATCATTGATCATTGTAAACTGATTTATCACGCGTAACGGGCCACAATTTTTCAAGGAATGACTTTTGGGTTTGGATTCAACACTCAGTTTAAAATTCCCTCGCCTCCCCTTTTCCCGACGATTGCAAAACCTGATATATAAAGACTAAAACGAGTTTTAAATCCAAATAAAATTACACAAACTTTTTGGAAATATCTCTCTCCATATTTGTGCATTGTGCATTTCCATTTTAGATGTGTACATTTTTCTTAAATCAAAACTTGAGTTTTCACTTTTTCCTTCATCTCGTAGACAAAAAACAGAATAGATGACAACGAAATGAAAATTTTAGACTCTGTGTATGGAGAAAATTTAAAGCAATAACAAACGTAAGTAAAGAAAATTTATTCACACACCACAAATGAAGAAAAAAGTTTTCTCATCCAAGTTTTGGAAATTCCACTAGTTCAGCAACCCCAATAGGTTGGAATTTGATAAGAAAGAGATTTTTCTACACATGCTTTAAAAAATGGATATGGATGGCTCGAAACATGTTAAAGTTGCAAATGACCCATGGATCCAAACCTTTCAAAAAGAATAAAAAACTTCTCATTAAATTCTCAAGTGAACGTGCGGTGGGATATTTAACCGAGTCAAACAAGCCATTATTTTGCCTATTAACAAAAAGCTGACCTAGCGATCATTGATCATTGTAAACTGATTCATCATGCGTAACGGGCCACATTTTTTTAAGGAATGACTTTTGGGTTGGGATTCAACACTCAGTTTAAAATTCCCTCGCCTCCCCTTTTCCCGACGATTGCAAAACCTGATATATAAAGACTAAAACGAGTTTTAAATCCCTAAAAATTATACAAACTTTTTGGAAATATCTCTCTCCATATTTGGGCATTGTGCATTTCCATTTTAGATGTGTACATTTTTCTTAAATCAAAACTTGAGTTTTCACTTTTTCCTTCATCTCGTAGACAAAAAACAGAATAGATGACAACGAAATGAAAATTTTAGACTCTGTGTATGGAGAAAATTTAAAGCAATAACAAACGTAAGTAAAGAAAATTTATTCACACACCACAAATGAAGAAAAAAGTTTTCTCATCCAAGTTTGGGAAATTCCACTAGTTCAGCAACCCCAATAGGTTGGAATTTGATAAGAAAGAGATTTTTCTACACAAGCTTTAAAAAATGGATATGCATGGCTCGAAACATGTTAAAGTTTCAAATGACCCATGGATCCAAACCTTTCAAAAAGAATAAAAAATTTCTCATTAAATTCTCAAGTGAACGTGCGGTGGGATATTTAACCGAGTCAAACAAGCCATTATTTTGCCCATTAACAAAAAACTGACCTGGCGATCATTGATCATTGTAAACTGATTTATCATGCGTGACGGGCCACATTTTTTTAAGGAATGACTTTTGGGTTGGGATTCAACACTCAGTTTAAAATTCCCTCGCCTCCCCTTTTCCCGACGATTGCAAAACCTGATATATAAAGACTAAAACGAGTTTTAAATCCCTAAAAATTACACAAACTTTTTGGAAATATCTCTCTCCATATTTGTGCATTGTGCATTTCCATTTTAGATGTGTACATTTTTCTTCAATCAAAACTTGAGTTTTCACTTTTTCCTTCATCTCGTAGACAAAAAACAGAATAGATGACAACGAAATGAAAATTTTAGACTCTGTGTATGGAGAAAATTTAAAGCAATAACAAACGTAAGTAAAGAAAATTTATTCACACACCACAAAGGAAGAAAAGAGTTTTCTCATCCAAGTTTGGGAAATTCCACTAGTTCAGCAACCCCAATAGGTTGGAATTTGATAAGAAAGGGATTTTTCTACACATGCTTTAAAAAATGGATATGCATGGCTCGAAACATGTTAAAGTTGCAAATAACCCATGGATCCAAACCTTTCAAAAAGAATAAAAAACTTCTCATTAAATTCTCAAGTGAACGTGCGGTGGGATATTTAACCGAGTCAAACAAGCCATTATTTTGCCCATTAACAAAAAGCTGACCTAGCGATCATTGATCATTGTAAACTGATTCATCATGCGTAACGGGCCACATTTTTTTAAGGAATGACTTTTGGGTTGGGATTCAACACTCAGTTTAAAATTCCCTCGCCTCCCCTTTTCCCGACGATTGCAAAACCTGATATATAAAGACTAAAACGAGTTTTAAATCCCTAAAAATTACACAAACTTTTTGGAAATATCTCTCTCCATATTTGTGCATTGTGCATTTCCATTTTAGATGTGTACATTTTTCTTAAATCAAAACTTGAGTTTTCACTTTTTCCCTCATCTCGTAGACAAAAAACAGAATAGATGACAACGAAATGAAAATTTTAGACTCTGTGTATGGAGAAAATTTAAAGCAATAACAAACGTAAGTAAAGAAAATTTATTCACACACCACAAATGAAGAAAAAAGTTTTCTCATCCAAGTTTGGGAAATTCCACTAGTTCAGCAACCCCAATAGGTTGGAATTTGATAAGAAAGAGATTTTTCTACACATGCTTCAAAAAATGGATATGCATGGCTCGAAACATGTTAAAGTTGAAAATGACCCATGGATCCAAACCTTTCAAAAAGAATAAAAAACTTCTCATTAAATTCTCAAGTGAACGTGCGGTGGGATATTTAACCGAGTCAAACAAGCCATTATTTTGCCCATTAACAAAAAGCTGACCTAGCGATCATTGATCATTGTAAACTGATTTATCATGTGTAACGGGCCACATTTTTTTAAGGAATGACTTTTGGGTTGGGATTCAACACTCAGTTTAAAATTCCCTCGCCTCCCCTTTTCCCGACGATTGCAAAACCTGATATATAAAGACTAAAACGAGTTTTAAATCCCTAAAAATTACACAAACTTTTTGGAAATATCTCTCTCCATATTTGTGCATTGTGCATTTCCATTTTAGATGTGTACATTTTTCTTAAATCAAAACTTGAGTTTTCACTTTTTCCTTCATCTCGTAGACAAAAAACAGAATAGATGACAACGAAATGAAAATTTTAGACTCTGTGTATGGAGAAAATTTAAAGCAATAACAAACGTAAGTAAAGAAAATTTATTCACACACCACAAATGAAGAAAAAAGTTTTCTCATCCAAGTTTGGGAAATTCCACTAGTTCAGCAACCCCAATAGGTTGGAATTTGATAAGAAATAGATTTTTCTACACAAGCTTTAAAAAATGGATATGCATGGCTCGAAACATGTTAAAGTTTCAAATGACCCATGGATCCAAACCTTTCAAAAAGAATAAAAAATTTCTCATTAAATTCTCAAGTGAACGTGCGGTGGGATATTTAACCGAGTCAAACAAGCCATTATTTTGCCCATTAACAAAAAACTGACCTAGCGATCATTGATCATTGTAAACTGATTTATCATGCGTGACGGGCCACATTTTTTTAAGGAATGACTTTTGGGTTGGGATTCAACACTCAGTTTAAAATTCCCTCGCCGCCCCTTTTCCCGACGATTGCAAAACCTGATATATAAAGACTAAAACGAGTTTTAAATCCCTAAAAATTACACAAACTTTTTGGAAATATCTCTCTCCATATTTGTGCATTGTGCATTTCCATTTTAGATGTGTACATTTTTCTTAAATCAAAACTTGAGTTTTCACTTTTTCCTTCATCTCGTAGACAAAAAACAGAATAGATGACAACGAAATGAAAATTTTAGACACTGTGTATGGAGAAAATTTAAAGCAATAACAAACGTAAGTAAAGAAAATTTATTCACACACCACAAATGTAGAAAAAAGTTTCCTCATCCAAGTTTGGGAAATTCCACTAGTTCAGCAACCCCAATAGGTTGGAATTTGATAAGAAAGGGATTTTTCTACACATGCTTTAAAAAATGGATATGCATGGTTCGAAACATGTTAAAGTTGCAAATAACCCATGGATCCAAACCTTTCAAAAAGAATAAAAAACTTCTCATTAAATTCTCAAGTGAACGTGCGGTGGGATATTTAACCGAGTCAAACAAGCCATTATTTTGCCCATTAACAAAAAGCTGACCTAGCGATCATTGATCAATGTAATCTGATTCATCATGCGTAACGGGCCACATTTTTTTAAGGAATGACTTTTGGGTTGGGATTCAACACTCAGTTTAAAATTCCCTCGCCTCCCCTTTTCCCGACGATTGCAAAACCTGATATATAAAGACTAAAACGAGTTTTAAATCCCTAAAAATTACACAAACTTTTTGGAAATATCTCTCTCCATATTTGTGCATTGTGCATTTCCATTTTAGATGTGTACATTTTTCTTAAATCAAAACTTGAGTTTTCACTTTTTCCCTCATCTCGTAGACAAAAAACAGAATAGATGACAACGAAATGAAAATTTTAGACTCTGTGTATGGAGAAAATTTAAAGCAATAACAAACGTAAGTAAAGAAAATTTATTCACACACCACAAATGAAGAAAAAAGTTTTCTCATCCAAGTTTGGGAAATTCCACTAGTTCAGCAACCCCAATAGGTTGGAATTTGATAAGAAAGAGATTTTTCTACACATGCTTCAAAAAATGGATATGCATGGCTCGAAACATGTTAAAGTTGCAAATGACCCAAGGATCCAAACCTTTCAAAAAGAATAAAAAACTTCTCATTAAATTCTCAAGTGAACGTGCGGTGGGATATTTAACCGAGTCAAACAAGCCATTATTTTGCCCATTAACAAAAAGCTGACCTAGCGATCATTGATCATTGTAAACTGATTCATCATGCGTAACGGGCCACATTTTTTTAAGGAATGACTTTTGGGTTGGGATTCAACACTCAGTTTAAAATTCCCTCGCCTCCCCTTTTCCCGACGATTGCAAAACCTGATATATAAAGACTAAAACGAGTTTTAAATCCGTAAAAATTACACAAACTTTTTGGAAATATCTCTCTCCATATTTGTGCATTGTGCATTTCCATTTTAGATGTGTACACTTTTCTTAAATCAAAACTTGAGTTTTCACTTTTTCCTTCATCTCGTAGACAAAAAACAGAATAGATGACAACGAAATGAAAATTTTAGACTCTGTGTATGGAGAAAATTTAAAGCAATAACAAACGTAAGTAAAGAAAATTTATTCACACACCACAAATGAAGAAAAAAGTTTCCTCATCCAAGTTTGGGAAATTCCACTAGTTCAGCAACCCCAATAGGTTGGAATTTGATAAGAAAGGGATTTTTCTACACATGCTTTAAAAAATGGATATGCATGCTCGAAACATGTTAAAGTTGCAAATGACCCATGGATCCAAACCTTTCAAAAAGAATAAAAAACTTCTCATTAAATTCTCAAGTGAACGTGCGGTCGGATATTTAACCGAGTCAAACAAGCCATTATTTTGCCCATTAACAAAAAGCTGACCTAGCGATCATTGATCATTGTAAACTGATTCATCATGCGTAACGGGCCACATTTTTTTAAGGAATGACTTTTGGGTTGGGATTCAACACTCAGTTTAAAATTCCCTCGCCTCCCCTTTTCCCGACGATTGCAAGACCTGATATATAAAGACTAAAACGAGTTTTAAATCCCTAAAAATTACACAAACTTTTTGGAAATATCTCTCTCCATATTTGTGCATTGTGCATTTCCATTTTAGATTTGTACATTTTTCTTAAATCAAAACTTGAGTTTTCACTTTTTCCTTCATCTCGAAGACAAAAAACAGAATAGATGACAACGAAATGAAAATTTTAGACTCTGTGTATGGAGAAAATTTAAAGCAATAACAAACGTAAGTAATGAAAATTTATTCACACACCACAAATGAAGAAAAAAGTTTCCTCATCCAAGTTTGGGAAATTCCACTAGTTCAGCAACCCCAATAGGTTGGAATTTGATAAGAAAGGGATTTTTCTACACATGCTTTAAAAAATGGATATGCATGCTCGAAACATGTTAAAGTTGCAAATGACCCATGGATCCAAAACTTTCAAAAAGAATAAAAAACTTCTCATTAAATTCTCAAGTGAACGTGCGGTGGGATATTTAACCGAGTCAAACAAGCCATTATTTTGCCCATTAACGAAAAGCTGACCTAGCGATCATTGATCATTGTAAAATGATTTATCATGCGTAACGGGCCACATTTTTTTAAGGAATGACTTTTGGGTTGGGAATCAACACTCAGTTTAAAATTCCCTCGCCTCCCCTTTTCCCGACGATTGCAAAACCTGATATATAAAGACTAAAACGAGTTTTAAATCCCTAAAAATTACACAAACTTTTTGGAAATATCTCTCTCCATATTTGTGCATTGTGCATTTCCATTTTAGATGTGTACATTTTTCTTAAATCAAAACTTGAGTTTTCACTTTTTCCCTCATCTCGTAGACAAAAAACAGAATAGATGACAACGAAATGAAAATTTTAGACTCTGTGTATGGAGAAAATTTAAAGCAATAACAAACGTAAGTAAAGAAAATTTATTCACACACCACAAATGAAGAAAAAAGTTTTCTCATCCAAGTTTGGGAAATTCCACTAGTTCAGCAACCCCAATAGGTTGGAATTTGATAAGAAAGGGATTTTTCTACACATGCTTTAAAAAATGGATATGCATGGCTCGAAACATGTTAAAGTTGCAAATGACCCATGGATCCAAACCTTTCAAAAAGAATAAAAAACTTCTCATTAAATTCTCAAGTGAACGTGCGGTGGGATATTTAACCGAGTCAAACAAGCCATTATTTTGCCCATTAACAAAAAGCTGACCTAGCGATCATTGATCATTGTAAACTGATTCATCATGCGTAACGGGCCACATTTTTTTAAGGAATGACTTTTGGGTTGGGATTCAACACTCAGTTTAAAATTCCCTCGCCTCCCCTTTTCCCGACGATTGCAAAACCTGATATATAAAGACTAAAACGAGTTTTAAATCCCTAAAAATTACAGAAACTTTTTGGAAATATCTCTCTCCATATTTGTGCATTGTGCATTTCCATTTTAGATGTGTACATTTTTCTTAAATCAAAACTTGAGTTTTCACTTTTTCCTTCATCTCGTAGACAAAAAACAGAATAGATGACAACGAAATGAAAATTTTAGACTCTGTGTATGGAGAAAATTTAAAGCAATAACAAACGTAAGTAAAGAAAATTTATTCACACACCACAAATGAAGAAAAAAGTTTCCTCATCCAAGTTTGGGAAATTCCACTAGTTCAGCAACCCCAATAGGTTGGAATTTGATAAGAAAGGGATTTTTCTACACATGCTTTAAATAATGGATATGCATGCTCGAAACATGTTAAAGTTGCAAATGACCCATGGATCCAAACCTTTCAAAAAGAATAAAAAACTTCTCATTAAATTCTCAAGTGAACGTGCGGTGGGATATTTAACCGAGTCAAACAAGCCATTATTTTGCCCATTAACAAAAAGCTGACCTAGCGATCATTGATCATTGTAAACTGATTTATCATGCGTAACGGCCCACATTATTTTAAGGAATGACTTTTGGGTTGGGATTCAACACTCAGTTTAAAATTCCCTCGCCTCCCCTTTTCCCGACGATTGCAAGACCTGATATATAAAGACTAAAACGAGTTTTAAATCCCTCAAAATTACACAAACTTTTTGGAAATATCTCTCTCCATATTTGGGCATTGTGCATTTCCATTTTAGATGTGTACATTTTTCTTAAATCAAAACTTGAGTTTTCACTTTTTCCTTCATCTCGTAGACAAAAAACAGAATAGATGACAACGAAATGAAAATTTTAGACTCTGTGTATGGAGAAAATTTAAAGCAATAACAAACGTAAGTAAAGAAAATTTATTCACACACCACAAATGAAGAAAACAGTTTTCTCATCCAAGTTTGGGAAATTCCACTAGTTCAGCAACCCCAATAGGTTGGAATTTGATAAGAAAGAGATTTTTGTATACATGCTTTAAAATATGGATATGCATGGCTCGAAACATGTTAAAGTTGCAAATGACCCATGGATCCAAACCTTTCAAAAAGAATAAAAAACTTCTCATTAAATTCTCAAGTGAACGTGCGGTGGGATATTTAACCGAGTCAAACAAGCCATTATTTTGCCCATTAACGAAAAGCTGACCTAGCGATCATTGATCATTGTAAACTGATTTATCATGCGTAACGGGCCACATTTTTTTAAGGAATGACTTTTGGGTTGGGATTCAACACTCAGTTTAAAATTCCCTCGCCTCCCCTTTTCCCGACGATTGCAAAACCTGATATATAAAGACTAAAACGAGTTTTAAATCCCTAAAAATTACACAAACTTTTTGGAAATATCTCTCTCCATATTTGTGCATTGTGCATTTCCATTTTAGATGTGTACATTTTTCTTAAATCAAAACTTGAGTTTTCACTTTTTCCTTCATCTCGTAGACAAAAAACAGAATAGATCACAACGAAATGAAAATTTTAGACTCTGTGCATGGAGAAAATTTAAAGCAATAACAAACGTAAGTAAAGAAAATTTATTCACACACCACAAATGAAGAAAAAAGTTTCCTCATCCAAGTTTGGGAAATTCCACTAGTTCAGCAACCCCAATAGGTTGGAATTTGATAAGAAAGGGATTTTTCTACACATGCTTTAAAAAATGGATATGCATGCTCGAAACATGTTAAAGTTGCAAATGACCCATGGATCCAAACCTTTCATAAAGAATAAAAAACTTCTCATTAAATTCTCAAGTGAACGTGCGGTGGGATATTTAACCGAGTCAAACAAGCCATTATTTTGCCCATTAACAAAAAGCTGACCTAGCGATCATTGATCATTGTAAACTGATTTATCATGCGTAACGGGCCACATTTTTTTAAGGAATGACTTTTGGGTTGGGATTCAACACTCAGTTTAAAATTCCCTCGCCTCCCCTTTTCCCGACGATTGCAAGACCTGATATATAAAGACTAAAACGAGTTTTAAATCCCTAAAAATTACACAAACTTTTTGGAAATATCTCTCTCCATATTTGGGCATTGTGCATTTCCATTTTAGATGTGTACATTTTTCTTAAATCAAAACTTGAGTTTTCACTTTTTCCTTCATCTCGTAGACAAAAAACAGAATAGATGACAACGAAATGAAAATTTTAGACTCTGTGTATGGAGAAAATTTAAAGCAATAACAAACGTAAGTAAAGAAAATTTATTCACACACCACAAATGAAGAAAACAGTTTTCTCATCCAAGTTTGGGAAATTCCACTAGTTCAGCAACCCCAATAGGTTGGAATTTGATAAGAAAGAGATTTTTCTATACATGCTTTAAAATATGGATATGCATGGCTCGAAACATGTTAAAGTTGCAAATGACCCATGGATCCAAACCTTTCAAAAAGAATAAAAAACTTCTCATTAAATTCTCAAGTGAACGTGCGGTGGGATATTTAACCGAGTCAAACAAGCCATTATTTTGCCATTAACGAAAAGCTGACCTAGCGATCATTGATCATTGTAAACTGATTTATCATGCGTAACGGGCCACATTTTTTTAAGGAATGACTTTTGGGTTGGGATTCAACACTCAGTTTAAAATTCCCTCGCCTCCCCTTTTCCCGACGATTGCAAGACCTGATATATAAAGACTAAAACGAGTTTTAAATCCCTAAAAATTACACAAACTTTTTGGAAATATCTCTCTCCATATTTGTGCATTGTGCATTTCCATTTTAGATGTGTACATTTTTCTTAAATCAAAACTTGAGTTTTCACTTTTTCCTTCATCTCGAAGACAAAAAACAGAATAGATGACAACGAAATGAAAATTTTAGACTCTGTGTATGGAGAAAATTTAAAGCAATAACAAACGTAAGTAATGAAAATTTATTCACACACCACAAATGAAGAAAAAAGTTTCCTCATCCAAGTTTGGGAAATTCCACTAGTTCAGCAACCCCAATAGGTTGGAATTTGATAAGAAAGGGATTTTTCTACACATGCTTTAAAAAATGGATATGCATGCTCGAAACATGTTAAAGTTGCAAATGACCCAAGGATCCAAAACTTTCAAAAAGAATAAAAAACTTCTCATTAAATTCTCAAGTGAACGTGCGGTGGGATATTTAACCGAGTCAAACAAGCTATTATTTTGCCCATTAACAAAAAGCTGACCTAGCGATCATTGATCATTGTAAAATGATTTATCATGCGTAACGGGCCACATTTTTTTAAGGAATGACTTTTGGGTTGGGATTCAACACTCAGTTTAAAATTCCCTCGCCTCCCCTTTTCCCGACGATTGCAAGACCTGATATATAAAGACTAAAACGAGTTTTAAATCCCTAAAAATTACACAAACTTTTTGGAAATATCTCTCTCCATATTTGTGCATTGTGCATTTCCATTTTAGATGTGTACATTTTTCTTAAATCAAAACTTGAGTTTTCACTTTTTCCTTCATCTCGAAGACAAAAAACAGAATAGATGACAACGAAATGAAAATTTTAGACTCTGTGTATGGAGAAAATTTAAAGCAATAACAAACGTATGTAATGAAAATTTATTCACACACCACAAATGAAGAAAAAAGTTTCCTCATCCAAGTTTGGGAAATTCCACTAGTTCAGCAACCCCAATAGGTTGGAATTTGATAAGAAAGGGATTTTTCTACACATGCTTTAAAAAATGGATATGCATGCTCGAAACATGTTAAAGTTGCAAATGACCCATGGATCCAAAACTTTCAAAAAGAATAAAAAACTTCTCATTAAATTCTCAAGTGAACGTGCGGTGGGATATTTAACCGAGTCAAACAAGCCATTATTTTGCCCATTAACGAAAAGCTGACCTAGCGATCATTGATCATTGTAAAATGATTTATCATGCGTAACGGGCCACATTTTTTTAAGGAATGACTTTTGGGTTGGGATTCAACACTCAGTTTAAAATTCCCTCGCCTCCCCTTTTCCCGACTATTGCAAAACCTGATATATAAAGACTAAAACGAGTTTTAAATCCCTAAAAATTACACAAACTTTTTGGAAATATCTCTCTCCATATTTGTGCATTGTGCATTTCCATTTTAGATGTGTACATTTTTCTTAAATCAAAACTTGAGTTTTCACTTTTTCCCTCATCTCGTAGACAAAAAACAGAATAGATGACAACGAAATGAAAATTTTAGACTCTGTGTATGGAGAAAATTTAAAGCAATAACAAACGTAAGTAAAGAAAATTTATTCACACACCACAAATGAAGAAAAAAGTTTTCTCATCCAAGTTTGGGAAATTCCACTAGTTCAGCAACCCCAATAGGTTGGAATTTGATAAGAAAGAGATTTTTCTACACATGCTTCAAAAAATGGATATGCATGGCTCGAAACATGTTAAAGGTGCAAATGACCCATGGATCCAAACCTTTCAAAAAGAATAAAAAACTTCTCATTAAATTCTCAAGTGAACGTGCGGTGGGATATTTAACCGAGTCAAACAAGCCATTATTTTGCCCATTAACGAAAAGCTGACCTAGCGATCATTGATCATTGTAAACTGATTTATCATGCGTAACGGGCCACATTTTTTCAAGGAATGACTTTTGGGTTTGGATTCAACACTCAGTTTAAAATTCCCTCGCCTCCCCTTTTCCCGACGATTGCAAAACCTGATATATAAAGACTAAAACGAGTTTTAAATGCAAATAAAATTACACAAACTTTTTGGAAATATCTCTCTCCATATTTGTGCATTGTGCATTTCCATTTTAGATGTGTACATTTTTCTTAAATCAAAACTTGAGTTTTCACTTTTTCCTTCATCTCGTAGACTAAAAACAGAATAGATGACAACGAAATGAAAATTTTAGACTCTGTGTATGGAGAAAATTTAAAGCAATAACAAACGTAAGTAAAGAAAATTTATTCACACACCACAAATGAAGAAAAAAGTTTTCTCATCCAAGTTTTGGAAATTCCACTAGTTCAGCAACCCCAATAGGTTGGAATTTGATAAGAAAGAGATTTTTCTACACATGCTTTAAAAAATGGATATGGATGGCTCGAAACATGTTAAAGTTGCAAAGGACCCATGGATCCAAACCTTTCAAAAAGAATAAAAAACTTCTCATTAAATTCTCAAGTGAACGTGCGGTGGGATATTTAACCGAGTCAAACAAGCCATTATTTTGCCTATTAACAAAAAGCTGACCTAGCGATCATTGATCATTGTAAACTGATTTATCATGCGTAACGGGCCACATTTTTTTAAGGAATGACTTTTGGGTTGGGATTCAACACTCAGTTTAAAATTCCCTCGCCTCCCCTTTTCCCGACGATTGCAAAACCTGATATATAAAGACTAAAACGAGTTTTAAATCCCTAAAAATTACACAAACTTTTTGGAAATATCTCTCTCCATATTTGGGCATTGTGCATTTCCATTTTAGATGTGTACATTTTTCTTAAATCAAAACTTGAGTTTTCACTTTTTCCTTCATCTCGTAGACAAAAAACAGAATAGATGACAACGAAATGAAAATTTTAGACTCTGTGTATGGAGAAAATTTAAAGCAATAACAAACGTAAGTAAAGAAAATTTATTCACACACCACAAATGAAGAAAAAAGTTTTCTCATCCAAGTTTGGGAAATTCCACTAGTTCAGCAACCCCAATAGGTTGGAATTTGATAAGAAAGAGATTTTTCTACACAAGCTTTAAAAAATGGATATGCATGGCTCGAAACATGTTAAAGTTTCAAATGACCCATGGATCCAAAACTTTCAAAAAGAATAAAAAATTTCTCATTAAATTCTCAAGTGAACGTGCGGTGGGATATTTAACCGAGTCAAACAAGCCATTATTTTGCCCATTAACAAAAAACTGACCTAGCGATCATTGATCATTGTAAAATGATTTATCATGCGTGACGGGCCACATTTTTTTAAGGAATGACTTTTGGGTTGGGATTCAACACTCAGTTTAAAATTCCCTCGCCTCCCCTTTTCCCGACGATTGCAAAACCTGATATATAAAGACTAAAACGAGTTTTAAATCCCTAAAAATTACACAAACTTTTTGGAAATATCTCTCTCCATATTTGTGCATTGTGCATTTCCATTTTAGATGTGTACATTTTTCTTAAATCAAAACTTGAGTTTTCACTTTTTCCTTCATCTCGTAGACAAAAAACAGAATAGATGACAACGAAATGAAAATTTTAGACTCTGTGTATGGAGAAAATTTAAAGCAATAACAAACGTAAGTAAAGAAAATTTATTCACACACCACAAATGAAGAAAAGAGTTTTCTCATCCAAGTTTGGGAAATTCCACTAGTTCAGCAACCCCAATAGGTTGGAATTTGATAAGAAAGGGATTTTTCTACACATGCTTTAAAAAATGGATATGCATGGCTCGAAACATGTTAAAGTTGCAAATAACCCATGGATCCAAACCTTTCAAAAAGAATAAAAAACTTCTCATTAAATTCTCAAGTGAACGTGCGGTGGGATATTTAACCGAGTCAAACAAGCCATTATTTTGCCCATTAACAAAAAGCTGACCTAGCGATCATTGATCATTGTAAACTGATTCATCATGCGTAACGGGCCACATTTTTTTAAGGAATGACTTTTGGGTTGGGATTCAACACTCAGTTTAAAATTCCCTCGCCTCCCCTTTTCCCGACGATTGCAAAACCTGATATATAAAGACTAAAACGAGTTTTAAATCCCTAAAAATTACACAAACATTTTGGAAATATCTCTCTCCATATTTGTGCTTTGTGCATTTCCATTTTAGATGTGTACATTTTTCTTAAATCAAAACTTGAGTTTTCACTTTTTCCTTCTTCTCGTAGACAAAAAACAGAATAGATGACAACGAAATGAAAATTTTAGACTCTGTCTATGGAGAAAATTTAAAGCAATAACAAACGTAAGTAATAAAAATTTATTCACACACCACAAATGAAGAAAAAAGTTTCCTCATCCAAGTTTGGGAAATTCCACTAGTTCAGCAACCCCAATAGGTTGGAATTTGATAAGAAAGGGATTTTTCTACACATGCTTTAAAAAATGGATATGCCTGCTCGAAACATGTTAAAGTTGCAAATGACCCATGGATCCAAACCTTTCAAAAAGAATAAAAAACTTCTCATTAAATTCTCAAGTGAACGTGCGGTGGGATATTTAACCGAGTCAAACAAGCCATTATTTTGCCCATTAACAAAAAGCTGACCTAGCGATCATTGATCATTGTAAACTGATTCATCATGCGTAACGGGCCACATTTTTTTAAGGAATGACTTTTGGGTTGGGATTCAACACTCAGTTTAAAATTCCCTCGCCTCCCCTTTTCCCGACGATTGCAAGACCTGATATATAAAGACTAAAACGAGTTTTAAATCCCTAAAAATTACACAAACTTTTTGGAAATATCTCTCTCCATATTTGTGCATTGTGCATTTCCATTTTAGATGTGTACATTTTTCTTAAATCAAAACTTGAGTTTTCACTTTTTCCTTCATCTCGAAGACAAAAAACAGAATAGATGACAACGAAATGAAAATTTTAGACTCTGTGTATGGAGAAAATTTAAAGCAATAACAAACGTAAGTAATGAAAATTTATTCACACACCACAAATGAAGAAAAAAGTTTCCTCATCCAAGTTTGGGAAATTCCACTAGTTCAGCAACCCCAATAGGTTGGAATTTGATAAGAAAGGGATTTTTCTACACATGCTTTAAAAAATGGATATGCATGCTCGAAACATGTTAAAGTTGCAAATGACCCATGGATCCAAACCTTTCAAAAAGAATAAAAAACTTCTCATTAAATTCTCAAGTGAACGTGCGGTGGGATATTTAACCGAGTCAAACAAGCCATTATTTTGCCCATTAACGAAAAGCTGACCTAGCGATCATTGATCATTGTAAAATGATTTATCATGCGTAACGGGCCACATTTTTTTAAGGAATGACTTTTGGGTTGGGATTCAACACTCAGTTTAAAATTCCCTCGCCTCCCCTTTTCCCGACGATTGCAAAACCTGATATATAAAGACTAAAACGAGTTTTAAATCCCTAAAAATTACACAAACTTTTTGGAAATATCTCTCTCCATATTTGTGCATTGTGCATTTCCATTTTAGATGTGTACATTTTTCTTAAATCAAAACTTGAGTTTTCACTTTTTCCTTCATCTCGTAGACAAAAAACAGAATAGATGACAACGAAATGAAAATTTTAGACTCTGTGTATGGAGAAAATTTAAAGCAATAACAAACGTAAGTAAAGAAAATTTATTCACACACCACAAATGAAGAAAAGAGTTTTCTCATCCAAGTTTGGGAAATTCCACTAGTTCAGCAACCCCAATAGGTTGGAATTTGATAAGAAAGGGATTTTTCTACACATGCTTTAAAAAATGGATATGCATGGCTCGAAACATGTTAAAGTTGCAAATAACCCATGGATCCAAACCTTTCAAAAAGAATAAAAAACTTCTCATTAAATTCTCAAGTGAACGTGCGGTGGGATATTTAACCGAGTCAAACAAGCCATTATTTTGCCCATTAACAAAAAGCTGACCTAGCGATCATTGATCATTGTAAACTGATTCATCATGCGTAACGGGCCACATTTTTTTAAGGAATGACTTTTGGGTTGGGATTCAACACTCAGTTTAAAATTCCCTCGCCTCCCCTTTTCCCGACGATTGCAAAACCTGATATATAAAGACTAAAACGAGTTTTAAATCCCTAAAAATTACACAAACATTTTGGAAATATCTCTCTCCATATTTGTGCTTTGTGCATTTCCATTTTAGATGTGTACATTTTTCTTAAATCAAAACTTGAGTTTTCACTTTTTCCTTCTTCTCGTAGACAAAAAACAGAATAGATGACAACGAAATGAAAATTTTAGACTCTGTCTATGGAGAAAATTTAAAGCAATAACAAACGTAAGTAATAAAAATTTATTCACACACCACAAATGAAGAAAAAAGTTTCCTCATCCAAGTTTGGGAAATTCCACTAGTTCAGCAACCCCAATAGGTTGGAATTTGATAAGAAAGGGATTTTTCTACACATGCTTTAAAAAATGGATATGCCTGCTCGAAACATGTTAAAGTTGCAAATGACCCATGGATCCAAACCTTTCAAAAAGAATAAAAAACTTCTCATTAAATTCTCAAGTGAACGTGCGGTGGGATATTTAACCGAGTCAAACAAGCCATTATTTTGCCCATTAACAAAAAGCTGACCTAGCGATCATTGATCATTGTAAACTGATTCATCATGCGTAACGGGCCACATTTTTTTAAGGAATGACTTTTGGGTTGGGATTCAACACTCAGTTTAAAATTCCCTCGCCTCCCCTTTTCCCGACGATTGCAAGACCTGATATATAAAGACTAAAACGAGTTTTAAATCCCTAAAAATTACACAAACTTTTTGGAAATATCTCTCTCCATATTTGTGCATTGTGCATTTCCATTTTAGATGTGTACATTTTTCTTAAATCAAAACTTGAGTTTTCACTTTTTCCTTCATCTCGAAGACAAAAAACAGAATAGATGACAACGAAATGAAAATTTTAGACTCTGTGTATGGAGAAAATTTAAAGCAATAACAAACGTAAGTAATGAAAATTTATTCACACACCACAAATGAAGAAAAAAGTTTCCTCATCCAAGTTTGGGAAATTCCACTAGTTCAGCAACCCCAATAGGTTGGAATTTGATAAGAAAGGGATTTTTCTACACATGCTTTAAAAAATGGATATGCATGCTCGAAACATGTTAAAGTTGCAAATGACCCATGGATCCAAACCTTTCAAAAAGAATAAAAAACTTCTCATTAAATTCTCAAGTGAACGTGCGGTGGGATATTTAACCGAGTCAAACAAGCCATTATTTTGCCCATTAACGAAAAGCTGACCTAGCGATCATTGATCATTGTAAAATGATTTATCATGCGTAACGGGCCACATTTTTTTAAGGAATGACTTTTGGGTTGGGATTCAACACTCAGTTTAAAATTCCCTCGCCTCCCCTTTTCCCGACGATTGCAAAACCTGATATATAAAGACTAAAACGAGTTTTAAATCCCTAAAAATTACACAAACTTTTTGGAAATATCTCTCTCCATATTTGTGCATTGTGCATTTCCATTTTAGATGTGTACATTTTTCTTAAATCAAAACTTGAGTTTTCACTTTTTCCTTCATCTCGTAGACAAAAAACAGAATAGATGACAACGAAATGAAAATTTTAGACTCTGTGTATGGAGAAAATTTAAAGCAATAACAAACGTAAGTAAAGAAAATTTATTCACACACCACAAATGAAGAAAAGAGTTTTCTCATCCAAGTTTGGGAAATTCCACTAGTTCAGCAACCCCAATAGGTTGGAATTTGATAAGAAAGGGATTTTTCTACACATGCTTTAAAAAATGGATATGCATGGCTCGAAACATGTTAAAGTTGCAAATAACCCATGGATCCAAACCTTTCAAAAAGAATAAAAAACTTCTCATTAAATTCTCAAGTGAACGTGCGGTGGGATATTTAACCGAGTCAAACAAGCCATTATTTTGCCCATTAACAAAAAGCTGACCTAGCGATCATTGATCATTGTAAACTGATTCATCATGCGTAACGGGCCACATTTTTTTAAGGAATGACTTTTGGGTTGGGATTCAACACTCAGTTTAAAATTCCCTCGCCTCCCCTTTTCCCGACGATTGCAAAACCTGATATATAAAGACTAAAACGAGTTTTAAATCCCTAAAAATTACACAAACATTTTGGAAATATCTCTCTCCATATTTGTGCTTTGTGCATTTCCATTTTAGATGTGTACATTTTTCTTAAATCAAAACTTGAGTTTTCACTTTTTCCTTCTTCTCGTAGACAAAAAACAGAATAGATGACAACGAAATGAAAATTTTAGACTCTGTCTATGGAGAAAATTTAAAGCAATAACAAACGTAAGTAATAAAAATTTATTCACACACCACAAATGAAGAAAAAAGTTTCCTCATCCAAGTTTGGGAAATTCCACTAGTTCAGCAACCCCAATAGGTTGGAATTTGATAAGAAAGGGATTTTTCTACACATGCTTTAAAAAATGGATATGCCTGCTCGAAACATGTTAAAGTTGCAAATGACCCATGGATCCAAACCTTTCAAAAAGAATAAAAAACTTCTCATTAAATTCTCAAGTGAACGTGCGGTGGGATATTTAACCGAGTCAAACAAGCCATTATTTTGCCCATTAACAAAAAGCTGACCTAGCGATCATTGATCATTGTAAACTGATTCATCATGCGTAACGGGCCACATTTTTTTAAGGAATGACTTTTGGGTTGGAATTCAACACTCAGTTTAAAATTCCCTCGCCTCCCCTTTTCCCGACGATTGCAAGACCTGATATATAAAGACTAAAACGAGTTTTAAATCCCTAAAAATTACACAAACTTTTTGGAAATATCTCTCTCCATATTTGTGCATTGTGCATTTCCATTTTAGATGTGTACATTTTTCTTAAATCAAAACTTGAGTTTTCACTTTTTCCTTCATCTCGAAGACAAAAAACAGAATAGATGACAACGAAATGAAAATTTTAGACTCTGTGTATGGAGAAAATTTAAAGCAATAACAAACGTAAGTAATGAAAATTTATTCACACACCACAAATGAAGAAAAAAGTTTCCTCATCCAAGTTTGGGAAATTCCACTAGTTCAGCAACCCCAATAGGTTGGAATTTGATAAGAAAGGGATTTTTCTACACATGCTTTAAAAAATGGATATGCATGCTCGAAACATGTTAAAGTTGCAAATGACCCATGGATCCAAAACTTTCAAAAAGAATAAAAAACTTCTCATTAAATTCTCAAGTGAACGTGCGGTGGGATATTTAACCGAGTCAAACAAGCCATTATTTTGCCCATTAACGAAAAGCTGACCTAGCGATCATTGATCATTGTAAAATGATTTATCATGCGTAACGGGCCACATTTTTTCAAGGAATGACTTTTGGGTTGGGATTCAACACTCAGTTTAAAATTCCCTCGCCTCCCCTTTTCCCGACTATTGCAAAACCTGATATATAAAGACTAAAACGAGTTTTAAATCCCTAAAAATTACACAAACTTTTTGGAAATATCTCTCTCCATATTTGTGCATTGTGCATTTCCATTTGAGATGTGTACATTTTTCTTAAATCAAAACTTGAGTTTTCACTTTTTCCCTCATCTCGTAGACAAAAAACAGAATAGATGACAACGAAATGAAAATTTTAGACTCTGTGTATGGAGAAAATTTAAAGCAATAACAAACGTAAGTAAAGAAAATTTATTCACACACCACAAATGAAGAAAAAAGTTTCCTCATCCAAGTTTGGGAAATTCCACTAGTTCAGCAACCCCAATAGGTTGGAATTTGATAAGAAAGAGATTTTTCTACACATGCTTCAAAAAATGGATATGCATGGCTCGAAACATGTTAAAGGTGCAAATGACCCATGGATCCAAACCTTTCAAAAAGAATAAAAAACTTCTCATTAAATTCTCAAGTGAACGTGCGGTGGGATATTTAACCGAGTCAAACAAGCCATTATTTTGCCCATTAACGAAAAGCTGACCTAGCGATCATTGATCATTGTAAACTGATTTATCATGCGTAACGGGCCACATTTTTTCAAGGAATGACTTTTGGGTTTGGATTCAACACTCAGTTTAAAATTCCCTCGCCTCCCCTTTTCCCGACGATTGCAAAACCTGATATATAAAGACTAAAATGAGTTTTAAATCCCAATAAAATTACACAAACTTTTTGGAATAATCTCTCTCCATATTTGTGCATTGTGCATTTCCATTTTAGATGTGTACATTTTTCTTAAATCAAAACTTGAGTTTTCACTTTTTCCCTCATCTCGTAGACAAAAAACAGAATAGATGACAACGAAATGAAAATTTTAGACTCTGTGTATGGAGAAAATTTAAAGCAATAACAAACGTAAGTAAAGAAAATTTATTCACACACCCCAAATGAAGAAAAAAGTTTTCTCATCCAAGTTTGGGAAATTCCACTAGTTCAGCAACCCCAATAGGTTGGAATTTTATAAGAAAGAGATTTTTCTACACATGCTTCAAAAAATGGATATGCATGGCTCGAAACATGTTAAAGGTGCAAATGACCCATGGATCCAAACCTTTCAAAAAGAATAAAAAACGTCTCATTAAATTCTCAAGTGAACGTGCGGTGGGATATTTAACCGAGTCAAACAAGCCATTATTTTGCCCATTAACGAAAAGCTGACCTAGCGATCATTGATCATTGTAAACTGATTTATCATGCGTAACGGGCCACATTTTTTCAAGGAATGACTTTTGGGTTTGGATTCAACACTCAGTTTAAAATTCCCTCGCCTCCCCTTTTCCCGACGATTGCAAAACCTGATATATAAAGACTAAAACGAGTTTTAAATCCCAATAAAATTACACAAACTTTTTGGAATAATCTCTCTCCATATTTGGGCATTGTGCATTTCCATTTTAGATGTGTACATTTTTCTTAAATCAAAACTTGAGTTTTCACTTTTTCCTTCATCTCGTAGACAAAAAACAGAATAGATGACAACGAAATGAAAATTTTAGACTCTGTGTATGGAGAAAATTTAAAGCAATAACAAACGTAAGTAAAGAAAATTTATTCACACACCACAAATGAAGAAAAAAGTTTCCTCATCCAAGTTTGGGAAATTCCACTAGTTCAGCAACCCCAATAGGTTGGAATTTGATAAGAAAGGGATTTTTCTATACATGCTTTAAAAAATGGATATGCATGCTCGAAACATGTTAAAGTTGCAAATGACCCATGGATCCAAACCTTTCATAAAGAATAAAAAACTTCTCATTAAATTCTCAAGTGAACGTGCGGTGGGATATTTAACCGAGTCAAACAAGCCATTATTTTGCCCATTAACGAAAAGCTGACCTAGCGATCATTGATCATTGTAAACTGATTTATCATGCGTAACGGGCCACATTTTTTCAAGGAATGACTTTTGGGTTTGGATTCAACACTCAGTTTAAAATTCCCTCGCCTCCCCTTTTCCCGACGATTGCAAAACCTGATATATAAAGACTAAAACGAGTTTTAAATCCCAATAAAATTACACAAACTTTTTGGAATAATCTCTCTCCATATTTGTGCATTGTGCATTTCCATTTTAGATGTGTACATTTTTCTTAAATCAAAACTTGAGTTTTCACTTTTTCCTTCATCTCGTAGACTGAAAACAGAATAGATGACAACGAAATGAAAATTTTAGACTCTGTGTATGGAGAAAATTTAAAGCAATAACAAACGTAAGTAAAGAAAATTTATTCACACACCACAAATGAAGAAAAGAGTTTTCTCATCCAAGTTTGGGAAATTCCACTAGTTCAGCAACCCCAATAGGTTGGAATTTGATAAGAAAGATATTTTTCTACACATGCTTTAAAAAATGGATATGCATGGCTCGAAACATGTTAAAGCTGCAAATAACCCATGGATCCAAACCTTTCAAAAAGAATAAAAAACTTCTCATTAAATTCTCAAGTGAACGTGCGGTGGGATATTTAACCGAGTCAAACCAGCCATTATTTTGCCCATTAACGAAAAGCTGACCTAGCGATCATTGATCAATGTAAACTGATTTATCATGCGTAACCGGCCACATTTTTTTAAGGAATGACTTTTGGGTTGGGATTCAACACTGAGTTTAAAATTCCCTCGCCTCCCCTTTTCCCGACGATTGCAAAACCTGATATATAAAGACTAAAACGAGTTTTAAATCCCTAAAAATTACACAAACTTTTTGGAAATATCTCTCTCCATATTTGTGCATTGTGCATTTCCATTTTAGATGTGTACATTTTTCTTAAATCAAAACTTTAGTCTTCACTTTTTCCTTCATCTCGTAGACTGAAAACAGAATAGATGACAACGAAATGAAAATTTTAGACTCTGTGTATGGAGAAAATTTAAAGCAATAACAAACGTAAGTAAAGAAAATTTATTCACACACCACAAATGAAGAAAAAAGTTTTCTCATCCAAGTTTGGGAAATTCCACTAGTTCAACAACCCCAATAGGTTGGAATTTGATAAGAAAGAGATTTTTCTACACATGCTTTAAAAAATGGATATGCATGGCTCGAAACGTGTTAAAGTTGCAAATGACCCATGGATCCAAACCTTTCAAAAAGAATAAAAAACTTCTCATTAAATTCTCAAGTGAACGTGTCGTGGGATATTTAACCGAGTCAAACAAGCATTTATTTTGCCCATTAACAAAAAGCTGACCTAGCGATCATTGATCATTGTAAACTGATTTATCATGCGTAACGGGCCACATTTTTTTAAGGAATGACTTTTGGGTTGGGATTCAACACTCAGTTTAAAATTCCCTCGCCTCCCCTTTTCCCGACGATTGCAAAACCTGATATATAAAGACTAAAACGAGTTTTAAATCCCTAAAAATTACACAAACTTTTTGGAAATATCTCTCTCCATATTTGTGCATTGTGCATTTCCATTTTAGATGTGTACATTTTTCTTAAATCAAAACTTTAGTTTTCACTTTTTCCTTCATCTCGTAGACAAAAAACAGAATAGATGACAACGAAATGAAAATTTTAGACTCTGTGTATGGAGAAAATTTAAAGCAATAACAAACGTAAGTAAAGAAAATTTATTCACACACCACAAATGAAGAAAACAGTTTTCTCATCCAAGTTTGGGAAATTCCACTAGTTCAGCAACCCCAATAGGTTGGAATTTAATAAGAAAGAGATTTTTCTATACATGCTTTAAAATATGGATATGCATGGCTCGAAACATGTTAAAGTTGCAAATGACCCATGGATCCAAACCTTTCAAAAAGAATAAAAAACTTCTCATTAAATTCTCAAGTGAACGTGCGGTGGGATATTTAACCGAGTCAAACAAGCCATTATTTTGCCATTAACGAAAAGCTGACCTAGCGATCATTGATCATTGTAAACTGATTTATCATGCGTAACGGGCCACATTTTTTTAAGGAATGACTTTTGGGTTGGGATTCAACACTCAGTTTAAAATTCCCTCGCCTCCCCTTTTCCCGACGATTGCAACACTTGATATATAAAGACTAAAACGAGTTTTAAATCCCTAAAAATTACACAAACTTTTTGGAAATATCTCTCTCCATATTTGTGCATTGTGCATTTCCATTTTAGATGTGTACATTTTTCTTAAATCAAAACTTGAGTTTTCACTTTTTCCTTCATCTCGAAGACAAAAAACAGAATAGATGACAACGAAATGAAAATTTTAGACTCTGTGTATGGAGAAAATTTAAAGCAATAACAAACGTAAGTAATGAAAATTTATTCACACACCACAAATGAAGAAAAAAGTTTTCTCATCCAAGTTTAGGAAATGCCACTAGTTCAGCAACCCCAATAGGTTGGAATTTGATAAGAAAGGGCTTTTTCTACACATGCTTTAAAAAATGGATATGCATGCTCGAAACATGTTAAAGTTGCGAATGACCCATGGATCCAAAACTTTCAAAAAGAATAAAAAACTTCTCATTAAATTCTCAAGTGAACGTGCGGTGGGATATTTAACCGAGTCAAACAAGCCATTATTTTGCCCATTAACGAAAAGCTGACCTAGCGATCATTGATCATTGTAAAATGATTTATCATGCGTAACGGGCCACATTTTTTTAAGGAATGACTTTTGGGTTGGGATTCAACACTCAGTTTAAAATTCCCTCGCCTCCCCTTTTCCCGACTATTGCAAAACCTGATATATAAAGACTAAAACGAGTTTTAAATCCCTAAAAATTACACAAACTTTTTGGAAATATCTCTCTCCATATTTGTGCATTGTGCATTTCCATTTTAGATGTGTACATTTTTCTTAAATCAAAACTTGAGTTTTCACTTTTTCCCTCATCTCGTAGACAAAAAACAGAATAGATGACAACGAAATGAAAATTTTAGACTCTGTGTATGGAGAAAATTTAAAGCAATAACAAACGTAAGTAAATAAAATTTATTCACACACCACAAATGAAGAAAAAAGTTTTCTCATCCAAGTTTGGGAAATTCCACTAGTTCAGCAACCCCAATAGGTTGGAATTTGATAAGAAAGAGATTTTTCTACACATGCTTCAAAAAATGGATATGCATGGCTCGAAACATGTTAAAGGTGCAAATGACCCATGGATCCAAACCTTTCAAAAAGAATAAAAAACTTCTCATTAAATTCTCAAGTGAACGTGCGGTGGGATATTTAACCGAGTCAAACAAGCCATTATTTTGCCCATTAACGAAAAGCTGACCTAGCGATCATTGATCATTGTAAACTGATTTATCATGCGTAACGGGCCACATTTTTTCAAGGAATGACTTTTGGGTTTGGATTCAACAATCAGTTTAAAATTCCCTCGCCTCCCCTTTTCCCGACGATTGCAAAACCTGATATATAAAGACTAAAACGAGTTTTAAATCCCAATAAAATTACACAAACTTTTTGGAAATATCTCTCTCCATATTTGGGCATTGTGCATTTCCATTTTAGATGTGTACATATTTCTTAAATCAAAACTTGAGTTTTCACTTTTTCCTTCATCTCGTAGACAAAAAACAGAATAGATGACAACGAAATGAAAATTTTAGACTCTGTGTATGGAGAAAATTTAAAGCAATAACAAACGTAAGTAAAGAAAATTTATTCACACACCACAAATGAAGAAAAAAGTTTCCTCATCCAAGTTTGGGAAATTCCACTAGTTCAGCAACCCCAATAGGTTGGAATTTGATAAGAAAGGGATTTTTCTACACATGCTTTAAAAAATGGATATGCATGCTCGAAACATGTTAAAGTTGCAAATGACCCATGGATCCAAACCTTTCATAAAGAATAAAAAACTTCTCATTAAATTCTCAAGTGAACATGCGGTGGGATATTTAACCGAGTCAAACAAGCCATTATTTTGCCCATTAACAAAAAGCTGACCTAGCGATCATTGATCATTGTAAACTGATTCATCATGCGTAACGGGCCACATTTTCTTAAGGAATGACTTTTGGGTTGGGATTCAACACTCAGTTTAAAATTCCCTCGCCTCCCCTTTTCCCGACGATTGCAAGACCTGATATATAAAGACTAAAACGAGTTTTAAATCCCTAAAAATTACACAAACTTTTTGGAAATATCTCTCTCCATATTTGTGCATTGTGCATTTCCATTTTAGATGTGTACATTTTTCTTATATCAAAACTTGAGTTTTCACTTTTTCCTTCATCTCGAAGACAAAAAACAGAATAGATGACAACGAAATGAAAATTTTAGACTCTGTGTATGGAGAAAATTTAAAGCAATAACAAACGTAAGTAATGAAAATTTATTCACACACCACAAATGAAGAAAAAAGTTTCCTCATCCAAGTTTGGGAAATTCCACTAGTTCAGCAACCCCAATAGGTTGGAATTTGATAAGAAAGGGATTTTTCTACACATGCTTTAAAAAATGGATATGCATGCTCGAAACATGTTAAAGTTGCAAATGACCCATGGATCCAAAACTTTCAAAAAGAATAAAAAACTTCTCATTAAATTCTCAAGTGAACGTGCGGTGGGATATTTAACCGAGTCAAACAAGCCATTATTTTGCCCATTAATGAAAAGCTGACCTAGCGATCATTGATCATTGTAAAATGATTTATCATGCGTAACGGGCCACATTTTTTTAAGGAATGACTTTTGGGTTGGGATTCAACACTCAGTTTAAAATTCCCTCGCCTCCCCTTTTCCCGACTATTGCAAAACCTGATATATAAAGACTAAAACGAGTTTTAAATCCCTAAAAATTACACAAACTTTTTGGAAATATCTCTCTCCATATTTGTGCATTGTGAATTTCCATTTTAGATGTGTACATTTTTCTTAAATCAAAACTTGAGTTTTCACTTTTTCCCTCATCTCGTAGACAAAAAACTGAATAGATGAGAACGAAATGAAAATTTTAGACTCTGTGTATGGAGAAAATTTAAAGCAATAACAAACGTAAGTAAACAAAATTTATTCACACACCACAAATGAAGAAAAAAGTTTTCTCATCCAAGTTTGGGAAATTCCACTAGTTCAGCAAACCCAATAGGTTGGAATTTGATAAGAAAGAGATTTTTCTACACATGCTTCAAAAAATGGATATGCATGGCTCGAAACATGTTAAAGGTGCAAATGACCCATGGATCCAAACCTTTCAAAAAGAATAAAAAACTTCTCATTAAATTCTCAAGTGAACGTGCGGTGGGATATTTAACCGAGTCAAACAAGCCATTATTTTGCCCATTAACGAAAAGCTGACCTAGCGATCATTGATCATTGTAAACTGATTTATCATGCGTAACGGGCCACATTTTTTCAAGGAATGACTTTTGGGTTTTGATTCAACACTCAGTTTAAAATTCCCTCGCCTCCCCTTTTCCCGACGATTGCAAAACCTGATATATAAAGACTAAAACGAGTTTTAAATCCCAATAAAATTACACAAACTTTTTGGAATAATCTCTCTCCATATTTGTGCATTGTGCATTTCCATTTTAGATGTGTACATTTTTCTTAAATCAAAACTTGAGTTTTCACTTTTTCCCTCATCTCGTAGACAAAAAACAGAATAGATGACAACGAAATGAAAATTTTAGACCCTGTGTATGGAGAAAATTTAAAGCAATAACAAACGTAAGGAAAGAAAATTTATTCACACACCACAAATGAAGAAAAAAGTTTTCTCATCCAAGTTTGGGAAATTCCACTAGTTCAGCAACCCCAATAGGTTGGAATTTGATACGAAAGAGATTTTTCTACACATGCTTCAAAAAATGGATATGCATGGCTCGAAACATGTTAAAGGTGCAAATGACCCATGGATCCAAACCTTTCAAAAAGAATAAAAAACTTCTCATTAAATTCTCAAGTGAACGTGCGGTGGGATATTTAACCGAGTCAAACAAGCCATTATTTTGCCCATTAACGAAAAGCTGACCTAGCGATCATTGATCATTGTAAACTGATTTATCATGCGTAACGGGCCACATTTTTTCAAGGAATGACTTTTGGGTTTGGATTCAACACTCATTTTAAAATTCCCTCGCCTCCCCTTTTCCTGACGATTGCAAAACCTTATATATAAAGACTAAAACGAGTTTTAAATCCCAATAAAATTACACAAACTTTTTGGAATAATCTCTCTCCATATTTGTGCATTGTGCATTTCCATTTTAGATGTGTACATTTTTCTTAAATCAAAACTTGAGTTTTCACTTTTTCCTTCATCTCGTAGACTAAAAACAGAATAGATGACAACGAAATGAAAATTTTAGACTCTGTGTATGGAGAAAATTTAAAGCAATAACAAACGTAAGTAATGAAAATTTATTCACACACCACAAATGAAGAAAAAAGTTTCCTCATCCAAGTTTGGGAAATTCCACTAGTTCAGCAACCCCAATAGGTTGGAATTTGATAAGAAAGGGATTTTTCTACACATGCTTTAAAAAATGGATATGCATGCTCGAAACATGTTAAAGTTGCAAATGACCCATGGATCCAAAACTTTCAAAAAGAATAAAAAACTTCTCGTTAAATTCTCAAGTGAACGTGCGGTGGGATATTTAACCGAGTCAAACAAGCCATTATTTTGCCCATTAACGAAAAGCTGACCTAGCGATCATTGATCATTGTAAAATGATTTATCATGCGTAACGGGCCACATTTTTTTAAGGAATGACTTTTGGGTTGGGATTCAACACTCAGTTTAAAATTCCCTCGCCTCCCCTTTTCCCGACTATTGCAAAACCTGATATATAAAGACTAAAACGAGTTTTAAATCCCTAAAAATTACACAAACTTTTTGGAAATATCTCTCTCCATATTTGTGCATTGTGCATTTCCATTTTAGATGTGTACATTTTTCTTAAATCAAAACTTGAGTTTTCACTTTTTCCCTCATCTCGTAGACAAAAAACAGAATAGATGACAACAAAATGAAAATTTTAGACTCTGTGTATGGAGAAAATTTAAAGCAATAACAAACGTAAGTAAAGAAAATTTATTCACACACCACAAATGAAGAAAAAAGTTTTCTCATCCAAGTTTGGGAAATTCCACTAGTTCAGCAACCCCAATAGGTTGGAATTTGATAAGAAAGAGATTTTTCTACACATGCTTCAAAAAATGGATATGCATGGCTCGAAACATGTTAAAGGTGCAAATGACCCATGGATCCAAACCTTTCAAAAAGAATAAAAAACTTCTCATTAAATTCTCAAGTGAACGTGCGGTGGGATATTTAACCGAGTCAAACAAGCCATTATTTTGCCCATTAACGAAAAGCTGACCTAGCGATCATTGATCATTGTAAACTGATTTATCATGCGTAACGGGCCACATTTTTTCAAGGAATGACTTTTGGGTTTGGATTCAACACTCAGTTTAAAATTCCCTCGCCTCCCCTTTTCCCGACGATTGCAAAACCTGATATATAAAGACTAAAACGAGTTTTAAATCCCAATAAAATTACACAAACTTTTTGGAATAATCTCTCTCCATATTTGTGCATTGTGCATTTCCATTTTAGATGTGTACATTTTTCTTAAATCAAAACTTGAGTTTTCACTTTTTCCTTCATCTCGTAGACTAAAAACAGAATAGATGACAACGAAATGAAAATTTTAGACTCTGTGTATGGAGAAAATTTAAAGCAATAACAAACGTAAGTAAAGAAAATTTATTTACACACCACAAATGAAGAAAAAAGTTTTCTCATCCAAGTTTTGGAAATTCCACTAGTTCAGCAACCCCAATAGGTTGGAATTTTATAAGAAAGAGATTTTTTTACACATGCTTTAAAAAATGGATATGGATGGCTCGAAACATGTTAAAGTTGCAAATGACCCATGGATCCAAACCTTTCAAAAAGAATAAAAAACTTCTCATTAAATTCTCAAGTGAACGTGCGGTGGGATATTTAACCGAGTCAAACAAGCCATTATTTTGCCTATTAACAAAAAGTTGACCTAGCGATCATTGATCATTGTAAACTGATTTATCATGCGTAACGGGCCACATTTTTTTAAGGAATGACTTTTGGGTTGGGATTCAACACTCAGTTTAAAATTCCCTCGCCTCCCCTTTTCCCGACGATTGCAAAACCTGATATATAAAGACTAAAACGAGTTTTAAATCCCTAAAAATTACACAAACTTTTTGGAAATATCTCTCTACATATTTGGGCATTGTGCATTTCCATTTTAGATGTGTACATTTTTCTTAAATCAAAACTTGAGTTTTCACTTTTTCCTTCATCTCGTAGACAAAAAACAGAATAGATGAGAACGAAATGAAAATTTTAGACTCTGTGTATGGAGAAAATTTAAAGCAATAACAAACGTAAGTAAAGAAAATTTATTCACACACCACAAATGAAGAAAAAAGTTTTCTCATCCAAGTTTGGGAAATTCCACTAGTTCAGCAAACCCAATAGGTTGGAATTTGATAAGAAAGAGATTTTTCTACACATGCTTCAAAAAATGGATATGCATGCCTCGAAACATGTTAAAGGTGCAAATGACCCATGGATCCAAACCTTTCAAAAAGAATAAAAAACTTCTCATTAAATTCTCAAGTGAACGTGCGGTGGGATATTTAACCGAGTCAAACAAGCCATTATTTTGCCCATTAACGAAAAGCTGACCTAGCGATCATTGATCATTGTAAACTGATTTATCATGCGTAACGGGCCACATTTTCTTAAGGAATGACTTTTGGGTTGGGATTCAACACTCAGTTTAAAATTCCCTCGCCTCCCCTTTTCCCGACGATTGCAAGACCTGATATATAAAGACTAAAACGAGTTTTAAATCCCTAAAAATTACACAAACTTTTTGGAAATATCTCTCTCCATATTTGTGCATTGTGCATTTCCATTTTAGATGTGTACATTTTTCTTATATCAAAACTTGAGTTTTCACTTTTTCCTTCATCTCGAAGACAAAAAACAGAATAGATGACAACGAAATGAAAATTTTAGACTCTGTGTATGGAGAAAATTTAAAGCAATAACAAACGTAAGTAATGAAAATTTATTCACACACCACAAATGAAGAAAAAAGTTTCCTCATCCAAGTTTGGGAAATTCCACTAGTTCAGCAACCCCAATAGGTTGGAATTTGATAAGAAAGGGATTTTTCTACACATGCTTTAAAAAATGGATATGCATGCTCGAAACATGTTAAAGTTGCAAATGACCCATGGATCCAAAACTTTCAAAAAGAATAAAAAACTTCTCATTAAATTCTCAAGTGAACGTGCGGTGGGATATTTAACCGAGTCAAACAAGCCATTATTTTGCCCATTAACGAAAAGCTGACCTAGCGATCATTGATCATTGTAAAATGATTTATCATGCGTAACGGGCCACATTTTTTTAAGGAATGACTTTTGGGTTGGGATTCAACACTCAGTTTAAAATTCCCTCGCCTCCCCTTTTCCCGACTATTGCAAAACCTGATATATAAAGACTAAAACGAGTTTTAAATCCCTAAAAATTACACAAACTTTTTGGAAATATCTCTCTCCATATTTGTGCATTGTGAATTTCCATTTTAGATGTGTACATTTTTCTTAAATCAAAACTTGAGTTTTCACTTTTTCCCTCATCTCGTAGACAAAAAACAGAATAGATGAGAACGAAATGAAAATTTTAGACTCTGTGTATGGAGAAAATTTAAAGCAATAACAAACGTAAGGAAAGAAAATTTATTCACACACCACAAATGAAGAAAAAAGTTTTCTCATCCAAGTTTGGGAAATTCCACTAGTTCAGCAACCCCAATAGGTTGGAATTTGATACGAAAGAGATTTTTCTACACATGCTTCAAAAAATGGATATGCATGGCTCGAAACATGTTAAAGGTGCAAATGACCCATGGATCCAAACCTTTCAAAAAGAATAAAAAACTTCTCATTAAATTCTCAAGTGAACGTGCGGTGGGATATTTAACCGAGTCAAACAAGCCATTATTTTGCCCATTAACGAAAAGCTGACCAAGCGATCATTGATCATTGTAAACTGATTTATCATGCGTAACGGGCCACATTTTTTCAAGGAATGACTTTTGGGTTTGGATTCAACACTTAGTTTAAAATTCCCTCGCCTCCCCTTTTCCCGACGATTGCAAAACCTGATATATAAAGACTAAAACGAGTTTTAAATCCCAATAAAATTACACAAACTTTTTGGAATAATCTCTCTCCATATTTGTGCATTGTGCATTTCCATTTTAGATGTGTACATTTTTCTTAAATCAAAACTTGAGTTTTCACTTTTTCCCTCATCTCGTAGACAAAAAACAGAATAGATGACAACGAAATGAAAATTTTAGACCCTGTGTATGGAGAAAATTTAAAGCAATAACAAACGTAAGGAAAGAAAATTTATTCACACACCACAAATGAAGAAAAAAGTTTTCTCATCCAAGTTTGGGAAATTCCACTAGTTCAGCAACCCCAATAGGTTGGAATTTGATACGAAAGAGATTTTTCTACACATGCTTCAAAAAATGGATATGCATGGCTCGAAACATGTTAAAGGTGCAAATGACCCATGGATCCAAACCTTTCAAAAAGAATAAAAAACTTCTCATTAAATTCTCAAGTGAACGTGCGGTGGGATATTTAACCGAGTCAAACAAGCCATTATTTTGCCCATTAACGAAAAGCTGACCTAGCGATCATTGATCATTGTAAACTGATTTATCATGCGTAACGGGCCACATTTTTTCAAGGAATGACTTTTGGGTTTGGATTCAACACTCATTTTAAAATTCCCTCGCCTCCCCTTTTCCTGACGATTGCAAAACCTTATATATAAAGACTAAAACGAGTTTTAAATCCCAATAAAATTACACAAACTTTTTGGAATAATCTCTCTCCATATTTGTGCATTGTGCATTTCCATTTTAGATGTGTACATTTTTCTTAAATCAAAACTTGAGTTTTCACTTTTTCCTTCATCTCGTAGACTAAAAACAGAATAGATGACAACGAAATGAAAATTTTAGACTCTGTGTATGGAGAAAATTTAAAGCAATAACAAACGTAAGTAATGAAAATTTATTCACACACCACAAATGAAGAAAAAAGTTTCCTCATCCAAGTTTGGGAAATTCCACTAGTTCAGCAACCCCAATAGGTTGGAATTTGATAAGAAAGGGATTTTTCTACACATGCTTTAAAAAATGGATATGCATGCTCGAAACATGTTAAAGTTGCAAATGACCCATGGATCCAAAACTTTCAAAAAGAATAAAAAACTTCTCATTAAATTCTCAAGTGAACGTGCGGTGGGATATTTAACCGAGTCAAACAAGCCATTATTTTGCCCATTAACGAAAAGCTGACCTAGCGATCATTGATCATTGTAAAATGATTTATCATGCGTAACGGGCCACATTTTTTTAAGGAATGACTTTTGGGTTGGGATTCAACACTCAGTTTAAAATTCCCTCGCCTCCCCTTTTCCCGACTATTGCAAAACCTGATATATAAAGACTAAAACGAGTTTTAAATCCCTAAAAATTACACAAACTTTTTGGAAATATCTCTCTCCATATTTGTGCATTGTGCATTTCCATTTTAGATGTGTACATTTTTCTTAAATCAAAACTTGAGTTTTCACTTTTTCCCTCATCTCGTAGACAAAAAACAGAATAGATGACAACGAAATGAAAATTTTAGACTCTGTGTATGGAGAAAATTTAAAGCAATAACAAACGTAAGTAAAGAAAATTTATTCACACACCACAAATGAAGAAAAAAGTTTTCTCATCCAAGTTTGGGAAATTCCACTAGTTCAGCAACCCCAATAGGTTGGAATTTGATAAGAAAGAGATTTTTCTACACATGCTTCAAAAAATGGATATGCATGGCTCGAAACATGTTAAAGGTGCAAATGACCCATGGATCCAAACCTTTCAAAAAGAATAAAAAACTTCTCATTAAATTCTCAAGTGAACGTGCGGTGGGATATTTAACCGAGTCAAACAAGCCATTATTTTGCCCATTAACGAAAAGCTGACCTAGCGATCATTGATCATTGTAAACTGATTTATCATGCGTAACGGGCCACATTTTTTCAAGGAATGACTTTTGGGTTTGGATTCAACACTCAGTTTAAAATTCCCTCGCCTCCCCTTTTCCCGACGATTGCAAAACCTGATATATAAAGACTAAAACGAGTTTTAAATCCCAATAAAATTACACAAACTTTTTGGAATAATCTCTCTCCATATTTGTGCATTGTGCATTTCCATTTTAGATGTGTACATTTTTCTTAAATCAAAACTTGAGTTTTCACTTTTTCCTTCATCTCGTAGACTAAAAACAGAATAGATGACAACGAAATGAAAATTTTAGACTCTGTGTGTGGAGAAAATTTAAAGCAATAACAAACGTAAGTAAAGAAAATTTATTTACACACCACAAATGAAGAAAAAAGTTTTCTCATCCAAGTTTTGGAAATTCCACTAGTTCAGCAACCCCAATAGGTTGGAATTTTATAAGAAAGAGATTTTTTTACACATGCTTTAAAAAATGGATATGGATGGCTCGAAACATGTTAAAGTTGCAAATGACCCATGGATCCAAACCTTTCAAAAAGAATAAAAAACTTCTCATTAAATTCTCAAGTGAACGTGCGGTGGGATATTTAACCGAGTCAAACAAGCCATTATTTTGCCTATTAACAAAAAGCTGACCTAGCGATCATTGATCATTGTAAACTGATTTATCATGCGTAACGGGCCACATTTTTTTAAGGAATGACTTTTGGGTTGGGATTCAACACTCAGTTTAAAATTCCCTCGCCTCCCCTTTTCCCGACGATTGCAAAACCTGATATATAAAGACTAAAACGAGTTTTAAATCCCTAAAAATTACACAAACTTTTTGGAAATATCTCTCTACATATTTGGGCATTGTGCATTTCCATTTTAGATGTGTACATTTTTCTTAAATCAAAACTTGAGTTTTCACTTTTTCCTTCATCTCGTAGACAAAAAACAGAATAGATGAGAACGAAATGAAAATTTTAGACTCTGTGTATGGAGAAAATTTAAAGCAATAACAAACGTAAGTAAAGAAAATTTATTCACACACCACAAATGAAGAAAAAAGTTTTCTCATCCAAGTTTGGGAAATTCCACTAGTTCAGCAAACCCAATAGGTTGGAATTTGATAAGAAAGAGAATTTTCTACACATGCTTCAAAAAATGGATATGCATGCCTCGAAACATGTTAAAGGTGCAAATGACCCATGGATCCAAACCTTTCAAAAAGAATAAAAAACTTCTCATTAAATTCTCAAGTGAACGTGCGGTGGGATATTTAACCGAGTCAAACAAGCCATTATTTTGCCCATTAACGAAAAGCTGACCTAGCGATCATTGATCATTGTAAACTGATTTATCATGCGTAACGGGCCACATTTTTTCAAGGAATGACTTTTGGGTTTGGATTCAACACCCAGTTTAAATTTCCCTCGCCTCCCCTTTTCCCGACGATTGCAAAACCTGATATATAAAGACTAAAACGAGTTTTAAATCCCAATAAAATTACACAAACTTTTTGGAATAATCTCTCTCCATATTTGTGCATTGTGCATTTCCATTTTAGATGTGTACATTTTTTTTAAATCAAAACTTGAGTTTTCACTTTTTCCCTCATCTCGTAGACAAAAAACAGAATAGATGACAACGAAATGAAAATTTTAGACCCTGTGTATGGAGAAAATTTAAAGCAATAACAAACGTAAGGAAAGAAAATTTATTCACACACCACAAATGAAGAAAAAAGTTTTCTCATCCAAGTTTGGGAAATTCCACTAGTTCAGCAACCCCAATAGGTTGGAATTTGATACGAAAGAGATTTTTCTACACATGCTTCAAAAAATGGATATGCATGGCTCGAAACATGTTAAAGGTGCAAATGACCCATGGATCCAAACCTTTCAAAAAGAATAAAAAACTTCTCATTAAATTCTCAAGTGAACGTGCGGTGGGATATTTAACCGAGTCAAACAAGCCATTATTTTGCCCATTAACGAAAAGCTGACCTAGCGATCATTGATCATTGTAAACTGATTTATCATGCGTAACGGGCCACATTTTTTCAAGGAATGACTTTTGGGTTTGGATTCAACACTCATTTCAAAATTCCCTCGCCTCCCCTTTTCCTGACGATTGCAAAACCTTATATATAAAGACTAAAACGAGTTTTAAATCCCAATAAAATTACACAAACTTTTTGGAATAATCTCTCTCCATATTTGTGCATTGTGCATTTCCATTTTAGATGTGTACATTTTTCTTAAATCAAAACTTGAGTTTTCACTTTTTCCTTCATCTCGTAGACTAAAAACAGAATAGATGACAACGAAATGAAAATTTTAGACTCTGTGTATGGAGAAAATTTAAAGCAATAACAAACGTAAGTAATGAAAATTTATTCACACACCACAAATGAAGAAAAAAGTTTCCTCATCCAAGTTTGGGAAATTCCACTAGTTCAGCAACGCCAATAGGTTGGAATTTGATAAGAAAGGGATTTTTCTACACATGCTTTAAAAAATGGATATGCATGCTCGAAACATGTTAAAGTTGCAAATGACCCATGGATCCAAAACTTTCAAAAAGAATAAAAAACTTCTCATTAAATTCTCAAGTGAACGTGCGGTGGGATATTTAACCGAGTCAAACAAGCCATTATTTTGCCCATTAACGAAAAGCTGACCTAGCGATCATTGATCATTGTAAAATGATTTATCACGCGTAACGGGCCACATTTTTTTAAGGAATGACTTTTGGGTTGGGATTCAACACTCAGTTTAAAATTCCCTCGCCTCCCCTTTTCCCGACTATTGCAAAACCTGATATATAAAGACTAAAACGAGTTTTAAATCCCTAAAAATTACACAAACTTTTTGGAAATATCTCTCTCCATATTTGTGCATTGTGCATTTCCATTTTAGATGTGTACATTTTTCTTAAATCAAAACTTGAGTTTTCACTTTTTCCCTCATCTCGTAGACAAAAAACAGAATAGATGACAACCAAATGAAAATTTTAGACTCTGTGTATGGAGAAAATTTAAAGCAATAACAAACGTAAGTAAAGAAAATTTATTCACACACCACAAATGAAGAAAAAAGTTTTCTCATCCAAGTTTGGGAAATTCCACTAGTTCAGCAACCCCAATAGGTTGGAATTTGATAAGAAAGAGATTTTTCTACACATGCTTCAAAAAATGGATATGCATGGCTCGAAACATGTTAAAGGTGCAAATGACCCATGGATCCAAACCTTTCAAAAAGAATAAAAAACTTCTCATTAAATTCTCAAGTGAACGTGCGGTGGGATATTTAACCGAGTCAAACAAGCCATTATTTTGCCCATTAACGAAAAGCTGACCTAGCGATCATTGATCATTGTAAACTGATTTATCATGCGTAACGGGCCACATTTTTTCAAGGAATGACTTTTGGGTTTGGATTCAACACTCAGTTTAAAATTCCCTCGCCTCCCCTTTTCCCGACGATTGCAAAACCTGATATATAAAGACTAAAACGAGTTTTAAATCCCAATAAAATTACACAAACTTTTTGGAATAATCTCTCTCCATATTTGTGCATTGTGCATTTCCATTTTAGATGTGTACATTTTTCTTAAATCAAAACTTGAGTTTTCACTTTTTCCTTCATCTCGTAGACTAAAAACAGAATAGATGACAACGAAATGAAAATTTTAGACTCTGTGTATGGAGAAAATTTAAAGCAATAACAAACGTAAGTAAAGAAAATTTATTTACACACCACAAATGAAGAAAAAAGTTTTCTCATCCAAGTTTTGGAAATTCCACTAGTTCAGCAACCCCAATAGGTTGGAATTTTATAAGAAAGAGATTTTTTTACACATGCTTTAAAAAATGGATATGGATGGCTCGAAACATGTTAAAGTTGCAAATGACCCATGGATCCAAACCTTTCAAAAAGAATAAAAAACTTCTCATTAAATTCTCAAGTGAACGTGCGGTGGGATATTTAACCGAGTCAAACAAGCCATTATTTTGCCTATTAACAAAAAGCTGACCTAGCGATCATTGATCATTGTAAACTGATTTATCATGCGTAACGGGCCACATTTTTTTAAGGAATGACTTTTGGGTTGGGATTCAACACTCAGTTTAAAATTCCCTCGCCTCCCCTTTTCCCGACGATTGCAAAACCTGATATATAAAGACTAAAAGGAGTTTTAAATCCCTAAAAATTACACAAACTTTTTGGAAATATCTCTCTACATATTTGGGCATTGTGCATTTCCATTTTAGATGTGTACATTTTTCTTAAATCAAAACTTGAGTTTTCACTTTTTCCTTCATCTCGTAGACAAAAAACAGAATAGATGACAACGAAATGAAAATTTTAGACTCTGTGTATGGAGAAAATTTAAAGCAATAACAAACGTAAGTAAAGAAAATTTATTCACACACCACAAATGAAGAAAAAAGTTTTCTCATCCAAGTTTGGGAAATTCCACTAGTTCAGCAACCCCAATAGGTTGGAATTTGATAAGAAAGAGATTTTTCTACACAAGCTTTAAAAAATGGATATGCATGGCTCGAAACATGTTAAAGTTTCAAATGACCCATGGATCCAAACCTTTCAAAAAGAATAAAAAATTTCTCATTAAATTCTCAAGTGAACGTGCGGTGGGATATTTAACCGAGTCAAACAAGCCATTATTTTGCCCATTAACAAAAAACTGACCTAGCGATCATTGATCATTGTAAACTGATTTATCATGCGTGACGGGCCACATTTTTTTAAGGAATGACTTTTGGGTTGGGATTCAACACTCAGTTTAAAATTCCCTCGCCTCCCCTTTTCCCGACGATTGCAAAACCTGATATATAAAGACTAAAATGAGTTTTAAATCCCTAAAAATTACACAAACTTTTTGGAAATATCTCTCTCCATATTTGTGCATTGTGCATTTCCATTTTAGATGTGTACATTTTTCTTAAATCAAAACTTGAGTTTTCACTTTTTCCTTCATCTCGTAGACAAAAAACAGAATAGATGACAACGAAATGAAAATTTTAGACTCTGTGTATGGAGAAAATTTAAAGCAATAACAAACGTAAGTAAAGAAAATTTATTCACACACCACAAATGAAGAAAAGAGTTTTCTCATCCAAGTTTGGGAAATTCCACTAGTTCAGCAACCCCAATAGGTTGGAATTTGATAAGAAAGGGATTTTTCTACACATGCTTTAAAAAATGGATATGCATGGCTCGAAACATGTTAAAGTTGCAAATAACCCATGGATCCAAACCTTTCAAAAAGAATAAAAAACTTCTCATTAAATTCTCAAGTGAACGTGCGGTGGGATATTTAACCGAGTCAAACAAGCCATTATTTTGCCCATTAACAAAAAGCTGACCTAGCGATCATTGATCATTGTAAACTGATTCATCATGCGTAACGGGCCACATTTTTTTAAGGAATGACTTTTGGGTTGGGATTCAACACTCAGTTTAAAATTCCCTCGCCTCCCCTTTTCCCGACGATTGCAAGACCTGATATATAAAGACTAAAACGAATTTTAAATCCCTAAAAATTACACAAACTATTTGGAAATATCTCTCCCCATATTTGGGCATTGTGCATTTCCATTTTATATGTTTACATTTTTCTTAAATCAAAACTTGAGTTTTCACTTTTTCCTTCATCTCGTAGACAAAAAACAGAATAGATGACAACGAAATGAAAATTTTAGACTCTGTGTATGGAGAAAATTTAAAGCAATAACAAACGTAAGTAAAGAAAATTTATTCACACACCACAAATGAAGAAAAAAGTTTCCTCATCCAAGTTTGGGAAATTCCACTAGTTCAGCAACCCCAATAGGTTGGAATTTGATAAGAAAGGGATTTTTCTACACATGCTTTAAATAATGGATATGCATGCTCGAAACATGTTAAAGTTGCAAATGACCCATGGATCCAAACCTTTCAAAAAGAATAAAAAACTTCTCATTAAATTCTCAAGTGAACGTGCGGTGGGATATTTAACCGAGTCAAACAAGCCATTATTTTGCCCATTAACGAAAAGCTGACCTAGCGATCATTGATCATTGTAAACTGATTTATCATGCGTAACGGGCCACATTTTTTCAAGGAATGACTTTTGGGTTTGGATTCAACACTCAGTTTAAAATTCCCTCGCCTCCCCTTTTCCCGACGATTGCAAAACCTGATATATAAAGACTAAAACGAGTTTTAAATCCCAATAAAATTACACAAACTTTTTGGAAATATCTCTCTCCATATTTGTGCATTGTGCATTTCCATTTTAGATGTGTACATTTTTCTTAAATCAAAACTTGAGTTTTCACTTTTTCCTTCATCTCGTAGACTAAAAACAGAATAGATGACAACGAAATGAAAATTTTAGACTCTGTGTATGGAGAAAATTTAAAGCAATAACAAACGTAAGTAAAGAAAATTTATTCACACACCACAAATGAAGAAAAAAGTTTTCTCATCCAAGTTTTGGAAATTCCACTAGTTCAGCAACCCCAATAGGTTGGAATTTGATAAGAAAGAGATTTTTCTACACATGCTTTAAAAAATGGATATGGATGGCTCGAAACATGTTAAAGTTGCAAATGACCCATGGATCCAAACCTTTCAAAAAGAATAAAAAACTTCTCATTAAATTCTCAAGTGAACGTGAGGTGGGATATTTAACCGAGTCAAACAAGCCATTATTTCGCCAATTAACAAAAAGCTGACCTAGCGATCATTGATCATTGTAAACTGATTTATCATGCGTAACGGGCCACATTTTTTTAAGGAATGACTTTTGGGTTGGGATTCAACACTCAGTTTAAAATTCCCTCGCCTCCCCTTTTCCCGACGATTGCAAAACCTGATATATAAAGACTAAAACGAGTTTTAAATCCCTAAAAATTACACAAACTTTTTGGAAATATCTCTCTCCATATTTGGGCATTGTGCATTTCCATTTTAGATGTGCACATTTTTCTTAAATCAAAACTTGAGTTTTCACTTTTTCCTTCATCTCGTAGACAAAAAACAGAATAGATGACAACGAAATGAAAATTTTAGACTCTGTGTATGGAGAAAATTTAAAGCAATAACAAACGTAAGTAAAGAAAATTTATTCACACACCACAAATGAAGAAAAAAGTTTTCTCATCCAAGTTTGGGAAATTCCACTAGTTCAGCAACCCCAATAGGTTGGAATTTGATAAGAAAGAGATTTTTCTACACAAGCTTTAAAAAATGGATATGCATGGCTCGAAACATGTTAAAGTTTCAAATGACCCATGGATCCAAACCTTTCAAAAAGAATAAAAAATTTCTCATTAAATTCTCAAGTGAACGTGCGGTGGGATATTTAACCGAGTCAAACAAGCCATTATTTTGCCCATTAACAAAAAACTGACCTAGCGATCATTGATCATTGTAAACTGATTTATCATGCGTGACGGGCCACATTTTTTTAAGGAATGACTTTTGGGTTGGGATTCAACACTCAGTTTAAAATTCCCTCGCCTCCCCTTTTCCCGACGATTGCAAAACCTGATATATAAAGACTAAAACGAGTTTTAAATCCCTAAAAATTACACAAACTTTTTGGAAATATCTCTCTCCATATTTGTGCATTGTGCATTTCCATTTTAGATGTGTACATTTTTCTTAAATCAAAACTTGAGTTTTCACTTTTTCCCTCATCTCGTAGACAAAAAACAGAATAGATGACAACCAAATGAAAATTTTAGACTCTGTGTATGGAGAAAATTTAAAGCAATAACAAATGTAAGTAAAGAAAATTTATTCACACACCACAAATGAAGAAAAAAGTTTTCTCATCCAAGTTTGGGAAATTCCACTAGTTCAGCAACCCCAATAGGTTGGAATTTGATAAGAAAGAGATTTTTCTACACATGCTTCAAAAAATGGATATGCATGGCTCGAAACATGTTAAAGGTGCAAATGACCCATGGATCCAAACCTTTCAAAAAGAATAAAAAACTTCTCATTAAATTCTCAAGTGAACGTGCGGTGGGATATTTAACCGAGTCAAACAAGCCATTATTTTGCCCATTAACGAAAAGCTGACCTTGCGATCATTGATCATTGTAAACTGATTTATCATGCGTAACGGGCCACATTTTTTCAAGGAATGACTTTTGGGTTTGGATTCAACACTCAGTTTAAAATTCCCTCGCCTCCCCTTTTCCCGACGATTGCAAAACCTGATATATAAAGACTAAAACGAGTTTTAAATCCCAATAAAATTACACAAACTTTTTGGAATAATCTCTCTCCATATTTGTGCATTGTGCATTTCCATTTTAGATGTGTACATTTTTCTTAAATCAAAACTTGAGTTTTCACTTTTTCCTTCATCTCGTAAACTAAAAACAGAATAGATGACAACGAAATGAAAATTTTAGACTCTGTGTATGGAGAAAACTTAAAGCAATAACAAACGTAAGTAAAGAAAATTTATTTACACACCACAAATGAAGAAAAAAGTTTTCTCATCCAAGTTTTGGAAATTCCACTAGTTCAGCAACCCCAATAGGTTGGAATTTTATAAGAAAGAGATTTTTTTACACATGCTTTAAAAAATGGATATGGATGGCTCGAAACATGTTAAAGTTGCAAATGACCCATGGATCCAAACCTTTCAAAAAGAATAAAAAACTTCTCATTAAATTCTCAAGTGAACGTGCGGTGGGATATTTAACCGAGTCAAACATGCCATTATTTTGCCTATTAACAAAAAGCTGACCTAGCGATCATTGATCATTGTAAACTGATTTATCATGCGTAACGGGCCACATTTTTTTAAGGAATGACTTTTGGGTTGGGATTCAACACTCAGTTTAAAATTCCCTCGCCTCCCCTTTTCCCGACGATTGCAAAACCTGATATATAAAGACTAAAACGAGTTTTAAATCCCTAAAAATTACACAAACTTTTTGGAAATATCTCTCTCCATATTTGGGCATTGTGCATTTCCATTTTAGATGTGTACATTTTTCTTAAATCAAAACTTGAGTTTTCACTTTTTCCTTCATCTCGTAGACAAAAAACAGAATAGATGAGAACGAAATGAAAATTTTAGACTCTGTGTATGGAGAAAATTTAAAGCAATAACAAACGTAAGTAAAGAAAATTTATTCACACACCACAAATGAAGAAAAAAGTTTTCTCATCCAAGTTTGGGAAATTCCACTAGTTCAGCAACCCCAATAGGTTGGAATTTGATAAGAAAGAGATTTTTCTACACAAGCTTTAAAAAATGGATATGCATGGCTCGAAACATGTTAAAGTTTCAAATGACCCATGGATCCAAACCTTTCAAAAAGAATAAAAAATTTCTCATTAAATTCTCAAGTGAACGTGCGGTGGGATATTTAACCGAGTCAAACAAGCCATTATTTTGCCCATTAACAAAAAGCTGACCTAGCGATCATTGATCATTGTAAACTGATTTATCATGCGTGACGGGCCACATTTTTTTAAGGAATGACTTTTGGGTTGGGATTCAACACTCAGTTTAAAATTCCCTCGCCTCCCCTTTTCCCGACGATTGCAAAACCTGATATATAAAGACTAAAACGAGTTTTAAATCCCTAAAAATTACACAAACTTTTTGGAAATATCTCTCTCCATATTTGTGCATTGTGCATTTCCATTTTAGATGTGTACATTTTTCTTAAATCAAAACTTGAGTTTTCACTTTTTCCTTCATCTCGTACACAAAAAACAGAATAGATGACAACGAAATGAAAATTTTAGACTCTGTGTATGGAGAAAATTTAAAGCAATAACAAACGTAAGTAAAGAAAATTTATTCACACACCACAAATGAAGAAAAGAGTTTTCTCATCCAAGTTTGGGAAATTCCACTAGTTCCCCAACCCCAATAGGTTGGAATTTGATAAGAAAGAGATTTTTCTACACATGCTTCAAAAAATGGATATGCATGGCTCGAAACATGTTAAAGGTGCAAATGACCCATGGATCCAAACCTTTCAAAAAGAATAAAAAACTTCTCATTAAATTCTCAAGTGAACGTGCGGTGGGATATTTAACCGAGTCAAACAAGCCATTATTTTGCCCATTAACGAAAAGCTGACCTAGCGATCATTGATCATTGTAAACTGATTTATCATGCGTAACGGGCCACATTTTTTCAAGGAATGACTTTTGGGTTTGGATTCAACACTCAGTTTGAAATTCCCTCGCCTCCCCTTTTCCCGACGATTGCAAAACCTGATATATAAAGACTAAAACGAGTTTTAAATCCCAATAAAATTACACAAACTTTTTGGAAATATCTCTCTCCATATTTGTGCATTGTGCATTTCCATTTTAGATGTGTACATTTTTCTTAAATCAAAACTTGAGTTTTCACTTTTTCCTTCATCTCGTAGACTAAAAACAGAATAGATGACAACGAAATGAAAATTTTAGACTCTGTGTATGGAGAAAATTTAAAGCAATAACAAACGTAAGTAAAGAAAATTTATTCACACACCACAAATGAAGAAAAAAGTTTTCTCATCCAAGTTTTGGAAATTCCACTAGTTCAGCAACCCCAATAGGTTGGAATTTGATAAGAAAGAGATTTTTCTACACATGCTTTAAAAAATGGATATGGATGGCTCGAAACATGTTAAAGTTGCAAATGACCCACGGATCCAAACCTTTCAAAAAGAATAAAAAACTTCTCATTAAATTCTCAAGTGAACGTGCGGTGGGATATTTAACCGAGTCAAACAAGCCATTATTTTGCCTATTAACAAAAAGCTGACCTAGCGATCATTGATCATTGTAAACTGATTTATCATGCGTAACGGGCCACATTTTTTTAAGGAATGACTTTTGGGTTGGGATTCAACACTCAGTTTAAAATTCCCTCGCCTCCCCTTTTCCCGACGATTGCAAAACCTGATATATAAAGACTAAAACGAGTTTTAAATCCCTAAAGGTTACACAAACTTTTTGGAAATATCTCTCTCCATATTTGTGCATTGTGCATTTCCATTTTAGATGAGTACATTTTTCTTAAATCAAAACTTGAGTTTTCACTTTTTCCTTCATCTCGTAAACAAAAAACAGAATAGATGACAACGAAATGAAAATTTTAGACTCTGTGTATGGAGAAAATTTAAAGCAATAACAAACGTAAGTAAAGAAAATTTATTCACACACCACAAATGAAGAAAAGAGTTTTCTCATCCAAGTTTGGGAAATTCCACTAGTTCAGCAACCCCAATAGGTTGGAATTTGATAAGAAAGAGATTTTTCTACACATGCTTTAAAAAATGGATATGCATGGCTCGAAACATGTTAAAGTTGCAAATAACCCATGGATCCAAACCTTTCAAAAAGAATAAAAAACTTCTCATTAAATTCTCAAGTGAACGTGCGGTGGGATATTTAACCGAGTCAAACCAGCCATTATTTTGCCCATTAACGAAAAGCTGACCTAGCGATCATTGATCAATGTAAACTGATTTATCATGCGTAACCGGCCACATTTTTTTAAGGAATGACTTTTGGGTTGGGATTCAACACTCAGTTTAAAATTCCCTCGCCTCTCCTTTTCCCGACGATTGCAAAACCTGATATATAAAGACTAAAACAAGTTTTAAATCCCTAAAAATTACACAAACTTTTTGGAAATATCTCTCTCCATATTTGTGCATTGTGCATTTCCATTTTAGATGTGTACATTTTTCTTAAATCAAAACTTGAGTTTTCACTTTTTCCTTCATCTCGAAGACAAAAAACAGAATAGATGACAACGAAATGAAAATTTTAGACTCTGTGTATGGAGAAAATTTAAAGCAATAACAAACGTAAGTAATGAAAATTTATTCACACACCACAAATGAAGAAAAAAGTTTTCTCATCCAAGTTTGGGAAATGCCACTAGTTCAGCAACCCCAATAGGTTGGAATTTGATAAGAAAGGGCTTTTTCTACACATGCTTTAAAAAATGGATATGCATGCTCGAAACATGTTAAAGTTGCAAATGACCCATGGATCCAAACCTTTCAAAAAGAATAAAAAACTTCTCAATAAATTCTCAAGTGAACGTGCGGTGGGATATTTAACCGAGTCAAACAAGCCATTATTTTGCCCATTAACGAAAAGCTGACCTAGCGATCATTGATCATTGTAAACTGATTTATCATGCGTGACGGGCCACATTTTTTTAAGGAATGACTTTTGGGTTGGGATTCAACACTCAGTTTAAAATTCCCTCGCCTCCCCTTTTCCCGACGATTGTAAAACCTGATATATAAAGACAAAAACGAGTTTTAAATCCCTATAAAATTACACAAACTTTTTGGAAATATCTCTCTCCATATTTGTGCGTTGTGCATTTCCATTTTAGATGTGTACATTTTTCTTAAATCAAAACTTGAGTTTCCACTTTTTCCTTCATCTCGTAGACAAAAAACAGAATAGATGACAACGAAATGAAAATTTTAGACTCTGTGTATGGAGAAAATTTAAAACAATAACAAATGTAAGTAAAGAAAATTTATTCACACACCACAAATGAAGAAAAAAGTTTTCTCATCCAAGTTTGGGAAATTCCACTAGTTCAACAACCCCAATAGGTTGGAATTTGATAAGAAAGAGATTTTTCTACACATGCTTTAAAAAATGGATATGCATGGCTCGAAACGTGTTAAAGTTGCAAATGACCCATGGATCCAAACCTTTCAAAAAGAATAAAAAACTTCTCATTAAATTCTCAAGTGAACGTGCCGTGGGATATTTAACCGAGTCAAACAAGCATTTATTTTGCCCATTAACAAAAAGCTGACCTAGCGATCATTGATCATTGTAAACTGATTTATCATGCGTAACGGGCCACATTTTTTGAAGGAATGACTTTTGGGTTGGGATTCAACACTCAGTTTAAAATTCCCTCGCCTCCCCTTTTCCCGACGATTGCAAAACCTGATATATAAAGACTAAAACGAGTTTTAAATCCCTAAAAATTACACAAACTTTTTGGAAATATCTCTCTCCATATTTGTGCATTGTGCATTTCCATTTTAGATGTGTACATTTTTCTTAAATCAAAACTTGAGTTTTCACTTTTTCCTTCATCTCGAAGACAAAAAACAGAATAGATGACAACGAAATGAAAATTTTAGACTCTGTGTATGGAGAAAATTTAAAGCAATAACAAACGTAAGTAATGAAAATTTATTCACACACCACAAATGAAGAAAAAAGTTTTCTCATCCAAGTTTGGGAAATGCCACTAGTTCAGCAACCCCAATAGGTTGGAATTTGATAAGAAAGGGCTTTTTCTACACATGCTTTAAAAAATGGATATGCATGCTCGAAACATGTTAAAGTTGCAAATGACCCATGGATCCAAAACTTTCAAAAAGAATAAAAAACTTCTCATTAAATTCTCAAGTGAACGTGCGGTGGGATATTTAACCGAGTCAAACAAGCCATTATTTTGCCCATTAACGAAAAGCTGACCTAGCGATCATTGGTCATTGTAAAAAGATTTATCATGCGTAACGGGCCACATTTTTTTAAGGAATGACTTTTGGGTTGGGATTCAACACTCAGTTTAAAATTCCCTCGCCTCCCCTTTTCCCGACTATTGCAAAACCTGATATATAAAGACTAAAACGAGTTTTAAATCCCTAAAAATTACACAAACTTTTTGGAAATATCTCTCTCCATATTTGTGCATTGTGCATTTCCATTTTAGATGTGTACATTTTTCTTAAATCAAAACTTGAGTTTTCACTTTTTCCCTCATCTCGTAGACAAAAAACAGAATAGATGACAACGAAATGAAAATTTTAGACTCTGTGTATGGAGAAAATTTAAAGCAATAACAAACGTAAGTAAAGAAAATTTATTCACACACCACAAATGAAGAAAAAAGTTTTCTCATCCAAGTTTGGGAAATTCCACTAGTTCAGCAACCCCATAGGTTGGAATTTGATAAGAAAGAGATTTTTCTACACATGCTTCAAAAAATGGATATGCATGGCTCGAAACATGTTAAAGTTGCAAATGACCCATGGATCCAAACCTTTCAAAAAGAATAAAAAACTTCTCATTAAATTCTCAAGTGAACGTGCGGTGGGATATTTAACCGAGTCAAACAAGCCATTATTTTGCCCATTAACGAAAAGCTGACCTAGCGATCATTGATCATTGTAAACTGATTTATCATGCGTAACGGGCCACATTTTTTCAAGGAATGACTTTTGGGTTTGGATTCAACACTCAGTTTAAAATTCCCTCGCCTCCCCTTTTCCCGACGATTGCAAAACCTGATATATAAAGACTAAAACGAGTTTTAAATCCCAATAAAATTACACAAACTTTTTGGAAATATCTCTCTCCATATTTGTGCATTGTGCATTTCCATTTTAGATGTGTACATTTTTCTTAAATCAAAACTTGAGTTTTCACTTTTTCCTTCATCTCGTAGACAAAAAACAGAATAGATGACAACGAAATGAAAATTTTAGACTCTGTGTATGGAGAAAATTTAAAGCAATAACAAACGTAAGTAAAGAAAATTTATTCACACACCACAAATGAAGAAAAAAGTTTCCTCATCCAAGTTTGGGAAATTCCACTAGTTCAGCAACCCCAATAGGTTGGAATTTGATAAGAAAGGGATTTTTCTACACATGCTTTAAAAAATGGATATGCATGCTCGAAACATGTTAAAGTTGCAAATGACCCATGGATCAAAACCTTTCAAAAAGAATAAAAAACTTCTCATTAAATTCTCAAGTGAACGTGCGGTGGGATATTTAACCGAGTCAAACAAGCCATTATTTTGCCCATTAACAAAAAGCTGACCTAGCGATCATTGATCATTGTAAACTGATTTATCATGCGTAACGGGCCACATTTTTTTAAGGAATGACTTTTGGGTTGGGATTCAACACTCAGTTTAAAATTCCCTCGCCTCCCCTTTTCCCGACGATTGCAAGACCTGATATATAAAGACTAAAACGAGTTTTAAATCCCTAAAAATTACACAAACTTTTTGGAAATATCTCTCTCCATATTTGGGCATTGTGCATTTCCATTTTAGATGTGTACATTTTTCTTAAATCAAAACTTGAGTTTTCACTTTTTCCTTCATCTCGTAGACAAAAAACAGAATAGATGACAACGAAATGAAAATTTTAGACTCTGTGTATGGAGAAAATTTAAAGCAATAACAAACGTAAGTAAAGAAAATTTATTCACACACCACAAATGAAGAAAAAAGTTTTCTCATCCCAGTTTTGGAAATTCCACTAGTTCAGCAACCCCAATAGGTTGGAATTTGATAAGAAAGAGATTTTTCCACACATGCTTTAAAAAATGGATATGGATGGCTCGAAACATGTTAAAGTTGCAAATGACCCATGGATCCAAACCTTTCAAAAAGAATAAAAAACTTCTCATTAAATTCTCAAGTGAACGTGCGGTGGGATATTTAACCGAGTCAAACAAGCCATTATTTTGCCTATTAACAAAAAGCTGACCTAGCGATCATTGATCATTGTAAACTGATTTATCATGCGTAACGGGCCACATTTTTTTAAGGAATGACTTTTGGGTTGGGATTCAACACTCAGTTTAAAATTCCCTCGCCTCCCCTTTTCCCGACGATTGCAAAACCTGATATATAAAGACTAAAACGAGTTTTAAATCCCTAAAAATTACACAAACTTTTTGGAAATATCTCTCTCCATATTTGTGCATTGTGCATTTCCATTTTAGATGTGTACATTTTTCTTAAATCAAAACTTTAGTTTTCACTTTTTCCTTCATCTCGTAGACAAAAAACAGAATAGATGACAATGAAATGAAAATTTTAGACTCTGTGTATGGAGAAAATTTAAAGCAATAATAAACGTAAGTAAATAAAATTTATTCACACACCACAAATGAAGAAAAAAGTTTTCTCATCCAAGTTTGGGAAATTCCACTAGTTCAGCAACCCCAATAGGTTGGAATTTGATAAGAAAGAGATTTTTCTACACAAGCTTTAAAAAATGGATATGCATGGCTCGAAACATGTTAAAGTTTCAAATGACCCATGGATCCAAACCTTTCAAAAAGAATAAAAAATTTCTCATTAAATTCTCAAGTGAACGTGCGGTGGGATATTTAACCGAGTCAAACAAGCCATTATTTTGCCCATTAACAAAAAACTGACCTAGCGATCACTGATCATTGTAAACTGATTTATCATGCGTGACGGGCCACATTTTTTTAAGGAATGACTTTTTGGTTGGGATTCAACACTCAGTTTAAAATTCCCTCGCCTCCCCTTTTCCCGACGATTGCAAAACCTGATATATAAAGACTAAAACGAGTTTTAAATCCCTAAAAATTACACAAACTTTTTGGAAATATCTCTCTCCATATTTGTGCATTGTGCATTTCCATTTTAGATGTGTACATTTTTCTTAAATCAAAACTTGAGTTTTCACTTTTTCCTTCATCTCGTAGACAAAAAACAGAATAGATGACAACGAAATGAAAATTTTAGACTCTGTGTATGGAGAAAATTTAAAGCAATAACAAACGTAAGTAAAGAAAATTTATTCACACACCACAAATGAAGAAAAGAGTTTTCTCATCCAAGTTTGGGAAATTCCACTAGTTCAGCAACCCCAATAGGTTGGAATTTGATAAGAAAGAGATTTTTCTACACATGCTTTAAAAAATGGATATGCATGGCTCGAAACATGTTAAAGTTGCAAATAACCCATGGATCCAAACCTTTCAAAAAGAATAAAAAACTTCTCATTAAATTCTCAAGTGAACGTGCGGTGGGATATTTAACCGAGTCAAACCAGCCATTATTTTGCCCATTAACGAAAAGCTGACCTAGCGATCATTGATCAATGTAAACTGATTTATCATGCGTAACCGGCCACATTTTTTTAAGGAATGACTTTTGGGTTGGGATTCAACACTCAGTTTAAAATTCCCTCGCCTCCCCTTTTCCCGACGATTGCAAAACCTGATATATAAAGACTAAAACAAGTTTTAAATCCCTAAAAATTACACAAACTTTTTGGAAATATCTCTCTCCATATTTGTGCATTGTGCATTTCCATTTTAGATGTGTACATTTTTCTTAAATCAAAACTTGAGTTTTCACTTTTTCCTTCATCTCGAAGACAAAAAACAGAATAGATGACAACGAAATGAAAATTTTAGACTCTGTGTATGGAGAAAATTTAAAGCAATAACAAACGTAAGTAATGAAAATTTATTCACACACCACAAATGAAGAAAAAAGTTTTCTCATCCAAGTTTGGGAAATGCCACCAGTTCAGCAACCCCAATAGGTTGGAATTTGATAAGAAAGGGCTTTTTCTACACATGCTTTAAAAAATGGATATGCATGCTCGAAACATGTTAAAGTTGCAAATGACCCATGGATCCAAACCTTTCAAAAAGAATAAAAAACTACTCAATAAATTCTCAAGTGAACGTGCGGTGGGATATTTAACCGAGTCAAACAAGCCATTATTTTGCCCATTAACGAAAAGCTGACCTAGCGATCATTGATCATTGTAAACTGATTTATCATGCGTGACGGGCCACATTTTTTTAAGGAATGACTTTTGGGTTGGGATTCAACACTCAGTTTAAAATTCCCTCGCCTCCCCTTTTCCCGACGATTGTAAAACCTGATATATAAAGACTAAAACGAGTTTTAAATCCCTATAAAATTACACAAACTTTTTGGAAATATCTCTCTCCATATTTGTGCATTGTGCATTTCCATTTTAGATGTGTACATTTTTCTTAAATCAAAACTTGAGTTTCCACTTTTTCCTTCATCTCGTAGACAAAAAACAGAATAGATGACAACGAAATGAAAATTTTAGACTCTGTGTATGGAGAAAATTTAAAGCAATAACAAACGTAAGTAAAGAAAATTTATTCACACACCACAAATGAAGAAAAAAGTTTTCTCATCCAAGTTTGGGAAATTCCACTAGTTCAACAACCCCAATAGGTTGGAATTTGATAAGAAAGAGATTTTTCTACACATGCTTTAAAAAATGGATATGCATGGCTCGAAACGTGTTAAAGTTGCAAATGACCCATGGATCCAAACCTTTCAAAAAGAATAAAAAACTTCTCATTAAATTCTCAAGTGAACGTGCCGTGGGATATTTAACCGAGTCAAACAAGCATTTATTTTGCCCATTAACAAAAAGCTGACCTAGCGATCATTGATCATTGTAAACTGATTTATCATGCGTAACGGGCCACATTTTTTTAAGGAATGACTTTTGGGTTGGGATTCAACACTCAGTTTAAAATTCCCTCGCCTCCCTTTTTCCCGACGATTGCAAAACCTGATATATAAAGACTAAAACGAGTTTTAAATCCCTAAAAATTACACAAACTTTTTGGAAATATCTCTCTCCATATTTGTGCATTGTGCATTTCCATTTTAGATGTGTACATTTTTCTTAAATCAAAACTTTAGTTTTCACTTTTTCCTTCATCTCGTAGACAAAAAACAGAATAGATGACAACGAAATGAAAATTTTAGACTCTGTGTATGGAGAAAATTTAAAGCAATAACAAACGTAAGTAAAGAAAATTTATTCACACACCACAAATGAAGAAAACAGTTTTCTCATCCAAGTTTGGGAAATTCCACTAGTTCAGCAACCCCAATAGGTTGGAATTTGATAAGAAAGAGATTTTTCTATACATGCTTTAAAATATGGATATGGATGGCTCGAAACATGTTAAAGTTGCAAATGACCCATGGATCCAAACCTTTCAAAAAGAATAAAAAACTTCTCATTAAATTCTCAAGTGAACGTGCGGTGGGATATTTAACCGAGTCAAACAAGCCATTATTTTGCCTATTAACAAAAAGCTGACCTAGCGATCATTGATCATTGTAAACTGATTTATCATGCGTAACGGGCCGCATTTTTTTAAGGAATGACTTTTGGGTTGGGATTCAACACTCAGTTTAAAATTCCCTCGCCTCCCCTTTTCCCGACGATTGCAAAACCTGATATATAAAGACTAAAACGAGTTTTAAATCCCTAAAAATTACACAAACTTTTTGGAAATATCTCTCTCCATATTTGTGCATTGTGTATTTCCATTTTAGATGTGTACATTTTTCTTAAATCAAAACTTTAGTTTTCACTTTTTCCTTCATCTCGTAGACAAAAAACAGAATAGATGACAATGAAATGAAAATTTTAGACTCTGTGTATGGAGAAAATTTAAAGCAATAATAAACGTAAGTAAATAAAATTTATTCACACACCACAAATGAAGAAAAAAGTTTTCTCATCCAAGTTTGGGAAATTCCACTAGTTCAGCAACCCCAATAGGTTGGAATTTGATAAGAAAGAGATTTTTCTACACAAGCTTTAAAAAATGGATATGCATGGCTCGAAACATGTTAAAGTTTCAAATGACCCATGGATCCAAACCTTTCAAAAAGAATAAAAAATTTCTCATTAAATTCTCAAGTGAACGTGCGGTGGGATATTTAACCGAGTCAAACAAGCCATTATTTTGCCCATTAACAAAAAACTGACCTAGCGATCATTGATCATTGTAAACTGATTTATCATGCGTGACGGGCCACATTTTCTTAAGGAATGACTTTTTGGTTGGGATTCAACACTCAGTTTAAAATTCCCTCGCCTCCCCTTTTCCCGACGATTGCAAAACCTGATATATAAAGACTAAAACGAGTTTTAAATCCCTAAAAATTACACAAACTTTTTGGAAATATCTCTCTCCATATTTGTGCATTGTGCATTTCCATTTTAGATGTGTACATTTTTCTTAAATCAAAACTTGAGTTTTCACTTTTTCCTTCATCTCGTAGACAAAAAACAGAATAGATGACAACGAAATGAAAATTTTAGACTCTGTGTATGGAGAAAATTTAAAGCAATAACAAACGTAAGTAAAGAAAATTTATTCACACACCACAAATGAAGAAAACAGTTTTCTCATCCAAGTTTGGGAAATTCCACTAGTTCAGCAACCCCAATAGGTTGGAATTTGATAAGAAAGAGATTTTTCTACACATGCTTTAAAAAATGGATATGCATGGCTCGAAACATGTTAAAGTTGCAAATAACCCATGGATCCAAACCTTTCAAAAAGAATAAAAAACTTCTCATTAAATTCTCAAGTGAACGTGCGGTGGGATATTTAACCGAGTCAAACCAGCCATTATTTTGCCCATTAACGAAAAGCTGACCTAGCGATCATTGATCAATGTAAACTGATTTATCATGCGTAACCGGCCACATTTTTTTAAGGAATGACTTTTGGGTTGGGATTCAACACTCAGTTTAAAATTCCCTCGCCTCCCCTTTTCCCGACGATTGCAAAACCTGATATATAAAGACTAAAACAAGTTTTAAATCCCTAAAAATTACACAAACTTTTTGGAAATATCTCTCTCCATATTTGTGCATTGTGCATTTCCATTTTAGATGTGTACATTTTTCTTAAATCAAAACTTGAGTTTTCACTTTTTCCTTCATCTCGAAGACAAAAAACAGAATAGATGACAACGAAATGAAAATTTTAGACTCTGTGTATGGAGAAAATTTAAAGCAATAACAAACGTAAGTAATGAAAATTTATTCACACACCACAAATGAAGAAAAAAGTTTTCTCATCCAAGTTTGGGAAATGCCACCAGTTCAGCAACCCCAATAGGTTGGAATTTGATAAGAAAGGGCTTTTTCTACACATGCTTTAAAAAATGGATATGCATGCTCGAAACATGTTAAAGTTGCAAATGACCCATGGATCCAAACCTTTCAAAAAGAATAAAAAACTACTCAATAAATTCTCAAGTGAACGTGCGGTGGGATATTTAACCGAGTCAAACAAGCCATTATTTTGCCCATTAACGAAAAGCTGACCTAGCGATCATTGATCATTGTAAACTGATTTATCATGCGTGACGGGCCACATTTTTTTAAGGAATGACTTTTGGGTTGGGATTCAACACTCAGTTTAAAATTCCCTCGCCTCCCCTTTTCCCGACGATTGTAAAACCTGATATATAAAGACTAAAACGAGTTTTAAATCCCTATAAAATTACACAAACTTTTTGGAAATATCTCTCTCCATATTTGTGCATTGTGCATTTCCATTTTAGATGTGTACATTTTTCTTAAATCAAAACTTGAGTTTCCACTTTTTCCTTCATCTCGTAGACAAAAAACAGAATAGATGACAACGAAATGAAAATTTTAGACTCTGTGTATGGAGAAAATTTAAAGCAATAACAAACGTAAGTAAAGAAAATTTATTCACACACCACAAATGAAGAAAAAAGTTTTCTCATCCAAGTTTGGGAAATTCCACTAGTTCAACAACCCCAATAGGTTGGAATTTGATAAGAAAGAGATTTTTCTACACATGCTTTAAAAAATGGATATGCATGGCTCGAAACGTGTTAAAGTTGCAAATGACCCATGGATCCAAACCTTTCAAAAAGAATAAAAAACTTCTCATTAAATTCTCAAGTGAACGTGCCGTGGGATATTTAACCGAGTCAAACAAGCATTTATTTTGCCCATTAACAAAAAGCTGACCTAGCGATCATTGATCATTGTAAACTGATTTATCATGCGTAACGGGCCACATTTTTTTAAGGAATGACTTTTGGGTTGGGATTCAACACTCAGTTTAAAATTCCCTCGCCTCCCTTTTTCCCGACGATTGCAAAACCTGATATATAAAGACTAAAACGAGTTTTAAATCCCTAAAAATTACACAAACTTTTTGGAAATATCTCTCTCCATATTTGTGCATTGTGCATTTCCATTTTAGATGTGTACATTTTTCTTAAATCAAAACTTTAGTTTTCACTTTTTCCTTCATCTCGTAGACAAAAAACAGAATAGATGACAACGAAATGAAAATTTTAGACTCTGTGTATGGAGAAAATTTAAAGCAATAACAAACGTAAGTAAAGAAAATTTATTCACACACCACAAATGAAGAAAACAGTTTTCTCATCCAAGTTTGGGAAATTCCACTAGTTCAGCAACCCCAATAGGTTGGAATTTGATAAGAAAGAGATTTTTCTATACATGCTTTAAAATATGGATATGGATGGCTCGAAACATGTTAAAGTTGCAAATGACCCATGGATCCAAACCTTTCAAAAAGAATAAAAAACTTCTCATTAAATTCTCAAGTGAACGTGCGGTGGGATATTTAACCGAGTCAAACAAGCCATTATTTTGCCTATTAACAAAAAGCTGACCTAGCGATCATTGATCATTGTAAACTGATTTATCATGCGTAACGGGCCGCATTTTTTTAAGGAATGACTTTTGGGTTGGGATTCAACACTCAGTTTAAAATTCCCTCGCCTCCCCTTTTCCCGACGATTGCAAAACCTGATATATAAAGACTAAAACGAGTTTTAAATCCCTAAAAATTACACAAACTTTTTGGAAATATCTCTCTCCATATTTGTGCATTGTGTATTTCCATTTTAGATGTGTACATTTTTCTTAAATCAAAACTTTAGTTTTCACTTTTTCCTTCATCTCGTAGACAAAAAACAGAATAGATGACAATGAAATGAAAATTTTAGACTCTGTGTATGGAGAAAATTTAAAGCAATAATAAACGTAAGTAAATAAAATTTATTCACACACCACAAATGAAGAAAAAAGTTTTCTCATCCAAGTTTGGGAAATTCCACTAGTTCAGCAACCCCAATAGGTTGGAATTTGATAAGAAAGAGATTTTTCTACACAAGCTTTAAAAAATGGATATGCATGGCTCGAAACATGTTAAAGTTTCAAATGACCCATGGATCCAAACCTTTCAAAAAGAATAAAAAATTTCTCATTAAATTCTCAAGTGAACGTGCGGTGGGATATTTAACCGAGTCAAACAAGCCATTATTTTGCCCATTAACAAAAAACTGACCTAGCGATCATTGATCATTGTAAACTGATTTATCATGCGTGACGGGCCACATTTTCTTAAGGAATGACTTTTTGGTTGGGATTCAACACTCAGTTTAAAATTCCCTCGCCTCCCCTTTTCCCGACGATTGCAAAACCTGATATATAAAGACTAAAACGAGTTTTAAATCCCTAAAAATTACACAAACTTTTTGGAAATATCTCTCTCCATATTTGTGCATTGTGCATTTCCATTTTAGATGTGTACATTTTTCTTAAATCAAAACTTGAGTTTTCACTTTTTCCTTCATCTCGTAGACAAAAAACAGAATAGATGACAACGAAATGAAAATTTTAGACTCTGTGTATGGAGAAAATTTAAAGCAATAACAAACGTAAGTAAAGAAAATTTATTCACACACCACAAATGAAGAAAAGAGTTTTCTCATCCAAGTTTGGGAAATTCCACTAGTTCAGCAACCCCAATAGGTTGGAATTTGATAAGAAAGAGATTTTTCTACACATGCTTTAAAAAATGGATATGCATGGCTCGAAACATGTTAAAGTTGCAAATAACCCATGGATCCAAACCTTTCAAAAAGAATAAAAAACTTCTCATTAAATTCTCAAGTGAACGTGCGGTGGGATATTTAACCGAGTCAAACCAGCCATTATTTTGCCCATTAACGAAAAGCTGACCTAGCGATCATTGATCAATGTAAACTGATTTATCATGCGTAACCGGCCACATTTTTTTAAGGAATGACTTTTGGGTTGGGATTCAACACTGAGTTTAAAATTCCCTCGCCTCCCCTTTTCCCGACGATTGCAAAACCTGATATATAAAGACTAAAACAAGTTTTAAATCCCTAAAAATTACACAAACTTTTTGGAAATATCTCTCTCCATATTTGTGCATTGTGCATTTCCATTTTAGATGTGTACATTTTTCTTAAATCAAAACTTGAGTTTTCACTTTTTCCTTCATCTCGAAGACAAAAAACAGAATAGATGACAACGAAATGAAAATTTTAGACTCTGTGTATGGAGAAAATTTAAAGCAATAACAAACGTAAGTAATGAAAATTTATTCACACACCACAAATGAAGAAAAAAGTTTTCTCATCCAAGTTTGGGAAATGCCACCAGTTCAGCAACCCCAATAGGTTGGAATTTGATAAGAAAGGGCTTTTTCTACACATGCTTTAAAAAATGGATATGCATGCTCGAAACATGTTAAAGTTGCAAATGACCCATGGATCCAAACCTTTCAAAAAGAATAAAAAACTTCTCAATAAATTCTCAAGTGAACGTGCGGTGGGATATTTAACCGAGTCAAACAAGCCATTATTTTGCCCATTAACGAAAAGCTGACCTAGCGATCATTGATCATTGTAAACTGATTTATCATGCGTGACGGGCCACATTTTTTTAAGGAATGACTTTTGGGTTGGGATTCAACACTCAGTTTAAAATTCCCTCGCCTCCCCTTTTCCCGACGATTGCAAGACCTGATATATAAAGACTAAAACGAGTTTTAAATCCCTAAAAATTACACAAACCTTTTGGAAATATCTCTCTCCATATTTGGGCATTGTGCATTTCCATTTTAGATGTGTACATTTTTCTTAAATCAAAACTTGAGTTTTCACTTTTTCCTTCATCTCGTAGACAAAAAACAGAATAGATGACAATGAAATGAAAATTTTAGACTCTGTGTATGGAGAAAATTTAAAGCAATAATAAACGTAAGTAAATAAAATTTATTCACACACCACAAATGAAGAAAAAAGTTTTCTCATCCAAGTTTGGGAAATTCCACTAGTTCAGCAACCCCAATAGGTTGGAATTTGATAAGAAAGAGATTTTTCTACACAAGCTTTAAAAAATGGATATGCATGGCTCGAAACATGTTAAAGTTTCAAATGACCCATGGATCCAAACCTTTCAAAAAGAATAAAAAATTTCTCATTAAATTCTCAAGTGAACTTGCGGTGGGATATTTAACCGAGTCAAACAAGCCATTATTTTGCCCATTAACAAAAAACTGACCTAGCGATCATTGATCATTGTAAACTGATTTATCATGCGTGACGGGCCACATTTTCTTAAGGAATGACTTTTTGGTTGGGATTCAACACTCAGTTTAAAATTCCCTCGCCTCCCCTTTTCCCGACGATTGCAAAACCTGATATATAAAGACTAAAACGAGTTTTAAATCCCTAAAAATTACACAAACTTTTTGGAAATATCTCTCTCCATATTTGTGCATTGTGCATTTCCATTTTAGATGTGTACATTTTTCTTAAATCAAAACTTGAGTTTTCACTTTTTCCTTCATCTCGTAGACAAAAAACAGAATAGATGACAACGAAATGAAAATTTTAGACTCTGTGTATGGAGAAAATTTAAAGCAATAACAAACGTAAGTAAAGAAAATTTATTCACACACCACAAATGAAGAAAAGAGTTTTCTCATCAAAGTTTGGGAAATTCCACTAGTTCAGCAACCCCAATAGGTTGGAATTTGATAAGAAAGAGATTTTTCTACACATGCTTTAAAAAATGGATATGCATGGCTCGAAACATGTTAAAGTTGCAAATAACCCATGGATCCAAACCTTTCAAAAAGAATAAAAAACTTCTCATTAAATTCTCTAGTGAACGTGCGGTGGGATATTTAACCGAGTCAAACCAGCCATTATTTTGCCCATTAACGAAAAGTTGACCTAGCGATCATTGATCAATGTAAACTGATTTATCATGCGTAACCGGCCACATTTTTTTAAGGAATGACTTTTGGGTTGGGATTCAACACTGAGTTTAAAATTCCCTCGCCTCCCCTTTTCCCGACGATTGCAAAACCTGATATATAAAGACTAAAACGAGTTTTAAATCCCTAAAAATTACACAAACTTTTTGGAAATATCTCTCTCCATATTTGTGCATTGTGCATTTCCATTTTAGATGTGTACATTTTTCTTAAATCAAAACTTTAGTTTTCACTTTTTCCTTCATCTCGTAGACAAAAAACAGAATAGATGACAACGAAATGAAAATTTTAGACTCTGTGTATGGAGAAAATTTAAAGCAATAACAAACGTAAGTAAAGAAAATTTATTCACACACCACAAATGAAGAAAACAGTTTTCTCATCCAAGTTTGGGAAATTCCACTAGTTCAGCAACCCCAATAGGTTGGAATTTGATAAGAAAGAGATTTTTCTATACATGCTTTAAAATATGGATATGCATGGCTCGAAACATGTTAAAGTTGCAAATGACCCATGGATCCAAACCTTTCAAAAAGAATAAAAAACTTCTCATTAAATTCTCAAGTGAACGTGCGGTGGGATATTTAACCAAGTCAAACAAGCCATTATTTTGCCATTAACGAAAAGCTGACCTAGCGATCATTGATCATTGTAAACTGATTTATCATGCGTAACGGGCCACATTTTTTTAAGGAATGACTTTTGGGTTGGGATTCAACACTCAGTTTAAAATTCCCTCGCCTCCCCTTTTCCCGACGATTGCAACACCTGATATATAAAGACTAAAACGAGTTTTAAATCCCTAAAAATTACACAAACTTTTTGGAAATATCTCTCTCCATATTTGTGCATTGTGCATTTCCATTTTAGATGTGTACATTTTTCTTAAATCAAAACTTGAGTTTTCACTTTTTCCTTCATCTCGAAGACAAAAAACAGAATAGATGACAACGAAATGAAAATTTTAGACTCTGTGTATGGAGAAAATTTAAAGCAATAACAAACGTAAGTAATGAAAATTTATTCACACACCACAAATGAAGAAAAAAGTTTTCTCATCCAAGTTTGGGAAATGCCACTAGTTCAGCAACCCCAATAGGTTGGAATTTGATAAGAAAGGGCTTTTTCTACACATGCTTTAAAAAATGGATATGCATGCTCGAAACATGTTAAAGTTGCAAATGACCCATGGATCCAAAACTTTCAAAAAGAATAAAAAACTTCTCATTAAATTCTCAAGTGAACGTGCGGTGGGATATTTAACCGAGTCAAACAAGCCATTATTTTGCCCATTAACGAAAAGCTGACCTAGCGATCATTGATCATTGTAAAAAGATTTATCATGCGTAACGGGCCACATTTTTTTAAGGAATGACTTTTGGGTTGGGATTCAACACTCAGTTTAAAATTCCCTCGCCTCCCCTTTTCCCGACTATTGCAAAACCTGATATATAAAGACTAAAACGAGTTTTAAATCCCTAAAAATTACACAAACTTTTTGGAAATATCTCTCTCCATATTTGTGCATTGTGCATTTCCATTTTAGATGTGTACATTTTTCTTAAATCAAAACTTGAGTTTTCACTTTTTCCCTCATCTCGTAGACAAAAAACAGAATAGATGACAACGAAATGAAAATTTTAGACTCTGTGTATGGAGAAAATTTAAAGCAATAACAAACGTAAGTAAAGAAAATTTATTCACACACCACAAATGAAGAAAAAAGTTTTCTCATCCAAGTTTGGGAAATTCCACTAGTTCAGCAACCCCATAGGTTGGAATTTGATAAGAAAGAGATTTTTCTACACATGCTTCAAAAAATGGATATGCATGGCTCGAAACATGTTAAAGTTGCAAATGACCCATGGATCCAAACCTTTCAAAAAGAATAAAAAACTTCTCATTAAATTCTCAAGTGAACGTGCGGTGGGATATTTAACCGAGTCAAACAAGCCATTATTTTGCCCATTAACGAAAAGCTGACCTAGCGATCATTGATCATTGTAAACTGATTTATCATGCGTAACGGGCCACATTTTTTCAAGGAATGACTTTTGGGTTTGGATTCAACACTCAGTTTAAAATTCCCTCGCCTCCCCTTTTCCCGACGATTGCAAAACCTGATATATAAAGACTAAAACGAGTTTTAAATCCCAATAAAATTACACAAACTTTTTGGAAATATATCTCTCCATATTTGTGCATTGTGCATTTCCATTTTAGATGTGTACATTTTTCTTAAATCAAAACTTGAGTTTTCACTTTTTCCTTCATCTCGTAGACAAAAAACAGAATAGATGACAACAAAATGAAAATTTTAGACTCTGTGTATGGAGAAAATTTAAAGCAATAACAAACGTAAGTAAAGAAAATTTATTCACACACCACAAATGAAGAAAAAAGTTTCCTCATCCAAGTTTGGGAAATTCCACTAGTTCAGCAACCCCAATAGGTTGGAATTTGATAAGAAAGGGATTTTTCTACACATGCTTTAAAAAATGGATATGCATGCTCGAAATATGTTAAAGTTGCAAATGACCCATGGATCAAAACCTTTCAAAAAGAATAAAAAACTTCTCATTAAATTCTCAAGTGAACGTGCGGTGGGATATTTAACCGAGTCAAACAAGCCATTATTTTGCCCATTAACAAAAAGCTGACCTAGCGATCATTGATCATTGTAAACTGATTTATCATGCGTAACGGGCCACATTTTCTTAAGGAATGACTTTTGGGTTGGGATTCAACACTCAGTTTAAAATTCCCTCGCCTCCCCTTTTCCTGACGATTGCAAGACCTGATATATAAAGACTAAAACGAGTTTTAAATCCCTAAAAATTACACAAACTTTTTGCAAATATCTCTCTCCATATTTGGGCATTGTGCATTTCCATTTTAGATGTGTACATTTTTCTTAAATCAAAACTTGAGTTTTCACTTTTTCCTTCATCTCGTAGACAAAAAACAGAATAGATGACAACGAAATGAAAATTTTAGACTCTGTGTATGGAGAAAATTTAAAGCAATAACAAACGTAAGTAAAGAAAATTTATTCACACACCACAAATGAAGAAAAAAGTTTTCTCATCCAAGTTTTGGAAATTCCACTAGTTCAGCAACCCCAATAGGTTGGAATTTGATAAGAAAGAGATTTTTCCACACATGCTTTAAAAAATGGATATGGATGGCTCGAAACATGTTAAAGTTGCAAATGACCCATGGATCCAAACCTTTCAAAAAGAATAAAAAACTTCTCATTAAATTCTCAAGTGAACGTGCGGTGGGATATTTAACCGAGTCAAACAAGCCATTATTTTGCCTATTAACAAAAAGCTGACCTAGCGATCATTGATCATTGTAAACTGATTTATCATGCGTAACGGGCCACATTTTTTTAAGGAATGACTTTTGGGTTGGGATTCAACACTCAGTTTAAAATTCCCTCGCCTCCCCTTTTCCCGACGATTGCAAAACCTGATATATAAAGACTAAAACGAGTTTTAAATCCCTAAAAATTACACAAACCTTTTGGAAATATCTCTCTCCATATTTGGGCATTGTGCATTTCCATTTTAGATGTGTACATTTTTCTTAAATCAAAACTTGAGTTTTCACTTTTTCCTTCATCTCGTAGACAAAAAACAGAATAGATGACAATGAAATGAAAATTTTAGACTCTGTGTATGGAGAAAATTTAAAGCAATAATAAACGTAAGTAAATAAAATTTATTCACACACCACAAATGAAGAAAAAAGTTTTCTCATCCAAGTTTGGGAAATTCCACTAGTTCAGCAACCCCAATAGGTTGGAATTTGATAAGAAAGAGATTTTTCTACACAAGCTTTAAAAAATGGATATGCATGGCTCGAAACATGTTAAAGTTTCAAATGACCCATGGATCCAAACCTTTCAAAAAGAATAAAAAATTTCTCATTAAATTCTCAAGTGAACGTGCGGTGGGATATTTAACCGAGTCAAACAAGCCATTATTTTGCCCATTAACGAAAAACTGACCTAGCGATCATTGATCATTGTAAACTGATTTATCATGCGTGACGGGCCACATTTTCTTAAGGAATGACTTTTTGGTTGGGATTCAACACTCAGTTTAAAATTCCCTCGCCTCCCCTTTTCCCGACGATTGCAAAACCTGATATATAAAGACTAAAACGAGTTTTAAATCCCTAAAAATTACACAAACTTTTCGGAAATATCTCTCTCCATATTTGTGCATTGTGCATTTCCATTTTAGATGTGTACATTTTTCTTAAATCAAAACTTGAGTTTTCACTTTTTCCTTCATCTCGTAGACAAAAAACAGAATAGATGACAACGAAATGAAAATTTTAGACTCTGTGTATGGAGAAAATTTAAAGCAATAACAAACGTAAGTAAAGAAAATTTATTCACACACCACAAATGAAGAAAAGAGTTTTCTCATCCAAGTTTGGGAAATTCCACTAGTTCAGCAACCCCAATAGGTTGGAATTTGATAAGAAAGAGATTTTTCTACACATGCTTTAAAAAATGGATATGCATGGCTCGAAACGTGTTAAAGTTGCAAATAACCCATGGATCCAAACCTTTCAAAAAGAATAAAAAACTTCTCATTAAATTCTCAAGTGAACGTGCGGTGGGATATTTAACCGAGTCAAACCAGCCATTATTTTGCCCATTAACGAAAAGCTGACCTAGCGATCATTGATCAATGTAAACTGATTTATCATGCGTAACCGGCCACATTTTTTTAAGGAATGACTTTTGGGTTGGGATTCAACACTGAGTTTAAAATTCCCTCGCCTCCCCTTTTCCCGACGATTGCAAAACCTGATATATAAAGACTAAAACGAGTTTTAAATCCCTAAAAATTACACAAACTTTTTGGAAATATCTCTCTCCATATTTGTGCATTGTGCATTTCCATTTTAGATGTGTACATTTTTCTTAAATCAAAACTTTAGTCTTCACTTTTTCCTTCATCTCGTAGACAAAAAACAGAATAGATGACAACGAAATGAAAATTTTAGACTCTGTGTATGGAGAAAATTTAAAGCAACAACAAACGTAAGTAATGAAAATTTATTCACACACCAAAAATGAAGAAAAAATTTTCCTCATCCAAGTTTGGGAAATTCCACTAGTTCAGCAACCCCAATAGGTTGGAATTTGATAAGAAAGGGATTTTTCTACACATGCTTTAAAAAATGGATATGCATGCTCGAAACATGTTAAAGTTGCAAATGACCCATGGATCCAAACCTTTCAAAAAGAATAAAAAACTTCTCAATAAATTCTCAAGTGAACGTGCGGTGGGATATTTAACCGAGTCAAACAAGCCATTATTTTGCCCACTAACGAAAAGCTGACCTAGCGATCATTGATCATTGTAAACTGATTTATCATGCGTGACGGGCCACATTTTTTTAAGGAATGACTTTTGGGTTGGGATTCAACACTCAGTTTAAAATTCCCTCGCCTCCCCTTTTCCCGACGATTGTAAAACCTGATATATAAAGACTAAAACGAGTTTTAAATCCCTATAAAATTACACAAACTTTTTGGAAATATCTCTCTCCATATTTGTGCATTGTGCATTTCCATTTTAGATGTGTACATTTTTCTTAAATCAAAACTTGAGTTTTCACTTTTTCCTTCATCTCGTAGACAAAAAACAGAATAGATGACAACGAAATGAAAATTTTAGACTCTGTGTATGGAGAAAATTTAAAGCAATAACAAACGTAAGTAAAGAAAAATTATTCACACACCACAAATGAAGAAAAAAGTTTTCTCATCCAAGTTTGGGAAATTCCACTAGTTCAACAACCCCAATAGGTTGGAATTTGATAAGAAAGAGATTTTTCTACACATGCTTTAAAAAATGGATATGCATGGCTCGAAACATGTTAAAGTTGCAAATGACCCATGGATCCAAACCTTTCAAAAAGAATAAAAAACTTCTCATTAAATTCTCAAGTGAACGTGCCGTGGGATATTTAACCGAGTCAAACAAGCCATTATTTTGCCCATTAACAAAAAGCTGACCTAGCGATCATTGATCATTGTAAACTGATTTATCATGCGTAACGGGCCACATTTTTTTAAGGAATGACTTTTGGGTTGGGATTCAACACTCAGTTTAAAATTCCCTCGCCTCCCCTTTTCCCGACGATTGCAAAACCTGATATATAAAGACTAAAACGAGTTTTAAATCCCTAAAAATTACACAAACCTTTTGGAAATATCTCTCTCCATATTTGGGCATTGTGCATTTCCATTTTAGATGTGTACATTTTTCTTAAATCAAAACTTGAGTTTTCACTTTTTCCTTCATCTCGTAGACAAAAAACAGAATAGATGACAATGAAATGAAAATTTTAGACTCTGTGTATGGAGAAAATTTAAAGCAATAATAAACGTAAGTAAATAAAATTTATTCACACACCACAAATGAAGAAAAAAGTTTTCTCATCCAAGTTTGGGAAATTCCACTAGTTCAGCAACCCCAATAGGTTGGAATTTGATAAGAAAGAGATTTTTCTACACAAGCTTTAAAAAATGGATATGCATGGCTCGAAACATGTTAAAGTTTCAAATGACCCATGGATCCAAACCTTTCAAAAAGAATAAAAAATTTCTCATTAAATTCTCAAGTGAACGTGCGGTGGGATATTTAACCGAGTCAAACAAGCCATTATTTTGCCCATTAACGAAAAACTGACCTAGCGATCATTGATCATTGTAAACTGATTTATCATGCGTGACGGGCCACATTTTCTTAAGGAATGACTTTTTGGTTGGGATTCAACACTCAGTTTAAAATTCCCTCGCCTCCCCTTTTCCCGACGATTGCAAAACCTGATATATAAAGACTGAAACGAGTTTTAAATCCCTAAAAATTACACAAACTTTTCGGAAATATCTCTCTCCATATTTGTGCATTGTGCATTTCCATTTTAGATGTGTACATTTTTCTTAAATCAAAACTTGAGTTTTCACTTTTTCCTTCATCTCGTAGACAAAAAACAGAATAGATGACAACGAAATGAAAATTTTAGACTCTGTGTATGGAGAAAATTTAAAGCAATAACAAACGTAAGTAAAGAAAATTTATTCACACACCACAAATGAAGAAAAGAGTTTTCTCATCCAAGTTTGGGAAATTCCACTAGTTCAGCAACCCCAATAGGTTGGAATTTGATAAGAAAGAGATTTTTCTACACATGCTTTAAAAAATGGATATGCATGGCTCGAAACATGTTAAAGTTGCAAATAACCCATGGATCCAAACCTTTCAAAAAGAATAAAAAACTTCTCATTAAATTCTCAAGTGAACGTGCGGTGGGATATTTAACCGAGTCAAACCAGCCATTATTTTGCCCATTAACGAAAAGCTGACCTAGCGATCATTGATCAATGTAAACTGATTTATCATGCGTAACCGGCCACATTTTTTTAAGGAATGACTTTTGGGTTGGGATTCAACACTGAGTTTAAAATTCCCTCGCCTCCCCTTTTCCCGACGATTGCAAAACCTGATATATAAAGACTAAAACGAGTTTTAAATCCCTAAAAATTACACAAACTTTTTGGAAATATCTCTCTCCATATTTGTGCATTGTGCATTTCCATTTTAGATGTGTACATTTTTCTTAAATCAAAACTTTAGTCTTCACTTTTTCCTTCATCTCGTAGACAAAAAACAGAATAGATGACAACGAAATGAAAATTTTAGACTCTGTGTATGGAGAAAATTTAAAGCAACAACAAACGTAAGTAATGAAAATTTATTCACACACCAAAAATGAAGAAAAAATTTTCCTCATCCAAGTTTGGGAAATTCCACTAGTTCAGCAACCCCAATAGGTTGGAATTTGATAAGAAAGGGATTTTTCTACACATGCTTTAAAAAATGGATATGCATGCTCGAAACATGTTAAAGTTGCAAATGACCCATGGATCCAAACCTTTCAAAAAGAATAAAAAACTTCTCAATAAATTCTCAAGTGAACGTGCGGTGGGATATTTAACCGAGTCAAACAAGCCATTATTTTGCCCACTAACGAAAAGCTGACCTAGCGATCATTGATCATTGTAAACTGATTTATCATGCGTGACGGGCCACATTTTTTTAAGGAATGACTTTTGGGTTGGGATTCAACACTCAGTTTAAAATTCCCTCGCCTCCCCTTTTCCCGACGATTGTAAAACCTGATATATAAAGACTAAAACGAGTTTTAAATCCCTATAAAATTACACAAACTTTTTGGAAATATCTCTCTCCATATTTGTGCATTGTGCATTTCCATTTTAGATGTGTACATTTTTCTTAAATCAAAACTTGAGTTTTCACTTTTTCCTTCATCTCGTAGACAAAAAACAGAATAGATGACAACGAAATGAAAATTTTAGACTCTGTGTATGGAGAAAATTTAAAGCAATAACAAACGTAAGTAAAGAAAAATTATTCACACACCACAAATGAAGAAAAAAGTTTTCTCATCCAAGTTTGGGAAATTCCACTAGTTCAACAACCCCAATAGGTTGGAATTTGATAAGAAAGAGATTTTTCTACACATGCTTTAAAAAATGGATATGCATGGCTCGAAACATGTTAAAGTTGCAAATGACCCATGGATCCAAACCTTTCAAAAAGAATAAAAAACTTCTCATTAAATTCTCAAGTGAACGTGCCGTGGGATATTTAACCGAGTCAAACAAGCCATTATTTTGCCCATTAACAAAAAGCTGACCTAGCGATCATTGATCATTGTAAACTGATTTATCATGCGTAACGGGCCACATTTTTTTAAGGAATGACTTTTGGGTTGGGATTCAACACTCAGTTTAAAATTCCCTCGCCTCCCCTTTTCCCGACGATTGCAAAACCTGATATATAAAGACTAAAACGAGTTTTAAATCCCTAAAAATTACACAAACTTTTTGGAAATATCTCTCTCCATATTTGTGCATTGTGCATTTCCATTTTAGATGTGTACATTTTTCTTAAATCAAAACTTGAGTTTTCACTTTTTCCTTCATCTCGTAGACAAAAAACAGAATAGATGACAACGAAATGAAAATTTTAGACTCTGTGTATGGAGAAAATTTAAAGCAATAACAAACGTAAGTAAAGAAAATTTATTCACACACCACAAATGAAGAAAAGAGTTTTCTCATCCAAGTTTGGGAAATTCCACTAGTTCAGCAACCCCAATAGGTTGGAATTTGATAAGAAAGAGATTTTTCTACACATGCTTTAAAAAATGGATATGCATGGCTCGAAACATGTTAAAGTTGCAAATAACCCATGGATCCAAACGTTTCAAAAAGAATAAAAAACTTCTCATTAAATTCTCAAGTGAACGTGCGGTGGGATATTTAACCGAGTCAAACCAGCCATTATTTTGCCCATTAACGAAAAGCTGACCTAGCGATCATTGATCAATGTAAACTGATTTATCATGCGTAACGGGCCACATTTTTTTAAGGAATGACTTTTGGGTTGGGATTCAACACTGAGTTTAAAATTCCCTCGCCTCCCCTTTTCCCGACGATTGCAAAACCTGATATATAAAGACTAAAACGAGTTTTAAATCCCTAAAAATTACACAAACTTTTTGGAAATATCTCTCTCCATATTTGTGCATTGTGCATTTCCATTTTAGATGTGTATATTTTTCTTAAATCAAAACTTTAGTCTTCACTTTTTCCTTCATCTCGTAGACAAAAAACAGAATAGATGACAACGAAATGAAAATTTTAGACTCTGTGTATGGAGAAAATTCAAAGCAACAACAAACGTAAGTTATGAAAATTTATTCACACACCACAAATGAAGAAAAAATTTTCCTCATCCAAGTTTGGGAAATTCCACTAGTTCAGCAACCCCAATAGGTTGGAATTTGATAAGAAAGAGATTTTTCTACACATGCTTCAAAAAATGGATATGCATGGCTCGAAACATGTTAAAGTTTCAAATGACCCATGGATCCAAACCTTTCAAAAAGAATAAAAAATTTCTCATTAAATTATCAAGTGAACGTGCGGTGGGATATTTAACCGAGTCAAACAAGCCATTATTTTGCCCATTAACAAAAAACTGACCTAGCGATCATTGATCATTGTAAACTGATTTATCATGCGTGACGGGCCACATTTTTTTAAGGAATGACTTTTGGGTTGGGATTCAACACTCAGTTTAAAATTCCCTCGCCTCCCCTTTTCCCGACGATTGCAAAACCTGATATATAAAGACTAAAACGAGTTTTAAATCCCTAAAAATTACACAAACTTTTTGGAAATATCTCTCTCCATATTTGTGCATTGTGCATTTCCATTTTAGATGTGTACATTTTTCTTAAATCAAAACTTGAGTTTTCACTTTTTCCTTCATCTCGTAGACAAAAAACAGAATAGATGACAACGAAATGAAAATTTTAGACTCTGTGTATGGAGAAAATTTAAAGCAATAACAAACGTAAGTAAAGAAAATTTATTCACACACCACAAATGAAGAAAAGATTTTTCTCATCCAAGTTTGGGAAATTCCACTAGTTCAGCAACCCCAATAGGTTGGAATTTGATAAGAAAGAGATTTTTCTACACATGCTTTAAAAAATGGATATGCATGGCTCGAAACATGTTAAAGTTGCAAATAACCCATGGATCCAAACCTTTCAAAAAGAATAAAAAACTTCTCATTAAATTCTCAAGTGAACGTGCGGTGGGATATTTAACCGAGTCAAACCAGCCATTATTTTGCCCATTAACGAAAAGCTGACCTAGCGATCATTGATCAATGTAAACTGATTTATCATGAGTAACCGGCCACATTTTTTTAAGGAATGACTTTTGGGTTGGGATTCAACACTGAGTTTAAATTTCCCTCGCCTCCCCTTTTCCCGACGATTGCAAAACCTGATATATAAAGACTAAAACGAGTTTTAAATCCCTAAAAATTACACAAACTTTTTGGAAATATCTCTCTCCATACTTGTGCATTGTGCATTTCCATTTTAGATGCGTACATTTTTCTTAAATCAAAACTTTAGTCTTCACTTTTTCCTTCATCTCGTAGACAAAAAACAGAATAGATGAAAACGAAATGAAAATTTTAGACTCTGTGTATGGAGAAAATTTAAAGCAACAACAAACGTAAGTAATGAAAATTTATTCACACACCACAAATGAAGAAAAAATTTTCCTCATCCAAGTTTGGGAAATTCCACTAGTTCAGCAACCCCAATAGGTTGGAATTTGATAAGAAATGGATTTTTCTACACATGCTTTAAAAAATGGATATGCATGCTCGAAACATGTTAAAGTTGCAAATGACCCATGGATCCAAACCTTTCAAAAAGAATAAAAAACTTCTCATTAAATTCTCAAGTGAACGTGCCGTGGGATATTTAACCGAGTCAAACAAGCCATTATTTTGCCCATTAACAAAAAGCTGACCTAGCGATCATTGATCATTGTAAACTGATTTATCATGCGTAACGGGCCACATTTTTTTAAGGAATGACTTTTGGGTTGGGATTCAACACTCAGTTTAAAATTCCCTCGCCTCCCCTTTTCCCGACGATTGCAAAACCTAATATATAAAGACTAAAAGGAGTTTTAAATCCCTAAAAATTACACAAACTTTTTGGAAATATCTCTCTCCATATTTGTGCATTGTGCATTTCCATTTTAGATGTGTACATTTTTCTTAAATCAAAACTTTAGTTTTCACTTTTTCCTTCATCTCGTAGACAAAAAACAGAATAGATGACAACGAAATGAAAATTTTAGACTCTGTGTATGGAGAAAATTTAAAGCAATAACAAACGTAAGTAAAGAAAATTTATTCACACACCACAAATGAAGAAAACAGTTTTCTCATCCAAGTTTGGGAAATTCCACTAGTTCAGCAACCCCAATAGGTTGGAATTTGATAAGAAAGAGATTTTTCTATACATGCTTTAAAATATGGATATGCATGGCTCGAAACATGTTAAAGTTGCAAATGACCCATGGATCCAAACCTTTCAAAAAGAATAAAAAACTTCTCATTAAATTCTCAAGTGAACGTGCGGTGGGATATTTAACCAAGTCAAACAAGCCATTATTTTGCCATTAACGAAAAGCTGACCTAGCGATCATTGATCATTGTAAACTGATTTATCATGCGTAACGGGCCACATTTTTTTAAGGAATGACTTTTGGGTTGGGATGCAACACTCAGTTTAAAATTCCCTCGCCTCCCCTTTTCCCGACGATTGCAACACCTGATATATAAAGACTAAAACGAGTTTTAAATCCCTAAAAATTACACAAACTTTTTGGAAATATCTCTCTCCATATTTGTGCATTGTGCATTTCCATTTTAGATGTGTACATTTTTCTTAAATCAAAACTTGAGTTTTCACTTTTTCCTTCATCTCGAAGACAAAAAACAGAATAGATGACAACGAAATGAAAATTTTAGACTCTGTGTATGGAGAAAATTTAAAACAATAACAAACGTAAGTAATGAAAATTTATTCACACACCACAAATGAAGAAAAAAGTTTCCTCATCCAAGTTTGGGAAATTCCACTAGTTCAGCAACCCCAATAGGTTGGAATTTGATAAGAAAGGGATTTTTCTACATATGCTTTAAAAAATGGATATGCATGCTCGAAACATGTTAAAGTTGCAAATGACCCATGGATCCAAAACTTTCAAAAAGAATAAAAAACTTCTCATTAAATTCTCAAGTGAACGTGCGGTGGGATATTTAACCGAGTCAAACAAGCCATTATTTTGCCCATTAACGAAAAGCTGACCTAGCGATCATTGATCATTGTAAAATGATTTATCATGCGTAACGGGCCACATTTTTTTAAGGAATGACTTTTGGGTTGGGATTCAACACTCAGTTTAAAATTCCCTCGCCTCCCCTTTTCCCGACTATTGCAAAACCTGATATATAAAGACTAAAACGAGTTTTAAATCCCTAAAAATTACACAAACTTTTTGGAAATATCTCTCTCCATATTTGTGCATTGTGCATTTCCATTTTAGATGTGTACATTTTTCTTAAATCAAAACTTGAGTTTTCACTTTTTCCCTCATCTCGTAGACAAAAAACAGAATAGATGACAACGAAATGAAAATTTTAGACTCTGTGTATGGAGAAAATTTAAAGCAATAACAAACGTAAGTAAAGAAAATTTATTCACACACCACAAATGAAGAAAAAAGTTTTCTCATCCAAGTTTGGGAAATTCCACTAGTTCAGCAACCCCAATAGGTTGGAATTTGATAAGAAAGGGATTTCTCTACACAAGCTTTAAAAAATGGATATGCATGGCTCGAAACATGTTAAAGTTTCAAATGACCCATGGATCCAAACCTTTCAAAAAGAATAAAAAATTTCTCATTAAATTCTCAAGTGAACGTGCGGTGGGATATTTAACCGAGTCAAACAAGCCATTATTTTGCCCATTAACAAAAAACTGACCTAGCGATCATTGATCATTGTAAACTGATTTATCATGCGTGACGGGCCACATTTTTTTAAGGAATGACTTTTGGGTTGGGATTCAACACTCAGTTTAAAATTCCCTCGCCTCCCCTTTTCCCGACGATTGCAAAACCTGATATATAAAGACTAAAACGAGTTTTAAATCCCTAAAAATTACACAAACTTTTTGGAAATATCTCTCTCCATATTTGTGCATTGTGCATTTCCATTTTAGATGTGTACATTTTTCTTAAATCAAAACTTGAGTTTTCACTTTTTCCTTCATCTCGTAGACAAAAAACAGAAAAGATGACAACGAAATGAAAATTTTAGACTCTGTGTATGGAGAAAATTTAAAGCAATAACAACCGTAAGTAAAGAAAATTTATTCACACACCACAAATGAAGAAAAAAGTTTTCTCATCCAAGTTTGGGAAATTCCACTAGTTCAGCAACCCCAATAGGTTGGAATTTGATAAGAAAGAGATTTTTCTACACATGCTTCAAAAAATGGATATGCATGGCTCGAAACATGTTAAAGTTGCAAATGACCCATGGATCCAAACCTTTCAAAAAGAATAAAAAACTTCTCATTAAATTCTCAAGTGAACGTGCGGTGGGATATTTAACCGAGTCAAACAAGCCATTATTTTGCCCATTAACGAAAAGCTGACCTAGCGATCATTGATCATTGTAAACTGATTTATCATGCGTAACGGGCCACATTTTTTCAAGGAATGACTTTTGGGTTTGGATTCAACACTCAGTTTAAAATTCCCTCGCCTCCCCTTTTCCCGACGATTGCAAAACCTGATATATAAAGACTAAAACGAGTTTTAAATCCCAATAAAATTACACAAAATTTTTGGAAATATCTCTCTCTATATTTGTGCATTGTGCATTTCCATTTTAGATGTGTACATTTTTCTTAAATCAAAACTTGAGTTTTCACTTTTTCCTTCATCTCGTAGACAAAAAACAGAATAGATGACAACGAAATGAAAATTTTAGACTCTGTGTATGGGGAAAATTTAAAGCAATAACAAACGTAAGTAAAGAAAATTTATTCACACACCACAAATGAAGAAAAAAGTTTCCTCATCCAAGTTTGGGAAATTCCACTAGTTCAGCAACCCCAATAGGTTGGAATTTGATAAGAAAGAGAATTTTCTACACATGCTTTAAAAAATGGATATGCATGCTCGAAACATGTTAAAGTTGCAAATGACCCATGGATCCAAACCTTTCAAAAAGAATAAAAACTTCTCATTAAATTCTCAAGTGAACGTGCGGTGGGATATTTAACCGAGTCAAACAAGCCATTATTTTGCCCATTAACGAAAAGCTGACCTAGCGATCATTGATCATTGTAAACTGATTTATCATGCGTAACGGGCCACATTTTTTCAAGGAATGACTTTTGGGTTTGGATTCAACACTCAGTTTAAAATTCCCTCGCCTCCCCTTTTCCCGACGATTGCAAAACCTGATATATAAAGACTAAAACGAGTTTTAAATCCCAATAAAATTACACTAACTTTTTGGAAATATCTCTCTCCATATTTGGGCATTGTGCATTTCCATTTTAGATGTGTACATTTTTCTTAAATCAAAACTTGAGTTTTCACTTTTTCCTTCATCTCGTAGACAAAAAACAGAATAGATGACAACGAAATGAAAATTTTAGACTCTGTGTATGGAGAAAATTTAAAGCAATAACAAACGTAAGTAAAGAAAATTTATTCACACACCACAAATGAAGAAAACAGTTTCCTCATCCAAGTTTGGGAAATTCCACTAGTTCAGCAACCCCAATAGGTTGGAATTTGATAAGAAAGGGATTTTTCTACACATGCTTTAAAATATGGATATGCATGGCTCGAAACATGTTAAAGTTGCAAATGACCCATGGATCCAAACCTTTCAAAAAGAATAAAAAACTTCTCATTAAATTCTCAAGTGAACGTGCGGTGGGATATTTAACCGAGTCAAACAAGCCATTATTTTGCCATTAACGAAAAGCTGACCTAGCGATCATTGATCATTGTAAACTGATTTATCATGCGTAACGGGCCACATTTTTTTAAGGAATGACTTTTGGGTTGGGATTCAACACTCAGTTTAAAATTCCCTCGCCTCCCCTTTTCCCGACGATTGCAACACCTGATATATAAAGACTAAAACGAGTTTTAAATCCCTAAAAATTACACAAACTTTTTGGAAATATCTCTCTCCGTATTTGTGCATTGTGCATTTCCATTTTAGATGTGTACATTTTTCTTAAATCAAAACTTGAGTTTTCACTTTTTCCTTCATCTCGAAGACAAAAAACAGAATAGATGACAACGAAATGAAAATTTTAGACTCTGTGTATGGAGAAAATTTAAAGCAATAACAAACGTAAGTAATGAAAATTTATTCACACACCACAAATGAAGAAAAAAGTTTCCTCATCCAAGTTTGGGAAATTCCACTAATTCAGCAACCCCAATAGGTTGGAATTTGATAAGAAAGAGATTTTTCTATACATGCTTTAAAAAATGGATATGCATGCTCGAAACATGTTAAAGTTGCAAATGACCCATGGATCCAAAACTTTCAAAAAGAATTAAAAACTTCTCATTAAATTCTCAAGTGAACGTGCGGTGGGATATTTAACCGAGTCAAACAAGCCATTATTTTGCCCATTAACGAAAAGCTGACCTAGCGATCATTGATCATTGTAAAATGATTTATCCTGCGTAACGGGCCACATTTTTTTAAGGAATGACTTTTGGGTTGGGATTCAACACTCAGTTTAAAATTCCCTCGCCTCCCCTTTTCCCGACTATTGCAACACCTGATATATAAAGACTAAAACGAGTTTTAAATCCCTAAAAATTACACAAACTTTTTGGAAATATCTCTCTCCATATTTGTGCATTGTGCATTTCCATTTTAGATGTGTACATTTTTCTTAAATCAAAACTTGAGTTTTCACTTTTTCCCTCATCTCGTAGACAAAAAACAGAATAGATGACAACGAAATGAAAATTTTAGACTCTGTGTATGGAGAAAATTTAAAGCAATAACAAACGTAAGTAAAGAAAATTTATTCACATACCACAAATGAAGAAAAAAGTTTTCTCATCCAAGTTTGGGAAATTCCACTAGTTCAGCAACCCCAATAGGTTGGAATTTGATAAGAAAGAGATTTTTCTACACATGCTTCAAAAAATGGATATACATGGCTCAAAACATGTTAAAGGTGCAAATGACCCATGGATCCAAACCTTTCAAAAAGAATAAAAAACTTCTCATTAAATTCTCAAGTGAACGTGCGGTGGGATATTTAACCGAGTCAAACAAGCCATTATTTTGCCCATTAACGAAAAGCTGACCTAGCGATCATTGATCATTGTAAACTGATTTATCATGCGTAACGGGCCACATTTTTTCAAGGAATGACTTTTGGGTTTGGATTCAACACTCAGTTTAAAATTCCCTCGCCTCCCCTTTTCCCGACGATTGCAAAACCTGATATATAAAGACTAAAACGAGTTTTAAATCCCAATAAAATTACACTAACTTTTTGGAAATATCTCTCTCCATATTTGTGCATTGTGCATTTCCATTTTAGATGTGTACATTTTTCTTAAATCAAAACTTGAGTTTTCACTTTTTCCTTCATCTCGTAGACAAAAAACAGAATAGATGACAACGAAATGAAAATTTTAGACTCTGTGTATGGAGAAAATTTAAAGCAATAACAAACGTAAGTAAAGAAAATTTATTCACACACCACAAATGAAGAAAAAAGTTTTCTCATCCAAGTTTGGGAAATTCCACTAGTTCAGCAACCCCAATAGGTTGGAATTTGATAAGAAAGGGATTTCTCTACACAAGCTTTAAAAAATGGATATGCATGGCTCGAAACATGTTAAAGTTTCAAATGACCCATGGATCCAAACCTTTCAAAAAGAATAAAAAATTTCTCATTAAATTCTCAAGTGAACGTGCGGTGGGATATTTAACCGAGTCAAACAAGCCATTATTTTGCCCATTAACAAAAAACTGACCTAGCGATCATTGATCATTGTAAACTGATTTATCATGCGTGACGGGCCACATTTTTTTAAGGAATGACTTTTGGGTTGGGATTCAACACTCAGTATAAAATTCCCTCGCCTCCCCTTTTCCCGACGATTGCAAAACCTGATATATAAAGACTAAAACGAGTTTTAAATCCCTAAAAATTACACAAACTTTTTGGAAATATCTCTCTCCATATTTGTGCATTGTGCATTTCCATTTTTGATGTGTACATTTTTCTTAAATCAAAACTTGAGTTTTCACTTTTTCCTTCATCTCGTAGACAAAAAACAGAAAAGATGACAACGAAATGAAAATTTTAGACTCTGTGTATGGAGAAAATTTAAAGCAATAACAACCGTAAGTAAAGAAAATTTATTCACACACCACAAATGAAGAAAAATGTTTTCTCATCCAAGTTTGGGAAATTCCACTAGTTCAGCAACCCCAATAGGTTGGAATTTGATAAGAAAGAGATTTTTCTACACATGCTTCAAAAAATGGATATGCATGGCTCGAAACATGTTAAAGTTGCAAATGACCCATGGATCCAAACCTTTCAAAAAGAATAAAAAACTTCTCATTAAATTCTCAAGTGAACGTGCGGTGGGATATTTAACCGAGTCAAACAAGCCATTATTTTGCCCATTAACGAAAAGCTGACCTAGCGATCATTGATCATTGTAAACTGATTTATCATGCGTAAAGGGCCACATTTTTTCAAGGAATGACTTTTGGGTTTGGATTCAACACTCAGTTTAAAATTCCCTCGCCTCCCCTTTTCCCGACGATTGCAAAACCTGATATATAAAGACTAAAACGAGTTTTAAATCCCAATAAAATTACACAAAATTTTTGGAAATATCTCTCTCTATATTTGTGCATTGTGCATTTCCATTTTAGATGTGTACATTTTTCATAAATCAAAACTTGAGTTTTCACTTTTTCCTTCATCTCGTAGACAAAAAATAGAATAGATGACAACGAAATGAAAATTTTAGACTCTGTGTATGGGGAAAATTTAAAGCAATAACAAACGTAAGTAAAGAAAATTTATTCACACACCACAAATGAAGAAAAAAGTTTCCTCATCCAAGTTTGGGAAATTCCACTAGTTCAGCAACCCCAATAGGTTGGAATTTGATAAGAAAGAGATTTTTCTACACATGCTTTAAAAAATGGATATGCATGCTCGAAACATGTTAAAGTTGCAAATGACCCATGGATCCAAACCTTTCAAAAAGAATAAAAAACTTCTCATTAAATTCTCAAGTGAACGTGCGGTGGGATATTTAACCGAGTCAAACCAGCCATTATTTTGCCCATTAACAAAAAGCTGACCTAGCGATCATTGATCATTGTAAACTGATTCATCATGCGTAACGGGCCACATTTTTTTAAGGAATGACTTTTGGGTTGGGATTCAACACTCAGTTTAAAATTCCCTCGCCTCCCCTTTTCCCGACGATTGCAAGACCTAATATATAAAGACTAAAACGAGTTTTAAATCCCTAAAAATTACACAAACTTTTTGGAAATATCTCTCTCCATATTTGGGCATTGTGCATTTCCATTTTAGATGTGTACATTTTTCTTAAATCAAAACTTGAGTTTTCACTTTTTCCTTCATCTCGTAGACAAAAAACAGAATAGATGACAACGAAATGAAAATTTTAGACTCTGTGTATGGAGAAAATTTAAAGCAATAACAAACGTAAGTAAAGAAAATTTATTCACACACCACAAATGAAGAAAACAGTTTCCTCATCCAAGTTTGGGAAATTCCACTAGTTCAGCAACCCCAATAGGTTGGAATTTGATAAGAAAGGGATTTTTCTACACATGCTTTAAAATATGGATATGCATGGCTCGAAACATGTTAAAGTTGCAAATGACCCATGGATCCAAACCTTTCAAAAAGAATAAAAAACTTCTCATTAAATTCTCAAGTGAACGTGCGGTGGGATATTTAACCGAGTCAAACAAGCCATTATTTTGCCATTAACGAAAAGCTGACCTAGCGATCATTGATCATTGTAAACTGATTTATCATGCGTAACGGGCCACATTTTTTTAAGGAATGACTTTTGGGTTGGGATTCAACACTCAGTTTAAAATTCCCTCGCCTCCCCTTTTCCCGACGATTGCAACACCTGATATATAAAGACTAAAACGAGTTTTAAATCCCTAAAAATTACACAAACTTTTTGGAAATATCTCTCTCCATATTTGTGCATTGTGCATTTCCATTTTAGATGTGTACATTTTTCTTAAATCAAAACTTGAGTTTTCACTTTTTCCTTCATCTCGAAGACAAAAAACAGAATAGATGACAACGAAATGAAAATTTTAGACTCTGTGTATGGAGAAAATTTAAAGCAATAACAAACGTAAGTAATGAAAATTTATTCACACACCACAAATGAAGAAAAAAGTTTCCTCATCCAAGTTTGGGAAATTCCACTAATTCAGCAACCCCAATAGGTTGGAATTTGATAAGAAAGAGATTTTTCTATACATGCTTTAAAAAATGGATATGCATGCTCGAAACATGTTAAAGTTGCAAATGACCCATGGATCCAAAACTTTCAAAAAGAATAAAAAACTTCTCATTAAATTCTCAAGTGAACGTGCGGTGGGATATTTAACCGAGTCAAACAAGCCATTATTTTGCCCATTAACGAAAAGCTGACCTAGCGATCATTGATCATTGTAAAATGATTTATCATGCGTAACGGGCCACATTTTTTTAAGGAATGACTTTTGGGTTGGGATTCAACACTCAGTTTAAAATTCCCTCGCCTCCCCTTTTCCCGACGATTGCAACACCTGATATATAAAGACTAAAACGAGTTTTAAATCCCTAAAAATTACACAAACTTTTTGGAAATATCTCTCTCCATATTTATGCATTGTGCATTTCCATTTTAGATGTGTACATTTTTCTTAAATCAAAACTTGAGTTTTCACTTTTTCCCTCATCTCGTAGACAAAAAACAGAATAGATGACAACGAAATGAAAATTTTAGACTCTGTGTATGGAGAAAATTTAAAGCAATAACAAACGTAAGTAAAGAAAATTTATTCACATACCACAAATGAAGAAAAAAGTTTTCTCATCCAAGTTTGGGAAATTCCACTAGTTCAGCAACCCCAATAGGTTGGAATTTGATAAGAAAGAGATTTTTCTACACATGCTTCAAAAAATGGATATACATGGCTCAAAACATGTTAAAGGTGCAAATGACCCATGGATCCAAACCTTTCAAAAAGAATAAAAAACTTCTCATTAAATTCTCAAGTGAACGTGCGGTGGGATATTTAACCGAGTCAAACAAGCCATTATTTTGCCCATTAACGAAAAGCTGACCTAGCGATCATTGATCATTGTAAACTGATTTATCATGCGTAACGGGCCACATTTTTTCAAGGAATGACTTTTGGGTTTGGATTCAACACTCAGTTTAAAATTCCCTCGCCTCCCCTTTTCCCGACGATTGCAAAACCTGATATATAAAGACTAAAACGAGTTTTAAATCCCAATAAAATTACACTAACTTTTTGGAAATATCTCTCTCCATATTTGTGCATTGTGCATTTCCATTTTAGATGTGTACATTTTTCTTAAATCAAAACTTGAGTTTTCACTTTTTCCTTCATCTCGTAGACTAAAAACAGAATAGATGACAACAAAATGAAAATTTTAGACTCTGTGTATGGAGAAAATTTAAAGCAATAACAAACGTAAGTAAAGAAAATTTATTCACACACCACAAATGAAGAAAAAAGTTTTCTCATCCAAGTTTTGGAAATTCCACTAGTTCAGCAACCCCAATAGGTTGGAATTTGATAAGAAAGAGATTTTTCTACACATGCTTTAAAAAATGGATATGGATGGCTCGAAACATGTTAAAGTTGCAAATGACCCATGGATCCAAACCTTTCAAAAAGAATAAAAAACTTCTCATTAAATTCTCAAGTGAACGTGCGGTGGGATATTTAACCGAGTCAAACAAGCCATTATTTTGCCCATTAACAAAAAGCTGACCTAGCGATCATTGATCATTGTAAACTGATTTATCATGCGTAACGGGCCACATTTTTTTAAGGAATGACTTTTGGGTTGGGATTCAACACTCAGTTTAAAATTCCCTCGCCTCCCCTTTTCCCGACGATTGCAAAACCTGATATATAAAGACTAAAACGAGTTTTAAATCCCTAAAAATTACACAAACTTTTTGGAAATATCTCTCTCCATATTTGGGCATTGTGCATTTCCATTTTAGATGTGTACATTTTTCTTAAATCAAAACTTGAGTTTTCACTTTTTCCTTCATCTCGTAGACAAAAAACAGAATAGATGACAACGAAATGAAAATTTTAGACTCTGTGTATGGAGAAAATTTAAAGCAATAACAAACGTAAGTAAAGAAAATTTATTCACACACCACAAATGAAGAAAAAAGTTTTCTCATCCAAGTTTGGGAAATTCCACTAGTTCAGCAACCCCAATAGGTTGGAATTTGATAAGAAAGATATTTTTCTACACAAGCTTTAAAAAATGGATATGCATGGCTCGAAACATGTTAAAGTTTCAAATGACCCATGGATCCAAACCTTTCAAAAAGAATAAAAAATTTCTCATTAAATTCTCAAGTGAACGTGCGGTGGGATATTTAACCGAGTCAAACAAGCCATTATTTTGCCCATTAACAAAAAACTGACCTAGCGATCATTGATCATTGTAAACTGATTTATCATGCGTGACGGGCCACATTTTTTTAAGGAATGACTTTTGGGTTGGGATTCAACACTCAGTTTAAAATTCCCTCGCCTCCCCTTTTCCCGACGATTGCAAAACCTGATATATAAAGACTAAAACGAGTTTTAAATCCCTAAAAATTACACAAACTTTTTGGAAATATCTCTCTCCATATTTGTGCATTGTGCATTTCCATTTTAGATGTGTACATTTTTCTTAAATCAAAACTTGAGTTTTCACTTTTTCCTTCATCTCGTAGACAAAAAACAGAATAGATGACAACGAAATGAAAATTTTAGACTCTGTGTATGGAGAAAATTTAAAGCAATAACAAACGTAAGTAAAGAAAATTTATTCACACACCACAAATGAAGAAAAGAGTTTTCTCATCCAAGTTTGGGAAATTCCACTAGTTCAGCAACCCCAATAGGTTGGAATTTGATAAGAAAGAGATTTTTCTACACATGCTTTAAAAAATGGATATGCATGGCTCGAAACATGTTAAAGTTGCAAATAACCCATGGATCCAAACCTTTCAAAAAGAATAAAAAACTTCTCATTAAATTCTCAAGTGAATGTGCGGTGGGATATTTAACCGAGTCAAACCAGCCATTATTTTGCCCATTAACGAAAAGCTGACCTAGCGATCATTGATCAATGTAAACTGATTTATCATGCGTAACCGGCCACATTTTTTTAAGGAATGACTTTTGGGTTGGGATTCAACACTGAGTTTAAATTTCCCTCGCCTCCCCTTTTCCCGACGATTGCAAAACCTGATATATAAAGACTAAAACGAGTTTGAAATCCCTAAAAATTACACAAACTTTTTGGAAATATCTCTCTCCATATTTGTGCATTGTGCATTTCCATTTTAGATGGGTACATTTTTCTTAAATCAAAACTTTAGTCTTCACTTTTTCCTTCATCTCGTAGACAAAAAACAGAATAGATGACAACGAAATGAAAATTTTAGACTCTGTGTATGGAGAAAATTTAAAGCAACAACAAACGTAAGTAATGAAAATTTATTCACACACCACAAATGAAGAAAAAATTTTCCTCATCCAAGTTTGGGAAATTCCACTAGTTCAGCAACCCCAATAGGTTGGAATTTGATAAGAAAGGGATTTTTCTACACATGCTTTAAAAAATGGATATGCATGCTCGAAACATGTTAAAGTTGCAAATGACCCATGGATCCAAACCTTTCAAAAAGAATAAAAAACTTCTCAATAAATTCTCAAGTGAACGTGCCATGGGATATTTAACCGAGTCAAACAAGCCATTATTTTGCCCATTAACAAAAAGCTGACCTAGCGATCATTGATCATTGTAAACTGATTTATCATGCGTGACGGGCCACATTTTTTTAAGGAATGACTTTTGGGTTGGGATTCAACACTCAGTTTAAAATTCCCTCGCCTCCCCTTTTCCCGACGATTGTAAAACCTGATATATAAAGACTAAAACGAGTTTTAAATCCCTATAAAATTACACAAACTTTTTGGAAATATCTCTCTCCATATTTTTGCATTGTGCATTTCCATTTTAGATGTGTACATTTTTCTTAAATCAAAACTTGAGTTTTCACTTTTTCCTTCATCTCGTAGACAAAAAACAGAATAGATGACAACGAAATGAAAATTTTAGACTCTGTGTATGGAGAAAATTTAAAGCAATAACAAACGTAAGTAAAGAAAATTTATTCACACACCACAAATGAAGAAAAAAGTTTTCTCATCCAAGTTTGGGAAATTCCACTAGTTCAACAACCCCAATAGGTTGGAATTTGATAAGAAAGAGATTTTTCTACACATGCTTTAAAAAATGGATATGCATGGCTCGAAACATGTTAAAGTTGCAAATGACCCATGGATCCAAACCTTTCAAAAAGAATAAAAAACTTCTCATTAAATTCTCAAGTGAACGTGCCGTGGGATATTTAACCGAGTCAAACAAGCCATTATTTTGCCCATTAACGAAAAGCTGACCTAGCGATCATTGATCATTGTAAACTGATTTATCATGCGTAACGGGCCACATTTTTTTAAGGAATGACTTTTGGGTTGGGATTCAACACTCAGTTTAAAATTCCCTCGCCTCCCCTTTTCCCGACGATTGCAAAACCTGATATATAAAGACTAAAACGAGTTTTAAATCCCTAAAAATTACACAAACTTTTTGGAAATATCTCTCTCCATATTTGTGCATTGTGCATTTCCATTTTAGATGTGTACATTTTTCTTAAATCAAAACTTTAGTTTTCACTTTTTCCTTCATCTCGTAGACAAAAAACAGAATAGATGACAACGAAATGAAAATTTTAGACTCTGTGTATGGAGAAAATTTAAAGCAATAACAAACGTAAGTAAAGAAAATTTATTCACACACCACAAATGAAGAAAAGAGTTTTCTCATCCAAGTTTGGGAAATTCCACTAGTTCAGCAACCCCAATAGGTTGGAATTTGATAAGAAAGAGATTTTTCTATACATGCTTTAAAATATGGATATGCATGGCTCGAAACATGTTAAAGTTGCAAATGACCCATGGATCCAAACCTTTCAAAAAGAATAAAAAACTTCTCATTAAATTCTCAAGTGAACGTGCGGTGGGATATTTAACCGAGTCAAACAAGCCATTATTTTGCCCATTAACGAAAAGCAGACCTAGCGATCATTGATCATTGTAAAATGATTTATCATGCGTAACGGGCCACATTTTTTTAAGGAATGAATTTTGGGTTGGGATTCAACACTCAGTTTAAAATTCCCTCGCCTCCCCTTTTCCCGACTATTGCAAAACCTGATATATAAAGACTAAAACGAGTTTTAAATCCCTAAAAATTACACAAACTTTTTGGAAATATCTCTCTCCATATTTGTGCATTGTGTATTTCCATTTTAGATGTGTACATTTTTCTTAAATCAAAACTTGAGTTTTCACTTTTTCCCTCATCTCGTAGACAAAAAACAGAAAAGATGACAACGAAATGAAAATTTTAGACTCTGTGTATGGAGAAAATTTAAAGCAATAACAACCGTAAGTAAAGAAAATTTATTCACACACCACAAATGAAGAAAAAAGTTTTCTCATCCAAGTTTGGGAAATTCCACTAGTTCAGCAACCCCAATAGGTTGGAATTTGATAAGAAAGAGATTTTTCTACACATGCTTCAAAAAATGGATATGCATGGCTCGAAACATGTTAAAGTTGCAAATGACCCATGGATCCAAACCTTTCAAAAAGAATAAAAAACTTCTCATTAAATTCTCAAGTGAACGTGCGGTGGGATATTTAACCGAGTCAAACAAGCCATTATTTTGCCCATTAACGAAAAGCTGACCTAGCGATCATTGATCATTGTAAACTGATTTATCATGCGTAACGGGCCACATTTTTTCAAGGAATGACTTTTGGGTTTGGATTCAACACTCAGTTTAAAATTCCCTCGCCTCCCCTTTTCCCGACGATTGCAAAACCTGATATATAAAGACTAAAACGAGTTTTAAATCCCAATAAAATTACACAAACTTTTTGGAAATATCTCTCTCCATATTTGTGCATTGTGCATTTCCATTTTAGATGTGTACATTTTTCTTAAATCAAAACTTTAGTTTTCACTTTTTCCTTCATCTCGTAGACAAAAAACAGAATAGATGACAACGAAATGAAAATTTTAGACTCTGTGTATGGGGAAAATTTAAAGCAATAACTAACGTAAGTAAAGAAAATTTATTCACACACCACAAATGAAGAAAAAAGTTTCCTCATCCAAGTTTGGGAAATTCCACTAGTTCAGCAACCCCAATAGGTTGGAATTTGATAAGAAAGAGATTTTTCTACACATGCTTTAAAAAATGGATATGCATGCTCGAAACATGTTAAAGTTGCAAATGACCCATGGATCCAAACCTTTCAAAAAGAATAAAAAACTTCTCATTAAATTCTCAAGTGAACGTGCGGTGGGATATTTAACCGAGTCAAACAAGCCATTATTTTGCCCATTAACGAAAAGCTGACCTAGCGATCATTGATCATTGTAAAATTATTTATCATGCGTAACGGGCCACATTTTTTTAAGGAATGACTTTTGGGTTGGGATTCAACACTCAGTTTAAAATTCCCTCGCCTCCCCTTTTCCCGACGATTGCAACACCTGATATATAAAGACTAAAACGAGTTTTAAATCCCTAAAAATTACACAAACTTTTTGGAAATATCTCTCTCCATATTTATGCATTGTGCATTTCCATTTTAGATGTGTACATTTTTCTTAAATCAAAACTTGAGTTTTCACTTTTTCCCTCATCTCGTAGACAAAAAACAGAATAGATGACAACGAAATGAAAATTTTAGACTCTGTGTATGGAGAAAATTTAAAGCAATAACAAACGTAAGTAAAGAAAATTTATTCACATACCACAAATGAAGAAAAAAGTTTTCTCATCCAAGTTTGGGAAATTCCACTAGTTCAGCAACCCCAATAGGTTGGAATTTGATAAGAAAGAGATTTTTCTACACATGCTTCAAAAAATGGATATACATGGCTCAAAACATGTTAAAGGTGCAAATGACCCATGGATCCAAACCTTTCAAAAAGAATAAAAAACTTCTCATTAAATTCTCAAGTGAACGTGCGGTGGGATATTTAACCGAGTCAAACAAGCCATTATTTTGCCCATTAACGAAAAGCTGACCTAGCGATCATTGATCATTGTAAACTGATTTATCATGCGTAACGGGCCACATTTTTTCAAGGAATGACTTTTGGGTTTGGATTCAACACTCAGTTTAAAATTCCCTCGCCTCCCCTTTTCCCGACGATTGCAAAACCTGATATATAAAGACTAAAACGAGTTTTAAATCCCAATAAAATTACACTAACTTTTTGGAAATATCTCTCTCCATATTTGTGCATTGTGCATTTCCATTTTAGATGTGTACATTTTTCTTAAATCAAAACTTGAGTTTTCACTTTTTCCTTCATCTCGTAGACTAAAAACAGAATAGATGACAACAAAATGAAAATTTTAGACTCTGTGTATGGAGAAAATTTAAAGCAATAACAAACGTAAGTAAAGAAAATTTATTCACACACCACAAATGAAGAAAAAAGTTTTCTCATCCAAGTTTTGGAAATTCCACTAGTTCAGCAACCCCAATAGGTTGGAATTTGATAAGAAAGAGATTTTTCTACACATGCTTTAAAAAATGGATATGGATGGCTCGAAACATGTTAAAGTTGCAAATGACCCATGGATCCAAACCTTTCAAAAAGAATAAAAAACTTCTCATTAAATTCTCAAGTGAACGTGCGGTGGGATATTTAACCGAGTCAAACAAGCCATTATTTTGCCCATTAACAAAAAGCTGACCTAGCGATCATTGATCATTGTAAACTGATTTATCATGCGTAACGGGCCACATTTTTTTAAGGAATGACTTTTGGGTTGGGATTCAACACTCAGTTTAAAATTCCCTCGCCTCCCCTTTTCCCGACGATTGCAAAACCTGATATATAAAGACTAAAACGAGTTTTAAATCCCTAAAAATTACACAAACTTTTTGGAAATATCTCTCTCCATATTTGGGCATTGTGCATTTCCATTTTAGATGTGTACATTTTTCTTAAATCAAAACTTGAGTTTTCACTTTTTCCTTCATCTCGTAGACAAAAAACAGAATAGATGACAACGAAATGAAAATTTTAGACTCTGTGTATGGAGAAAATTTAAAGCAATAACAAACGTAAGTAAAGAAAATTTATTCACACACCACAAATGAAGAAAAAAGTTTTCTCATCCAAGTTTGGGAAATTCCACTAGTTCAGCAACCCCAATAGGTTGGAATTTGATAAGAAAGATATTTTTCTACACAAGCTTTAAAAAATGGATATGCATGGCTCGAAACATGTTAAAGTTTCAAATGACCCATGGATCCAAACCTTTCAAAAAGAATAAAAAATTTCTCATTAAATTCTCAAGTGAACGTGCGGTGGGATATTTAACCGAGTCAAACAAGCCATTATTTTGCCCATTAACAAAAAACTGACCTAGCGATCATTGATCATTGTAAACTGATTTATCATGCGTGACGGGCCACATTTTTTTAAGGAATGACTTTTGGGTTGGGATTCAACACTCAGTTTAAAATTCCCTCGCCTCCCCTTTTCCCGACGATTGCAAAACCTGATATATAAAGACTAAAACGAGTTTTAAATCCCTAAAAATTACACAAACTTTTTGGAAATATCTCTCTCCATATTTGTGCATTGTGCATTTCCATTTTAGATGTGTACATTTTTCTTAAATCAAAACTTGAGTTTTCACTTTTTCCTTCATCTCGTAGACAAAAAACAGAATAGATGACAACGAAATGAAAATTTTAGACTCTGTGTATGGAGAAAATTTAAAGCAATAACAAACGTAAGTAAAGAAAATTTATTCACACACCACAAATGAAGAAAAGAGTTTTCTCATCCAAGTTTGGGAAATTCCACTAGTTCAGCAACCCCAATAGGTTGGAATTTGATAAGAAAGAGATTTTTCTACACATGCTTTAAAAAATGGATATGCATGGCTCGAAACATGTTAAAGTTGCAAATAACCCATGGATCCAAACCTTTCAAAAAGAATAAAAAACTTCTCATTAAATTCTCAAGTGAATGTGCGGTGGGATATTTAACCGAGTCAAACCAGCCATTATTTTGCCCATTAACGAAAAGCTGACCTAGCGATCATTGATCAATGTAAACTGATTTATCATGCGTAACCGGCCACATTTTTTTAAGGAATGACTTTTGGGTTGGGATTCAACACTGAGTTTAAATTTCCCTCGCCTCCCCTTTTCCCGACGATTGCAAAACCTGATATATAAAGACTAAAACGAGTTTGAAATCCCTAAAAATTACACAAACTTTTTGGAAATATCTCTCTCCATATTTGTGCATTGTGCATTTCCATTTTAGATGGGTACATTTTTCTTAAATCAAAACTTTAGTCTTCACTTTTTCCTTCATCTCGTAGACAAAAAACAGAATAGATGACAACGAAATGAAAATTTTAGACTCTGTGTATGGAGAAAATTTAAAGCAACAACAAACGTAAGTAATGAAAATTTATTCACACACCACAAATGAAGAAAAAATTTTCCTCATCCAAGTTTGGGAAATTCCACTAGTTCAGCAACCCCAATAGGTTGGAATTTGATAAGAAAGGGATTTTTCTACACATGCTTTAAAAAATGGATATGCATGCTCGAAACATGTTAAAGTTGCAAATGACCCATGGATCCAAACCTTTCAAAAAGAATAAAAAACTTCTCAATAAATTCTCAAGTGAACGTGCCATGGGATATTTAACCGAGTCAAACAAGCCATTATTTTGCCCATTAACAAAAAGCTGACCTAGCGATCATTGATCATTGTAAACTGATTTATCATGCGTGACGGGCCACATTTTTTTAAGGAATGACTTTTGGGTTGGGATTCAACACTCAGTTTAAAATTCCCTCGCCTCCCCTTTTCCCGACGATTGTAAAACCTGATATATAAAGACTAAAACGAGTTTTAAATCCCTATAAAATTACACAAACTTTTTGGAAATATCTCTCTCCATATTTTTGCATTGTGCATTTCCATTTTAGATGTGTACATTTTTCTTAAATCAAAACTTGAGTTTTCACTTTTTCCTTCATCTCGTAGACAAAAAACAGAATAGATGACAACGAAATGAAAATTTTAGACTCTGTGTATGGAGAAAATTTAAAGCAATAACAAACGTAAGTAAAGAAAATTTATTCACACACCACAAATGAAGAAAAAAGTTTTCTCATCCAAGTTTGGGAAATTCCACTAGTTCAACAACCCCAATAGGTTGGAATTTGATAAGAAAGAGATTTTTCTACACATGCTTTAAAAAATGGATATGCATGGCTCGAAACATGTTAAAGTTGCAAATGACCCATGGATCCAAACCTTTCAAAAAGAATAAAAAACTTCTCATTAAATTCTCAAGTGAACGTGCCGTGGGATATTTAACCGAGTCAAACAAGCCATTATTTTGCCCATTAACGAAAAGCTGACCTAGCGATCATTGATCATTGTAAACTGATTTATCATGCGTAACGGGCCACATTTTTTTAAGGAATGACTTTTGGGTTGGGATTCAACACTCAGTTTAAAATTCCCTCGCCTCCCCTTTTCCCGACGATTGCAAAACCTGATATATAAAGACTAAAACGAGTTTTAAATCCCTAAAAATTACACAAACTTTTTGGAAATATCTCTCTCCATATTTGTGCATTGTGCATTTCCATTTTAGATGTGTACATTTTTCTTAAATCAAAACTTTAGTTTTCACTTTTTCCTTCATCTCGTAGACAAAAAACAGAATAGATGACAACGAAATGAAAATTTTAGACTCTGTGTATGGAGAAAATTTAAAGCAATAACAAACGTAAGTAAAGAAAATTTATTCACACACCACAAATGAAGAAAAGAGTTTTCTCATCCAAGTTTGGGAAATTCCACTAGTTCAGCAACCCCAATAGGTTGGAATTTGATAAGAAAGAGATTTTTCTATACATGCTTTAAAATATGGATATGCATGGCTCAAAACATGTTAAAGTTGCAAATGACCCATGGATCCAAACCTTTCAAAAAGAATAAAAAACTTCTCATTAAATTCTCAAGTGAACGTGCGGTGGGATATTTAACCGAGTCAAACAAGCCATTATTTTGCCCATTAACGAAAAGCAGACCTAGCGATCATTGATCATTGTAAAATGATTTATCATGCGTAACGGGCCACATTTTTTTAAGGAATGAATTTTGGGTTGGGATTCAACACTCAGTTTAAAATTCCCTCGCCTCCCCTTTTCCCGACTATTGCAAAACCTGATATATAAAGACTAAAACGAGTTTTAAATCCCTAAAAATTACACAAACTTTTTGGAAATATCTCTCTCCATATTTGGGCATTGTGTATTTCCATTTTAGATGTGTACATTTTTCTTAAATCAAAACTTGAGTTTTCACTTTTTCCCTCATCTCGTAGACAAAAAACAGAAAAGATGACAACGAAATGAAAATTTTAGACTCTGTGTATGGAGAAAATTTAAAGCAATAACAACCGTAAGTAAAGAAAATTTATTCACACACCACAAATGAAGAAAAAAGTTTTCTCATCCAAGTTTGGGAAATTCCACTAGTTCAGCAACCCCAATAGGTTGGAATTTGATAAGAAAGAGATTTTTCTACACATGCTTCAAAAAATGGATATGCATGGCTCGAAACATGTTAAAGTTGCAAATGACCCATGGATCCAAACCTTTCAAAAAGAATAAAAAACTTCTCATTAAATTCTCAAGTGAACGTGCGGTGGGATATTTAACCGAGTCAAACAAGCCATTATTTTGCCCATTAACGAAAAGCTGACCTAGCGATCATTGATCATTGTAAACTGATTTATCATGCGTAACGGGCCACATTTTTTCAAGGAATGACTTTTGGGTTTGGATTCAACACTCAGTTTAAAATTCCCTCGCCTCCCCTTTTCCCGACGATTGCAAAACCTGATATATAAAGACTAAAACGAGTTTTAAATCCCAATAAAATTACACAAACTTTTTGGAAATATCTCTCTCCATATTTGTGCATTGTGCATTTCCATTTTAGATGTGTACATTTTTCTTAAATCAAAACTTTAGTTTTCACTTTTTCCTTCATCTCGTAGACAAAAAACAGAATAGATGACAACGAAATGAAAATTTTAGACTCTGTGTATGGGGAAAATTTAAAGCAATAACTAACGTAAGTAAAGAAAATTTATTCACACACCACAAATGAAGAAAAAAGTTTCCTCATCCAAGTTTGGGAAATTCCACTAGTTCAGCAACCCCAATAGGTTGGAATTTGATAAGAAAGAGATTTTTCTACACATGCTTTAAAAAATGGATATGCATGCTCGAAACATGTTAAAGTTGCAAATGACCCATGGATCCAAACCTTTCAAAAAGAATAAAAAACTTCTCATTAAATTCTCAAGTGAACGTGCGGTGGGATATTTAACCGAGTCAAACAAGCCATTATTTTGCCCATTAACGAAAAGCTGACCTAGCGATCATTGATCATTGTAAAATTATTTATCATGCGTAACGGGCCACATTTTTTTAAGGAATGACTTTTGGGTTGGGATTCAACACTCAGTTTAAAATTCCCTCGCCTCCCCTTTTCCCGACGATTGCAACACCTGATATATAAAGACTAAAACGAGTTTTAAATCCCTAAAAATTACACAAACTTTTTGGAAATATCTCTCTCCATATTTATGCATTGTGCATTTCCATTTTAGATGTGTACATTTTTCTTAAATCAAAACTTGAGTTTTCACTTTTTCCCTCATCTCGTAGACAAAAAACAGAATAGATGACAACGAAATGAAAATTTTAGACTCTGTGTATGGAGAAAATTTAAAGCAATAACAAACGTAAGTAAAGAAAATTTATTCACATACCACAAATGAAGAAAAAAGTTTTCTCATCCAAGTTTGGGAAATTCCACTAGTTCAGCAACCCCAATAGGTTGGAATTTGATAAGAAAGAGATTTTTCTACACATGCTTCAAAAAATGGATATACATGGCTCAAAACATGTTAAAGGTGCAAATGACCCATGGATCCAAACCTTTCAAAAAGAATAAAAAACTTCTCATTAAATTCTCAAGTGAACGTGCGGTGGGATATTTAACCGAGTCAAACAAGCCATTATTTTGCCCATTAACGAAAAGCTGACCTAGCGATCATTGATCATTGTAAACTGATTTATCATGCGTAACGGGCCACATTTTTTCAAGGAATGACTTTTGGGTTTGGATTCAACACTCAGTTTAAAATTCCCTCGCCTCCCCTTTTCCCGACGATTGCAAAACCTGATATATAAAGACTAAAACGAGTTTTAAATCCCAATAAAATTACACTAACTTTTTGGAAATATCTCTCTCCATATTTGTGCATTGTGCATTTCCATTTTAGATGTGTACATTTTTCTTAAATCAAAACTTGAGTTTTCACTTTTTCCTTCATCTCGTAGACTAAAAACAGAATAGATGACAACAAAATGAAAATTTTAGACTCTGTGTATGGAGAAAATTTAAAGCAATAACAAACGTAAGTAAAGAAAATTTATTCACACACCACAAATGAAGAAAAAAGTTTTCTCATCCAAGTTTTGGAAATTCCACTAGTTCAGCAACCCCAATAGGTTGGAATTTGATAAGAAAGAGATTTTTCTACACATGCTTTAAAAAATGGATATGGATGGCTCGAAACATGTTAAAGTTGCAAATGACCCATGGATCCAAACCTTTCAAAAAGAATAAAAAACTTCTCATTAAATTCTCAAGTGAACGTGCGGTGGGATATTTAACCGAGTCAAACAAGCCATTATTTTGCCCATTAACAAAAAGCTGACCTAGCGATCATTGATCATTGTAAACTGATTTATCATGCGTAACGGGCCACATTTTTTTAAGGAATGACTTTTGGGTTGGGATTCAACACTCAGTTTAAAATTCCCTCGCCTCCCCTTTTCCCGACGATTGCAAAACCTGATATATAAAGACTAAAACGAGTTTTAAATCCCTAAAAATTACACAAACTTTTTGGAAATATCTCTCTCCATATTTGGGCATTGTGCATTTCCATTTTAGATGTGTACATTTTTCTTAAATCAAAACTTGAGTTTTCACTTTTTCCTTCATCTCGTAGACAAAAAACAGAATAGATGACAACGAAATGAAAATTTTAGACTCTGTGTATGGAGAAAATTTAAAGCAATAACAAACGTAAGTAAAGAAAATTTATTCACACACCACAAATGAAGAAAAAAGTTTTCTCATCCAAGTTTGGGAAATTCCACTAGTTCAGCAACCCCAATAGGTTGGAATTTGATAAGAAAGATATTTTTCTACACAAGCTTTAAAAAATGGATATGCATGGCTCGAAACATGTTAAAGTTTCAAATGACCCATGGATCCAAACCTTTCAAAAAGAATAAAAAATTTCTCATTAAATTCTCAAGTGAACGTGCGGTGGGATATTTAACCGAGTCAAACAAGCCATTATTTTGCCCATTAACAAAAAACTGACCTAGCGATCATTGATCATTGTAAACTGATTTATCATGCGTGACGGGCCACATTTTTTTAAGGAATGACTTTTGGGTTGGGATTCAACACTCAGTTTAAAATTCCCTCGCCTCCCCTTTTCCCGACGATTGCAAAACCTGATATATAAAGACTAAAACGAGTTTTAAATCCCTAAAAATTACACAAACTTTTTGGAAATATCTCTCTCCATATTTGGGCATTGTGCATTTCCATTTTAGATGTGTACATTTTTCTTAAATCAAAACTTGAGTTTTCACTTTTTCCTTCATCTCGTAGACAAAAAACAGAATAGATGACAACGAAATGAAAATTTTAGACTCTGTGTATGGAGAAAATTTAAAGCAATAACAAACGTAAGTAAAGAAAATTTATTCACACACCACAAATGAAGAAAAGAGTTTTCTCATCCAAGTTTGGGAAATTCCACTAGTTCAGCAACCCCAATAGGTTGGAATTTGATAAGAAAGATATTTTTCTACACAAGCTTTAAAAAATGGATATGCATGGCTCGAAACATGTTAAAGTTTCAAATGACCCATGGATCCAAACCTTTCAAAAACAATAAAAAATTTCTCATTAAATTCTCAAGTGAACGTGCGGTGGGATATTTAACCGAGTCAAACAAGCCATTATTTTGCCCATTAACAAAAAACTGACCTAGCGATCATTGATCATTGTAAACTGATTTATCATGCGTGACGGGCCACATTTTTTTAAGGAATGACTTTTGGGTTGGGATTCAACACTCAGTTTAAAATTCCCTCGCCTCCCCTTTTCCCGACGATTGCAAAACCTGATATATAAAGACTAAAACGAGTTTTAAATCCCTAAAAATTACACAAACTTTTTGGAAATATCTCTCTCCATATTTGTGCATTGTGCATTTCCATTTTAGATGTGTACATTTTTCTTAAATCAAAACTTGAGTTTTCACTTTTTCCTTCATCTCGTAGACAAAAAACAGAATAGATGACAACGAAATGAAAATTTTAGACTCTGTGTATGGAGAAAATTTAAAGCAATAACAAACGTAAGTAAAGAAAATTTATTCACACACCACAAATGAAGAAAAGAGTTTTCTCATCCAAGTTTGGGAAATTCCACTAGTTCAGCAACCCCAATAGGTTGGAATTTGATAAGAAAGAGATTTTTCTACACATGCTTTAAAAAATGGATATGCATGGCTCGAAACATGTTAAAGTTTCAAATGACCCATGGATCCAAACCTTTCAAAAAGAATAAAAAATTTCTCATTAAATTCTCAAGTGAATGTGCGGTGGGATATTTAACCGAGTCAAACAAGCCATTATTTTGCCCATTAACAAAAAAGCTGACCTAGCGATCATGATCAATGTAAACTGATTTATCATGCGTGACGGGCCACATTTTTTTAAGGAATGACTTTTGGGTTGGGATTCAACACTCAGTTTAAAATTCCCTCGCCTCCCCTTTTCCCGACGATTGCAAAACCTGATATATAAAGACTAAAACGAGTTTTAAATCCCTAAAAATTACACAAACTTTTTGGAAATATCTCTCTCCATATTTGTGCATTGTGCATTTCCATTTTAGATGTGTACATTTTTCTTAAATCAAAACTTGAGTTTTCACTTTTTCCTTCATCTCGTAGACAAAAAACAGAATAGATGACAACGAAATGAAAATTTTAGACTCTGTGTATGGAGAAAATTTAAAGCAACAACAAACGTAAGTAATGAAAATTTATTCACACACCACAAATGAAGAAAAAATTTTCCTCATCCAAGTTTGGGAAATTCCACTAGTTCAGCAACCCCAATAGTTTGGAATTTGATAAGAAAGGGATTTTTCTACACATGCTTTAAAAAATGGATATGCATGCTCGAAACATGTTAAAGTTGCAAATGACCCATGGATCCAAACCTTTCAAAAAGAATAAAAAACTTCTCAATAAATTCTCAAGTGAACGTGCCGTGGGATATTTAACCGAGTCAAACAAGCCATTATTTTGCCCATTAACAAAAAGCTGACCTAGCGATCATTGATCATTGTAAACTGATTTATCATGCATGACGGGCCACATTTTTTTAAGGAATGACTTTTGGGTTGGGATTCAACACTCAGTTTAAAATTCCCTCGCCTCCCCTTTTCCCGACGATCGTAAAACCTGATATATAAAGACTAAAACGAGTTTTAAATCCCTATAAAATTACACAAACTTTTTGGAAATATCTCTCTCCATATTTGTGCATTGTGCATTTCCATTTTAGATGTGTACATTTTTCTTAAATCAAAACTTGAGTTTTCACTTTTTCCTTCATCTCGTAGACAAAAAACAGAATAGATGACAACGAAATGAAAATTTTAGACTCTGTGTATGGAGAAAATTTAAAGCAATAACAAACGTAAGTAAAGAAAATTTATTCACACACCACAAATGAAGAAAAAAGTTTTCTCATCCAAGTTTGGGAAATTCCACTAGTTCAACAACCCCAATAGGTTGGAATTTGATAAGAAAGAGATTTTTCTACACATGCTTTAAAAAATGGATATGCATGGCTCGAAACATGTTAAAGTTGCAAATGACCCATGGATCCAAACCTTTCAAAAAGAATAAAAAACTTCTCATTAAATTCTCAAGTGAACGTGCCGTGGGATATTTAACCGAGTCAAACAAGCCATTATTTTGCCCATTAACGAAAAGCTGACCTAGCGATCATTGATCATTGTAAACTGATTTATCATGCGTAACGGGCCACATTTTTTTAAGGAATGACTTTTGGGTTGGGATTCAACACTCAGTTTAAAATTCCCTCGCCTCCCCTTTTCCCGACGATTGCAAAACCTGATATATAAAGACTGAAACGAGTTTTAAATCCCTAAAAATTACACAAACTTTTTGGAAATATCTTTCTCCATATTTGTGCATTGTGCATTTCCATTTTAGATGTGTACATTTTTCTTAAATCAAAACTTTAGTTTTCACTTTTTCCTTCATCTCGTAGCCAAAAAACAGAATAGATGACAACGAAATGAAAATTTTAGACTCTGTGTATGGAGAAAATTTAAAGCAATAACAAACGTAAGTAAAGAAAATTTATTCACACACCACAAATGAAGAAAAAAGTTTTCTCATCCAAGTTTGGGAAATTCCACTAGTTCAGCAACCCCAATAGGTTGGAATTTGATAAGAAAGAGATTTTTCTATACATGCTTTAAAATATGGATATGCATGGCTCGAAACATGTTAAAGTTGCAAATGACCCATGGATCCAAACCTTTCAAAAAGAATAAAAAACTTCTCATTAAATTCTCAAGTGAACGTGCGGTGGGATATTTAACCGAGTCAAACAAGCCATTATTTTGCCATTAACGAAAAGCTGACCTAGCGATCATTGATCATTGTAAACTGATTTATCATGCGTCACGGGCCACATTTTTTTAAGGAATGACTTTTGGGTTGGGATTCAACACTCAGTTTAAAATTCCCTCGCCTCCCCTTTTCCCGACGATTGCAAGACCTGATATATAAAGACTAAAACGAGTTTTAAATCCCTAAAAATTACACAAACTTTTTGGAAATATCTCTCTCCATATTTGTGCATTGTGCATTTCCATTTTAGATGTGTACATTTTTCTTAAATCAAAACTTGAGTTTTCACTTTTTCCTTCATCTCGAAGACAAAAAACAGAATAGATGACAACGAAATGAAAATTTTAGACTCTGTGTATGGAGAAAATTTAAAGCAATAACAAACGTAAGTAATGAAAATTTATTCACACACCACAAATGAAGAAAAGAGTTTCCTCATCCAAGTTTGGGAAATTCCACTAGTTCAGCAACCCCAATAGGTTGGAATTTGATAAGAAAGAGATTTTTCTACACATGCTTTAAAAAATGGATATGCATGGCTCGAAACATGTTAAAGTTGCAAATAACCCATGGATCCAAACCTTTCAAAAAGAATAAAAAACTTCTCATTAAATTCTCAAGTGAACGTGCGGTGGGATATTTAACCGAGTCAAACCAGCCATTATTTTGCCCATTAACGAAAAGCTGACCTAGCGATCATTGATCAATGTAAACTGATTTATCATGCGTAACCGGCCACATTTTTTTAAGGAATGACTTTTGGGTTGGGATTCAACACTGAGTTTAAAATTCCCTCGCCTCCCCTTTTCCCGACGATTGCAAAACCTGATATATAAAGACTAAAACGAGTTTGAAATCCCTAAAAATTACACAAACTTTTTGGAAATATCTCTCTCCATATTTGTGCATTGTGCATTTCCATTTTAGATGTGTACATTTTTCTTAAATCAAAACTTTAGTCTTCACTTTTTCCTTCATCTCGTAGACAAAAAACAGAATAGATGACAACGAAATGAAAATTTTAGACTCTGTGTATGGAGAAAATTTAAAGCAACAACAAACGTAAGTAATGAAAATTTATTCACACACCACAAATGAAGAAAAAATTTTCCTCATCCAAGTTTGGGAAATTCCACTAGTTCAGCAACCCCAATAGGTTGGAATTTGATAAGAAAGAGATTTTTCTACACATGCTTTAAAAAATGGATATGCATGCTCGAAACATGTTAAAGTTGCAAATCACCCATGGATCCAAACCTTTCAAAAAGAATAAAAAACTTCTCATTAAATTCTCAAGTGAACGTGCGGTGGGATATTTAACCGAGTCAAACAAGCCATTATTTTGCCCATTAACAAAAAGCTGACCTAGCGATCATTGATCATTGTAAACTGATTTATCATGCGTAACGGGCCACATTTTTTTAAGGAATGACTTTTGGGTTGGGATTCAACACTCAGTTTAAAATTCCCTCGCCTCCCCTTTTCCCGACGATTGCAAAACCTGATATATAAAGACTAAAACGAGTTTTAAATCCCTAAAAATTACACAAACTTTTTGGAAATATCTCTCTCCATATTTGGGCATTGTGCATTTCCATTTTAGATGTGTACATTTTTCTTAAATCAAAACTTGAGTTTTCACTTTTTCCTTCATCTCGTAGACAAAAAACAGAATAGATGACAACGAAATGAAAATTTTAGACTCTGTGTATGGAGAAAATTTAAAGCAATAACAAACGTAAGTATAGAAAATTTATTCACACACCACAAATGAAGAAAAAAGTTTTTTCATCCAAGTTTGGGAAATTCCACTAGTTCAGCAACCCCAATAGCTTGGAATTTGATAAGAAAGATATTTTTCTACACAAGCTTTAAAAAATGGATATGCATGGCTCGAAACATGTTAAAGTTTCAAATGACCCATGGATCCAAACCTTTCAAAAAGAATAAAAAATTTCTCATTAAATTCTCAAGTGAACGTGCGGTGGGATATTTAACTGAGTCAAACAAGCCATTATTTTGCCCATTAACAAAAAACTGACCTAGCGATCATTGATCATTGTAAACTGATTTATCATGCGTGACGGGCCACATTTTTTTAAGGAATGACTTTTGGGTTGGGATTCAACACTCAGTTTAAAATTCCCTCGCCTCCCCTTTTCCCGACGATTGCAAAACCTGATATATAAAGACTAAAACGAGTTTTAAATCCCTAAAAATTACACAAACTTTTTGGAAATATCTCTCTCCATATTTGTGCATTGTGCATTTCCATTTTAGATGTGTACATTTTTCTTAAATCAAAACTTGAGTTTTCACTTTTTCCCTCATCTCGTAGACAAAAAACAGAAAAGATGACAACGAAATGAAAATTTTAGACTCTGTGTATGGAGAAAATTTAAAGCAATAACAACCGTAAGTAAAGAAAATTTATTCACACACCACAAATGAAGAAAAAAGTTTTCTCATCCAAGTTTGGGAAATTCCACTAGTTCAGCAACCCCAATAGGTTGGAATTTGATAAGAAAGAGATTTTTCTACACATGCTTCAAAAAATGGATATGCATGGCTCGAAACATGTTAAAGTTGCAAATGACCCATCGATCCAAACCTTTCAAAAAGAATAAAAAACTTCTCATTAAATTCTCAAGTGAACGTGCGGTGGGATATTTAACCGAGTCAAACAAGCCATTATTTTGCCCATTAACGAAAAGCTGACCTAGCGATCATTGATCATTGTAAACTGATTTATCATGCGTAACGGGCCACATTTTTTCAAGGAATGACTTTTGGGTTTGGATTCAACACTCAGTTTAAAATTCCCTCGCCTCCCCTTTTCCCGACTATTGCAAAACCTGATATATAAAGACTAAAACGAGTTTTAAATCCCAATAAAATTACACAAAATTTTTGGAAATATCTCTCTCCATATTTGTGCATTGTGCATTTCCATTTTAGATGTGTACATTTTTCTTAAATCAAAACTTGAGTTTTCACTTTTTCCTTCATCTCGTAGACAAAAAACAGAATAGATGACAACGAAATGAAAATTTTAGACTCTGTGTATGGGGAAAATTTAAAGCAATAACAAACGTAAGTAAAGAAAATTTATTCACACACCACAAATGAAGAAAAAAGTTTCCTCATCCAAGTTTGGGAAATTCCACTAGTTCAGCAACCCCAATACGTTGGAATTTCATTTGAAAGGGATTTTTCTACACATGCTTTAAAAAATGGATATGCATGCTCGAAACATGTTAAAGTTGCAAATGACCCATGGATCCAAAACTTTCAAAAAGAATAAAAAACTTCTCATTAAATTCTCAAGTGAACGTGCGGTGGGATATTTAACCGAGTCAAACAAGCCATTATTTTGCCCATTAACGAAAAGCTGACCTAGCGATCATTGATCATTGTAAAATGATTTATCATGCGTAACGGGCCACATTTTTTTAAGGAATGACTTTTGGGTTGGGATTCAACACTCAGTTTAAAATTCCCTCACCTCCCCTTTTCCCGACTATTGCAAAACCTGATATATAAAGACTAAAACGAGTTTTAAATCCCTAAAAATTACACAAACTTTTTGGAAATATCTCTCTCCATACTTGTGCATTGTGCATTTCCATTTTAGATGTGTACATTTTTCTTAAATCAAAACTTGAGTTTTCACTTTTTCCCTCATCTCGTAGACAAAAAACAGAATAGATGACAACGAAATGAAAATTTTAGACTCTGTGTATGGAGAAAATTTAAAGCAATAACAAACGTAAGTAATGAAAATTTATTCACACACCACAAATGAAGAAAAAAGTTTTCTCATCCAAGTTTGGGAAATTCCACTAGTTCAGCAACCCCAATAGGTTGGAATTTGATAAGAAAGAGATTTTTCTACACATGCTTCAAAAAATGGATATGCATGGCTCGAAACATGTTAAAGTTGCAAATGACCCATGGATCCAAACCTTTCAAAAAGAATAAAAAACTTCTCATTAAATTCTCAAGTGAACGTGCGGTGGGATATTTAAACGAGTCAAACAAGCCATTATTTTGCCTATTAACAAAAAGCTGACCTAGCGATCATTGATCATTGTAAACTGATTTATCATGCGTAACGGGCCACATTTTTTTAAGGAATGACTTTTGGGTTGGGATTCAACACTCAGTTTCAAATTCCCTCGCCTCCCCTTTTCCCGACGATTGCAAAACCTGATATATAAAGACTAAAACGAGTTTTAAATCCCTAAAAATTACACAAACTTTTTGGAAATATCTCTCTCCATATTTGGGCATCGTGCATTTCCATTTTAGATGTGTACATTTTTCTTAAATCAAAACTTGAGTTTTCACTTTTTCCTTCATCTCGTAGACAAAAAACAGAATAGATGACAACGAAATGAAAATTTTGGACTCTGTGTATGGAGAAAATTTAAAGCAATAACAAACGTAAGTAAAGAAAATTTATTCACACACCACAAATGAAGAAAAGAGTTTTCTCATCCAAGTTTGGGAAATTCCACTAGTTCAGCAACCCCAATAGGTTGGAATTTGATAAGAAAGAGATTTTTCTACACATGCTTTAAAAAATGGATATGCATGGCTCGAAACATGTTAAAGTTGCAAATGACCCATGGATCCAAACCTTTCAAAAAGAATAAAAAACTTCTCATTAAATTCTCAAGTGAACGTGCGGTGGGATATTTAACCGAGTCAAACAAGCCATTATTTTGCCCATTAACAAAAAGCTGACCTAGCGATCATTGATCATTGTAAACTGATTTATCATGCGTAACGGGCCACATTTTTTTAAGGAATGACTTTTGGGTTGGGATTCAACACTCAGTTTAAAATTCCCTCGCCTCCCCTTTTCCCGACGATTGCAAAACCTGATATATAAAGACTAAAACGAGTTTTAAATCCCTAAAAATTACACAAACGTTTTGGAAATATCTCTCTCCATATTTGTGCATTGTGCATTTCCATTTTAGATGTGTACATTTTTCTTAAATCAAAACTTTAGTTTTCACTTTTTCCTTCATCTCGTAGACAAAAAACAGAATAGATGACAACGAAATGAAAATTTTAGACTCTGTGTATGGAGAAAATTTAAAGCAATAACAAACGTAAGTAAAGAAAATTTATTCACACACCACAAATGAAGAAAAAAGTTTTCTCATCCAAGTTTGGGAAATTCCACTAGTTCAGCAACCCCAATAGGTTGGAATTTGATAAGAAAGAGATTTTTCTATACATGCTTTAAAATATGGATATGCATGGCTCGAAACATGTTAAAGTTGCAAATGACCCATGGATCCAAACCTTTCAAAAAGAATAAAAAACTTCTCATTAAATTCTCAAGTGAACGTGCGGTGGGATATTTAACCGAGTCAAACAAGCCATTATTTTGCCATTAACGAAAAGCTGACCTAGCGATCATTGATCATTGTAAACTGATTTATCATGCGTCACGGGCCACATTTTTTTAAGGAATGACTTTTGGGTTGGGATTCAACACTCAGTTTAAAATTCCCTCGCCTCCCCTTTTCCCGACGATTGCAAGACCTGATATATAAAGACTAAAACGAGTTTTAAATCCCTAAAAATTACACAAACTTTTTGGAAATATCTCTCTCCATATTTGTGCATTGTGCATTTCCATTTTAGATGTGTACATTTTTCTTAAATCAAAACTTGAGTTTTCACTTTTTCCTTCATCTCGAAGACAAAAAACAGAATAGATGACAACGAAATGAAAATTTTAGACTCTGTGTATGGAGAAAATTTAAAGCAATAACAAACGTAAGTAATGAAAATTTATTCACACACCACAAATGAAGAAAAGAGTTTCCTCATCCAAGTTTGGGAAATTCCACTAGTTCAGCAACCCCAATAGGTTGGAATTTGATAAGAAAGAGATTTTTCTACACATGCTTTAAAAAATGGATATGCATGGCTCGAAACATGTTAAAGTTGCAAATAACCCATGGATCCAAACCTTTCAAAAAGAATAAAAAACTTCTCATTAAATTCTCAAGTGAACGTGCGGTGGGATATTTAACCGAGTCAAACCAGCCATTATTTTGCCCATTAACGAAAAGCTGACCTAGCGATCATTGATCAATGTAAACTGATTTATCATGCGTAACCGGCCACATTTTTTTAAGGAATGACTTTTGGGTTGGGATTCAACACTGAGTTTAAAATTCCCTCGCCTCCCCTTTTCCCGACGATTGCAAAACCTGATATATAAAGACTAAAACGAGTTTTAAATCCCTAAAAATTACACAAAATTTTTGGAAATATCTCTCTCCATATTTGTGCATTGTGCATTTCCATTTTAGATGTGTACATTTTTCTTAAATCAAAACTTTAGTCTTCACTTTTTCCGTCATCTCGTAGACAAAAAACAGAATAGATGACAACGAAATGAAAATTTTAGACTCTGTGTATGGAGAAAATTTAAAGCAACAACAAACGTAAGTAATGAAAATTTATTCACACACCACAAATGAAGAAAAAATTTTCCTCATCCAAGTTTGGGAAATTCCACTAGTTCAGCAACCCCAATAGGTTGGAATTTGATAAGAAAGGGATTTTTCTACACATGCTTTAAAAAATGGATATGCATGCTCGAAACATGTTAAAGTTGCAAATGACCCATGGATCCAAACCTTTCAAAAAGAATAAAAAACTTCTCAATAAATTCTCAAGTGAACGTGCGGAGGGATATTTAACCGAGTCAAACAAGCCATTATTTTGCCATTAACGAAAAGCTGACCTAGCGATCATTGATCATTGTAAACTGATTTATCATGCGTAACGGGCCACATTTTTTTAAGGAATGAATTTTGGGTTGGGATTCAACACTCAGTTTAAAATTCCCTCGCCTCCCCTTTTCCCGACGATTGCAACACCTGATATATAAAGACTAAAACGAGTTTTAAATCCCTAAAAATTACACAAACTTTTTGGAAATATCTCTCTCCATATTTGTGCATTGTGCATTTCCATTTTAGATGTGTACATTTTTCTTAAATCAAAACTTGAGTTTTCACTTTTTCCTTCATCTCGAAGACAAAAAACAGAATAGATGACAACGAAATGAAAATTTTAGACTCTGTGTATGGAGAAAATTTAAAGCAATAACAAACGTAAGTAATGAAAATTTATTCACACACCACAAATGAAGAAAAAAGTTTCCTCATCCAAGTTTGGGAAATTCCACTAGTTCAGCAACCCTAATAGGTTGGAATTTGATAAGAAAGGGATTTTTCTACACATGCTTTAAAAAATGGATATGCATGCTCGAAACATGTTAAAGTTGCAAATGACCCATGGATCCAAAACTTTCAAAAAGAATAAAAAACTTCTCATTAAATTCTCAAGTGAACGTGCGGTGGGATATTTAACCGAGTCAAACAAGCCATTATTTTGCCCATTAACGAAAAGCTGACCTAGCGATCATTGATCATTGTAAAATGATTTATCATGCGTAACGGGCCACATTTTTTTAAGGAATGAGTTTTGGGTTGGGATTCAACACTCAGTTTAAAATTCCCTCGCCTCCCCTTTTCCCGACTATTGCAAAACCTGATATATAAAGACTAAAACGAGTTTTAAATCCCTAAAAATTACACAAACTTTTTGGAAATATCTCTCTCCATACTTGTGCATTGTGCATTTCCATTTTAGATGTGTACATTTTTCTTAAATCAAAACTTGAGTTTTCACTTTTTCCCTCATCTCGTAGACAAAAAACAGAATAGATGACAACGAAATGAAAATTTTAGACTCTGTGTATGGAGAAAATTTAAAGCAATAACAAACGTAAGTAATGAAAATTTATTCACACACCAAAAATGAAGAAAAAAGTTTTCTCATCCAAGTTTGGGAAATTCCACTAGTTCAGCAACCCCAATAGGTTGGAATTTGATAAGAAAGAGATTTTTCTACACATGCTTCAAAAAATGGATATGCATGGCTCGAAACATGTTAAAGTTGCAAATGACCCATGGATCCAAACCTTTCAAAAATAATAAAAAACTTCTCATTAAATTCTCAAGTGAACGTGCGGTGGGATATTTAAACGAGTCAAACAAGCCATTATTTTGCCTATTAACAAAAAGCTGACCTAGCGATCATTGATCATTGTAAACTGATTTATCATGCGTAACGGGCCACATTTTTTTAAGGAATGACTTTTGGGTTGGGATTCAACACTCAGTTTAAAATTCCCTCGCCTCCCCTTTTCCCGACGATTGCAAAACCTGATATATAAAGACTAAAACGAGTTTTAAATCCCTAAAAATTACACAAACTTTTTGGAAATATCTCTCTCCATATTTGGGCATCGTGCATTTCCATTTTAGATGTGTACATTTTTCTTAAATCAAAACTTGAGTTTTCACTTTTTCCTTCATCTCGTAGACAAAAAACAGAATAGATGACAACGAAATGAAAATTTTAGACTCTGTGTATGGAGAAAATTTAAAGCAATAACAAACGTAAGTAAAGAAAATTTATTCACACACCACAAATGAAGAAAAAAGTTTTCTCATCCAAGTTTGGGAAATTCCACTAGTTCAGCAACCCCAATAGGTTGGAATTTGATAAGAAAGATATTTTTCTACACAAGCTTTAAAAAATGGATATGCATGGCTCGAAACATGTTAAAGTTTCAAATGACCCATGGATCCAAACCTTTCAAAAAGAATAAAAAATTTCTCATTAAATTCTCAAGTGAACGTGCGGTGGGATATTTAACCGAGTCAAACAAGCCATTATTTTGCCCATTAACAAAAAACTGACCTAGCGATCATTGATCATTGTAAACTGATTTATCATGCGTGACGGGCCACATTTTTTTAAGGAATGACTTTTGGGTTGGGATTCAACACTCAGTTTAAAATTCCCTCGCCTCCCCTTTTCCCGACGATTGCAAGACCTGATATATAAAGACTAAAACGAGTTTTAAATCCCTAAAAATTACACAAACTTTTTGGAAATATCTCTCTCCATATTTGTGCATTGTGCATTTCCATTTTAGATGTGTACATTTTTCTTAAATCAAAACTTGAGTTTTCACTTTTTCCTTCATCTCGTAGACAAAAAACAGAATAGATGACAACGAAATGAAAGTTTTAGACTCTGTGTATGGAGAAAATTTAAAGCAATAACAAACGTAAGTAAAGAAAATTTATTCACACACCACAAATGAAGAAAAGAGTTTTCTCATCCAAGTTTGGGAAATTCCACTAGTTCAGCAACCCCAATAGGTTGGAATTTGATAAGAAAGAGATTTTTCTACACATGCTTTAAAAAATGGATATGCATGGCTCGAAACATGTTAAAGTTGCAAATAACCCATGGATCCAAACCTTTCAAAAAGAATAAAAAACTTCTCATTAAATTCTCAAGCGAACGTGCGGTGGGATATTTAACCGAGTCAAACCAGCCATTATTTTGCCCATTAACGAAAAGCTGACCTAGCGATCATTGATCAATGTAAACTGATTTATCATGCGTAACCGGCCACATTTTTTTAAGGAATGACTTTTGGGTTGGGATTCAACACTGAGTTTAAATTTCCCTCGCCTCCCCTTTTCCCGACGATTGCAAAACCTGATATATAAAGACTAAAACGAGTTTTAAATCCCTAAAAATTACACAAACTTTTTGGAAATATCTCTCTCCATATTTGTGCATTGTGCATTTCCATTTTAGATGTGTACATTTTTCTTAAATCAAAACTTTAGTCTTCACTTTTTCCTTCATCTCGTAGACAAAAAACAGAATAGATGACAACGAAATGAAAATTTTAGACTCTGTGTATGGAGAAAATTTAAAGCAACAACAAACGTAAGTAATGAAAATTTATTCACACACCACAAATGAAGAAATAATTTTCCTCATCCAAGTTTGGGAAATTCCACTAGTTCAGCAACCCCAATAGGTTGGAATTTGATAAGAAAGGGATTTTTCTACACATGCTTTAAAAAATGGATATGCATGCTCGAAACATGTTAAAGTTGCAAATGACCCATGGATCCAAACCTTTCAAAAAGAATAAAAAACTTCTCAATAAATTCTCAAGTGAACGTGCCGTGGGATATTTAACCGAGTCAAACAAGCCATTATTTTGCCCATTAACAAAAAGCTGACCTAGCGATCATTGATCATTGTAAACTGATTTATCATGCGTGACGGGCCACATTTTTTTAAGGAATGACTTTTGGGTTGGGATTCAACACTCAGTTTAAAATTCCCTCGCCTCCCTTTTTCCCGACGATTGTAAAACCTGATATATAAAGACTAAAACGAGTTTTAAATCCCCATAAAATTACACAAACTTTTTGGAAATATCTCTCTCCATATTTGTGCATTGTGCATTTCCATTTTAGATGTGTACATTTTTCTTAAATCAAAACTTGAGTTTTCACTTTTTCCTTCATCTCGTAGACAAAAAACAGAATAGATGACAACGAAATGAAAATTTTAGACTCTGTGTATGGAGAAAATTTAAAGCAATAACAAACGTAAGTAAAGAAAATTTATTCACACACCACAAATGAAGAAAAAAGTTTTCTCATCCAAGTTTGGGAAATTCCACTAGTTCAACAACCCCAATAGGTTGGAATTTGATAAGAAAGAGATTTTTCTACACATGCTTTAAAAAATGGATATGCATGGCTCGAAACATGTTAAAGTTGCAAATGACCCATGGATCCAAACCTTTCAAAAAGAATAAAAAACTTCTCATTAAATTCTCAAGTGAACGTGCCGTGGGATATTTAACCGAGTCAAACAAGCCATTATTTTGCCCATTAACGAAAAGCTGACCTAGCGATCATTGATCATTGTAAACTGATTTATCATGCGTAACGGGCCACATTTTTTTAAGGAATGACTTTTGGGTTGGGATTCAACACTCAGTTTAAAATTCCCTCGCCTCCCCTTTTCCCGACGATTGCAAAACCTGATATATAAAGACTAAAACGAGTTTTAAATCCCTAAAAATTACACAAACTTTTTGGAAATATCTCTATCCATATTTGTGCATTGTGCATTTCCATTTTAGATGTGTACATTTTTCTTAAATCAAAACTTTAGTTTTCACTTTTTCCTTCATCTCGTAGACAAAAAACAGAATAGATGACAACGAAATGAAAATTTTAGACTCTGTGTATGGAGAAAATTTAAAGCAATAACAAACGTAAGTAAAGAAAATTTATTCACACACCACAAATGAAGAAAACAGTTTTCTCATCCAAGTTTGGGAAATTCCACTAGTTCAGCAACCCCAATAGGTTGGAATTTGATAAGAAAGAGATTTTTCTATACATGCTTTAAAATATGGATATGCATGGCTCGAAACATGTTAAAGTTGCAAATGACCCATGGATCCAAACCTTTCAAAAAGAATAAAAAACTTCTCATTAAATTCTCAAGTGAACGTGCGGTGGGATATTTAACCGAGTCAAACAAGCCATTATTTTGCCATTAACGAAAAGCTGACCTAGCGATCATTGATCATTGTAAACTGATTTATCATGCGTAACGGGCCACATTTTTTTAAGGAATGACTTTTGGGTTGGGATTCAACACTCAGTTTAAAATTCCCTCGCCTCCCCTTTTCCCGACGATTGCAACACCTGATATATAAAGACTAAAACGAGTTTTAAATCCCTAAAAATTACACAAACTTTTTGGAAATATCTCTCTCCATATTTGTGCATTGTGCATTTCCATTTTAGATGTGTACATTTTTCTTAAATCAAAACTTGAGTTTTCACTTTTTCCTTCATCTCGAAGACAAAAAACAGAATAGATGACAACGAAATGAAAATTTTAGACTCTGTGTATGGAGAAAATTTAAAGCAATAACAAACGTAAGTAATGAAAATTTATTCACACACCACAAATGAAGAAAAAAGTTTCCTCATCCAAGTTTGGGAAATTCCACTAGTTCAGCAACCCCAATAGGTTGGAATTTGATAAGAAAGGGATTTTTCTACACATGCTTTAAAAAATGGATATGCATGCACGAAACATGTTAAAGTTGCAAATGACCCATGGATCCAAAACTTTCAAAAAGAATAAAAAACTTCTTATTAAATTCTCAAGTGAACGTGCGGTGGGATATTTAACCGAGTCAAACAAGCCATTATTTTGCCCATTAACGAAAAGCAGACCTAGCGATCATTGATCATTGTAAAATGATTTATCATGTGTAACGGGCGACATTTTTTTAAGGAATGAGTTTTGGGTTGGGATTCAACACTCAGTTTAAAATTCCCTCGCCTCCCCTTTTCCCGACTATTGCAAAACCTGATATATAAAGACTAAAACGAGTTTTAAATCCCTAAAAATTACACAAACTTTTTGGAAATATCTCTCTCCATATTTGTGCATTGTGCATTTCCATTTTAGATGTGTACATTTTTCTTAAATCAAAACTTGAGTTTTCACTTTTTCCCTCATCTCGTAGACAAAAAACAGAAAAGATGACAACGAAATGAAAATTTTAGACTCTGTGTATGGAGAAAATTTAAAGCAATAACAACAGTAAGTAAAGAAAATTTATTCACACACCACAAATAAAGAAAAAAGTTTTCTCATCCAAGTTTGGGAAATTCCACTAGTTCAGCAACCCCAATAGGTTGGAATTTGATAAGAAAGAGATTTTTCTACACATGCTTCAAAAAATGGATATGCATGGCTCGAAACATGTTAAAGTTGCAAATGACCCATGGATCCAAACCTTTCAAAAAGAATAAAAAACTTCTCATTAAATTCTCAAGTGAACGTGCGGTGGGATATTTAACCGAGTCAAACAAGCCATTATTTTGCCCATTAACGAAAAGCTGACCTAGCGATCATTGATCATTGTAAACTGATTTATCATGCGTAACGGGCCACATTTTTTCAAGGAATGACTTTTGGGTTTGGATTCAACACTCAGTTTAAAATTCCCTCGCCTCCCCTTTTCCCGACGATTGCAAAACCTGATATATAAAGACTAAAACGAGGTTTAAATCCCAATAAAATTACACAAAATTTTTGGAAAAATCTCTCTCCATATTTGTGCATTGTGCATTTCCATTTTAGATGTGTACATTTTTCTTAAATCAAAACTTGAGTTTTCACTTTTTCCTTCATCTCGTAGACAAAAAACAGAATAGATGACAACGAAATGAAAATTTTAGACTCTGTGTATGGGGAAAATTTAAAGCAATAACAAACGTAAGTAAAGAAAATTTATTCACACACCACAAATGAAGAAAAAAGTTTCCTCATCCAAGTTTGGCAAATTCCACTAGTTCAGCAACCCCAATAGGTTGGAATTTCATATGAAAGGGATTTTTCTACACATGCTTTAAAAAATGGATATGCATGCTCGAAACATGTTAAAGTTGCAAATGACCCATGGATCCAAACCTTTCAAAAAGAATAAAAAACTTCTCATTAAATTCTCAAGTGAACGTGCGGTGGGATATTTAACCGAGTCAAACAAGCCATTATTTTGCCCATTAACAAAAAGCTGACCTAGCGATCATTGATCATTGTAAACTGATTTATCATGCGTAACGGGCCACATTTTTTTAAGGAATGACTTTTGGGTTGGGATTCAACACTCAGTTTAAAATCCCCTCGCCTCCCCTTTTCCCGACGATTGCAAGACCTGATATATAAAGACTAAAACGAGTTTTAAATCCCTAAAAATTACACAAACTTTTTGGAAATATCTCTCTCCATATTTGGGCATTGTGCATTTCCATTTTAGATGTGTACATTTTTCTTAAATCAAAACTTGAGTTTTCACTTTTTCCTTCATCTCGTAGACAAAAAACAGAATAGATGACAACGAAATGAAAATTTTAGACTCTGTGTATGGAGAAAATTTAAAGCAATAACAAACGTAAGTAAAGAAAATTTATTCACACACCACAAATGAAGAAAAAAGTTTTCTCATCCAAGTTTTGGAAATTCCACTAGTTCAGCAACCCCAATAGGTTGGAATTTGATAAGAAAGAGATTTTTCTACACAAGCTTTAAAAAATGGATATGCATGGCTCGAAACATGTTAAAGTTGCAAATGACCCATGGATCCAAACCTTTCAAAAAGAATAAAAAATTTCTCATTAAATTCTCAAGTGAACGTGCGGTGGGATATTTAACCGAGTCAAACAAGCCATTATTTTGCCCATTAACAAAAAACTGACCTAGCGATCATTGATCATTGTAAACTGATTTATCATGCGTGACGGGCCACATTTTTTTAAGGAATGACTTTTGGGTTGGGATTCAACACTCAGTTTAAAATTCCCTCGCCTCCCCTTTTCCCGACGATTGCAAAACCTGATATATAAAGACTAAAACGAGTTTTAAATCCCTAAAAATTACACAAACTTTTTGGAAATATCTCTCTCCATATTTGTGCATTGTGCATTTCCATTTTAGATGTGTACATTTTTCTTAAATCAAAACTTGAGTTTTCACTTTTTCCTTCATCTCGTAGACAAAAAACAGAATAGATGACAACGAAATGAAAATTTTAGACTCTGTGTATGGAGAAAATTTAAAGCAATAACAAACGTAAGTAAAGAAAATTTATTCACACACCACAAATGAAGAAAAGAGTTTTCTCATCCAAGTTTGGGAAATTCCACTAGTTCAGCAACCCCAATAGGTTGGAATTTGATAAGAAAGAGATTTTTCTACACATGCTTTAAAAAATGGATATGCATGGCTCGAAACATGTTAAAGTTGCAAATAACCCATGGATCCAAACCTTTCAAAAAGAATAAAAAACTTCTCATTAAATTCTCAAGTGAACGTGCGGTGGGATATTTAACCGAGTCAAACCAGCTATTATTTTGCCCATTAACGAAAAGCTGACCTAGCGATCATTGATCAATGTCAACTGATTTATCATGCGTAACCGGCCACATTTTTTTAAGGAATGACTTTTGGGTTGGGATTCAACACTGAGTTTAAAATTCCCTCGCCTCCCCTTTTCCCGACGATTGCAAAACCTGATATATAAAGACTAAAACGAGTTTTAAATCCCTAAAAATTACACAAACTTTTTGGAAATATCTCTCTCCATATTTGTGCATTGTGCATTTCCATTTTAGATGTGTACATTTTTCTTAAATCAAAACTTTAGTCTTCACTTTTTCCTTCATCTCGTAGACAAAAAACAGAATAGATGACAACGAAATGAAAATTTTAGACTCTGTGTATGGAGAAAATTTAAAGCAATAACAAACGTAAGTAAAGAAAATTTATTCACACACCACAAATGAAGAAACAAGTTTTCTCATCCAAGTTTGGGAAATTCCACTAGTTCAACAACCCCAATAGGTTGGAATTTGATAAGAAAGAGATTTTTCTACACATGCTTTAAAAAATGGATATGCATGGCTCGAAACATGTTAAAGTTGCAAATGACCCATGGATCCAAACCTTTCAAAAAGAATAAAAAACTTCTCATTAAATTCTCAAGTGAACGTGCGGTGGGATATTTAACCGAGTCAAACAAGCCATTATTTTGCCCATTAACAAAAAGCTGACCTAGCGATCATTGATCATTGTAAACTGATTTATCATGCGTAACGGGCCACATTTTTTTAAGGAATGACTTTTGGGTTGGGATTCAACACTCAGTTTAAAATTCCCTCGCCTCCCCTTTTCCCGACGATTGCAAAACCTGATATATAAAGACTAAAACGAGTTTTAAATCCCTAAAAATTACACAAACTTTTTGGAAATATCTCTCTCCATATTTGTGCATTGTGCATTTCCATTTTAGATGTGTACATTTTTCTTAAATCAAAACTTTAGTTTTCACTTTTTCCTTCATCTCGTAGACAAAAAACAGAATAGATGACAACGAAATGAAAATTTTAGACTCTGTGTATGGAGAAAATTTAAAGCAATAACAAACGTAAGTAAAGAAAATTTATTCACACACCACAAATGAAGAAAAAAGTTTTCTCATCCAAGTTTGGTAAATTCCACTAGTTCAGCAACCCCAATAGGTTGGAATTTGATAAGAAAGAGATTTTTCTATACATGCTTTAAAATATGGATATGCATGGCTCGAAACATGTTAAAGTTGCAAATGACCCATGGATCCAAACCTTTCAAAAAGAATAAAAAACTTCTCATTAAATTCTCAAGTGAACGTGCGGTGGGATATTTAACCGAGTCAAACAAGCCATTATTTTGCCATTAACGAAAAGCTGACCTAGCGATCATTGATCATTGTAAACTGATTTATCATGCGTCACGGGCCACATTTTTTTAAGGAATGACTTTTGGGTTGGGATTCAACACTCAGTTTAAAATTCCCTCGCCTCCCCTTTTCCCGACGATTGCAAGACCTGATATATAAAGACTAAAACGAGTTTTAAATCCCTAAAAATTACACAAACTTTTTGGAAATATCTCTCTCCATATTTGTGCATTGTGCATTTCCATTTTAGATGTGTACATTTTTCTTAAATCAAAACTTGAGTTTTCACTTTTTCCTTCATCTCGAAGACAAAAAACAGAATAGATGACAACGAAATGAAAATTTTAGACTCTGTGTATGGAGAAAATTTAAAGCAATAACAAACGTAAGTAATGAAAATTTATTCACACACCACAAATGAAGAAAAGAGTTTCCTCATCCAAGTTTGGGAAATTCCACTAGTTCAGCAACCTCAATAGGTTGGAATTTGATAAGAAAGAGATTTTTCTACACATGCTTTAAAAAATGGATATGCATGGCTCGAAACATGTTAAAGTTGCAAATAACCCATGGATCCAAACCTTTCAAAAAGAATAAAAAACTTCTCATTAAATTCTCAAGTGAACGTGCGGTGGGATATTTAACCGAGTCAAACCAGCCATTATTTTGCCCATTAACGAAAAGCTGACCTAGCGATCATTGATCAATGTAAACTGATTTATCATGCGTAACCGGCCACATTTTTTTAAGGAATGACTTTTGGGTTGGGATTCAACACTGAGTTTAAAATTCCCTCGCCTCCCCTTTTCCCGACGATTGCAAAACCTGATATATAAAGACTAAAACGAGTTTTAAATCCCTAAAAATTACACAAACTTTTTGGAAATATCTCTCTCCATATTTGTGCATTGTGCATTTCCATTTTAGATGTGTACATTTTTCTTAAATCAAAACTTTAGTCTTCACTTTTTCCTTCATCTCGTAGACAAAAAACAGAATAGATGACAACGAAATGAAAATTTTAGACTCTGTGTATGGAGAAAATTTAAAGCAACAACAAACGTAAGTAATGAAAATTTATTCACACACCACAAATGAAGAAAAAATTTTCCTCATCCAAGTTTGGGAAATTCCACTAGTTCAGCAACCCCAATAGGTTGGAATTTGATAAGAAAGGGATTTTTCTACACATGCTTTAAAAAATGGATATGCATGCTCGAAACATGTTAAAGTTGCAAATGACCCATGGATCCAAACCTTTCAAAAAGAATAAAAAACTTCTCAATAAATTCTCAAGTGAACGTGCGGTGGGATATTTAACCGAGTCAAACAAGCCATTATTTTGCCATTAACGAAAAGCTGACCTAGCGATCATTGATCATTGTAAACTGATTTATCATGCGTAACGGGCCACATTTTTTTAAGGAATGAATTTTGGGTTGGGATTCAACACTCAGTTTAAAATTCCCTCGCCTCCCCTTTTCCCGACGATTGCAACACCTGATATATAAAGACTAAAACGAGTTTTAAATCCCTAAAAATTACACAAACTTTTTGGAAATATCTCTCTCCATATTTGTGCATTGTGCGTTTCCATTTTAGATGTGTACATTTTTCTTAAATCAAAACTTGAGTTTTCACTTTTTCCTTCATCTCGAAGACAAAAAACAGAATAGATGACAACGAAATGAAAATTTTAGACTCTGTGTATGGAGAAAATTTAAAGCAATAACAAACGTAAGTAATGAAAATTTATTCACACACCACAAATGAAGAAAAAATTTTCCTCATCCAAGTTTGGGAAATTCCACTAGTTCAGCAACCCCAATAGGTTGGAATTTGATAAGAAAGGGATTTTTCTACACATGCTTTAAAAAATGGATATGCATGCTCGAAACATGTTAAAGTTGCAAATGACCCATGGATCCAAAACTTTCAAAAAGAATAAAAAACTTCTCATTAAATTCTCAAGTGAACGTGCGGTGGGATATTTAACCGAGTCAAACAAGCCATTATTTTGCCCATTAACGAAAAGCTGACCTAGCGATCATTGATCATTGTAAAATGATTTATCATGCGTAACGGGCCACATTTTTTTAAGGAATGACTTTTGGGTTGGGATTCAACACTCAGTTTAAAATTCCCTCGCCTCCCCTTTTCCCGACTATTGCAAAACCTGATATATAAAGACTAAAACGAGTTTTAAATCCCTGAAAATTACACAAACTTTTTGGAAATATCTCTCTCCATATTTGTGCATTGTGCATTTCCATTTTAGATGTGTACATTTTTCTTAAATCAAAACTTGAGTTTTCACTTTTTCCCTCATCTCGTAGACAAAAAACAGAATAGATGACAACGAAATGAAAATTTTAGACTCTGTGTATGGAGAAAATTTAAAGCAATAACAAACGTAAGTAATGAAAATTTATTCACACACCACAAATGAAGAAAAAAGTTTTCTCATCCAAGTTTGGGAAATTCCACAAGTTCAGCAACCCCAATAGGTTGGAATTTGATAAGAAAGAGATTTTTCTACACATGCTTCAAAAAATGGATATGCATGGCTCGAAACATGTTAAAGTTGCAAATGACCCATGGATCCAAACCTTTCAAAAAGAATAAAAAACTTCTCATTAAATTCTCAAGTGAACGTGCGGTGGGATATTTAACCGAGTCAAACAAGCCATTATTTTGCCCATTAACGAAAAGCTGACCTAGCGATCATTGATCATTGTAAACTAATTTATCAAGCGTAACGGGCCACATTTTTTCAAGGAATGACTTTTGGGTTTGGATTCAACACTCAGTTTAAAATTCCCTCGCCTCCCCTTTTCCCGACGATTGCAAAACCTGATATATAAAGACTAAAACGAGTTTTAAATCCCAATAAAATTACACAAACTTTTTGGAAATATCTCTCTACATATTTGTGCATTGTGCATTTCCATTTTAGATGTGTACATTTTTCTTAAATCAAAACTTGAGTTTTCACTTTTTCCTTCATCTCGTAGACTAAAAACAGAATAGATGACAACGAAATGAAAATTTTAGACTCTGTGTATGGAGAAAATTTAAAGCAATAACAAACGTAAGTAAAGAAAATTTATTCACACACCACAAATGAAGAAAAAAGTTTTCTCATCCAAGTTTGTGAAATTCCACTAGTTCAGCAACCCCAATAGGTTGGAATTTGATAAGAAAGAGATTTTTCTACACATGCTTCAAAAAATGGATATGGATGGCTCGAAACATGTTAAAGTTGCAAATGACCCATGGATCCAAACCTTTCGAAAAGAATAAAAAACTTCTCATTAAATTCTCAAGTGAACGTGCGGTGGGATATTTAACCGAGTCAAACAAGCCATTATTTTGCCTATTAACAAAAAGCTGACCTAGCGATCATTGATCATTGTAAACTGATTTATCATGCGTAACGGGCCACATTTTTTTAAGGAATGACTTTTGGGTTGGGATTCAACACTGAGTTTAAAATTCCCTCGCCTCCCCTTTTCCCGACGATTGCAAAACCTGATATATAAAGACTAAAACGAGTTTTAAATCACAATAAAATTACACAAACTTTTTGGAAATATCTCTCTCCATATTTGTGCATTGTGCATTTCCATTTTAGATGTGTACATTTTTCTTAAATCAAAACTTGAGTTTTCACTTTTTCCTTCATCTCGTAGACTAAAAACAGAATAGATGACAACGAAATGAAAATTTTAGACTCTGTGTATGGAGAAAATTTAAAGCAATAACAAACGTAAGTAAAGAAAATTTATTCACCCACCACAAATGAAGAAAAAAGTTTTCTCATCCAAGTTTGTGAAATTCCACTAGTTCAGCAACCCCAATAGGTTGGAATTTGATAAGAAAGAGATTTTTCTACACATGCTTCAAAAAATGGATATGGATGGCTCGAAACATGTTAAAGTTGCAAATGACCCATGGATCCAAACCTTTCGAAAAGAATAAAAAACTTCTCATTAAATTCTCAAGTGAACGTGCGGTGGGATATTTAACCGAGTCAAACAAGCCATTATTTTGCCTATTAACAAAAAGCTGACCTAGCGATCATTGATCATTGTAAACTGATTTATCATGCGTAACGGGCCACATTTTTTTAAGGAATGACTTTTGGGTTGGGATTCAACACTCAGTTTAAAATTCCGTCGCCTCCCCTTTTCCCGACGATTGCAAAACCTGATATATAAAGACTAAAACGAGTTTTAAATCCCAATAAAATTACACAAACTTTTTGGAAATATCTCTCTCCATATTTGTGCATTGTGCATTTCCATTTTAGATGTGTACATTTATCTTAAATCAAAACTTGAGTTTTCACTTTTTCCTTCATCTCGTAGACTAAAAACAGAATAGAGGACAACGAAATGAAAATTTTAGACTCTGTGTATGGAGAAAATTTAAAGCAATAACAAACGTAAGTAAAGAAAATTTATTCACACACCACAAATGAAGAAAAAAGTTTTCTCATCCAAGTTTTGGAAATTCCACTAGTTCAGCAACCCCAATAGGTTGGAATTTGATAAGAAAGAGATTTTTCTACACATGCTTTAAAAAATGGATATGGATGGCTCGAAACATGTTAAAGTTGCAAATGACCCATGGATCCAAACCTTTCAAAAAGAATAAAAAACTTCTCATTAAATTCTCAAGTGAACGTGCGGTGGGATATTTAACCGAGTCAAACAAGCCATTATTTTGCCTATTAACAAAAAGCTGACCTAGCGATCATTGATCATTGTAAACTGATTTATCATGCGTAACGGGCCACATTTTTTTAAGGAATGACTTTTGGGTTGGGATTCAACACTCAGTTTAAAATTCCCTCGCCTCCCCTTTTCCCGACGATTGCAAAACCTGATATATAAAGACTAAAACGAGTTTTAAATCCCTAAAAATTACACAAACTTTTTGGAAATATCTCTCTCCATATTTGGGCATTGTGCATTTCCATTTTAGATGTGTACATTTTTCTTAAATCAAAACTTGAGTTTTCACTTTTTCCTTCATCTCGTAGACAAAAAACAGAATAGATGACAACGAAATGAAAATTTTAGACTCTGTGTATGGAGAAAATTTAAAGCAATAACAAACGTAAGTAAAGAAAATTTATTCACACACCACAAATGAAGAAAAAAGTTTTCTCATCCAAGTTTGGGAAATTCTTCTAGTTCAGCAACCCCA